>NC_135232.1:673201977-673516977 GCF_051348905.1 Ranitomeya variabilis | reverse complement strand
ATAGCACAGCCCACATAGCATATAACACAGCCCGCATAGTACATAACACAGCCCGCATAGTATATTACACAGCCCGCATAGTATATAGCACAGCCTACATAGTATATAGCACAGCCCGCAAAGTATATAACAGCCCGCATAGTAGATAACAGCCCGCATAGTATATAGCACAGCCCACATAGTATATAGCACAGCCCGCATAGTATATAACACAGCCCGCATAGTATATAACACAGCCCACATAGTATATAGCACAGCCTGCATAGTATATAGCACAGCCCGCACAGTATATATAGCACAGCCCACGTAGTATATAGCACAGCCCGCATAGTATATAGCACAGCCCACACAGTATATAGCACAGCCCGCAAAGTATATAGCGCAGTCCACACAGTATATAGCACAGCCACATAGTATATAACACAGCCTCCCCATAGAATATAATATACCCCCATAGTATAGAACACAGCCCGCATAGTATATAGCACAGCCCGCATAATATATAGCACAGCCCACATAGTATATAGCACAGCCCACATAGCATATAATACAGCCCGCATAGTACATAACACAGCCCACATAGTATATAGCACAGCATTCATAGTATATAGCACAGCCTACATAGTATATAGCACAGCCCGCACAGTATATAATACAGCCCGCATAGTACATAACACAGCCCACATAGTATATAACACAGCCCACATAGTATATAGCACAGCCTGCATAGTATATAGCACAGCCCGCACAGTATATAGCACAGCCCACGTAGTATATAGCACAGCCCGCATAGTATATAGCACAGCCCACACAGTATATAGCACAGCCCGCAAAGTATATAGCGCAGTCCACACAGTATATAGCACAGCCACATAGTATATAACACAGCCTCCCCATAGAATATAATATACCCCCCTAGTATAGAACACAGCCCGCATAGTATATAGCACAGCCCGCATAATATATAGCACAGCCCACATAGTATATAGCACAGCCCACATAGCATATAATACAGCCCGCATAGTACATAACACAGCCCGCATAGTATATAGCACAGCATTCATAGTATATAGCACAGCCTACATAGTATATAGCACAGCCCGCAAAGTATATAACAGCCCTCATAGTATATAGCACAGCCCACATAGTATATAGCACAGCCCGCATAGTATATAACACAGCCCGCATAGTATATAACAGCACGCATAGTATATAGCTCAGGCGCATAGTATATAGCACAGCCTGCACAGTATATAGAATAGCCCACATAGTATATAGCACAGCCTGCATAGTATATAGCACAGCCCTGTTATGATCCTTAGTGGTTGAGGATCACAAAATACTCCAGCTAAGTAACAAAACATAGGACAAGCTTTAGGGAGGTGGTAAACTGGACTGACCGCAAATCTGAACCTATCCAACACACTAGAGGTAGCCGGTGAACGTGACTAAAATCCTAGATGTCTCGAGCCAGCCTGAGGAACTAACTACCCCTAGAGAGAAAGAAAGACCTCACTTGCCTCCAGAGAAATAATCCCCAAAGATATAGAAGCCCCCAACAAATAATAACGGTGAGGTAAGAGGAAGGCACATACACAGGGGTGAAAGCAGATTCAGCAAATGAGGCCCACTAATACTAGATAGCAGAAAATAGAAAAGGGGTCTGTGCGGTCAGTAAAAAACCCTTACAAAATATCCACACTGAGATTTCAAGAACCCCCGCACCAACTAACGGTGTGGGGGGAGAAACTCAGTCCCCTAGAGCAACCAGCAAGCGAGGACATCACATTTTAGCAAGCTGGACAAGAAACATGATGAATGCTGATAATCAAAAAATAAACAGACAAAAACTTAGCTTGTCTTGGAGAGACTGGGAGCAAGGTAGTCACAAGGAATCTGAAGAGCACTGAATACATTGAGAGCAGGCAAGGAACTGAGTATCCAGGTGAGCAAAATAGGAAACCAACCAAGGATAATGAACCAGCTGATGCTGCCAACCTGCAGAAAGACAACACTACACAGTACCGCTTGTGACCACTAGAGGGAGCCCAAAAATAGAGTTCACAACAGTACCCCCCCCTTGAGGAGGGGTCACCGAACCCTCATCAAGACCCCCAGGGCGATCAGGATGAGCCGCGTGGAAGGCACAAACCAAATCGGCCGCATGAACATCAGAGGCGACAACCCAGGAATTATCCTCCTGACCATAGCCCTTCCACTTAACCAAATACTGAAGCCTCCGTCTAGAGATACGAGAATCCAAAATCTTCTCCACCACGTACTCCAATTTGCCCTCGACCAGCACCGGAGCAGGAGGCTCAACAGAAGGAACCACAGGTACCACATACCTCCGCCACAAAGACCTATGGAACACATTATGAATGGCAAACGATGCTGGGAGATCCAAACGAAAAGACACCGGGTTAAGGATTTCCAAGATCTTATAAGGACCGATGAAGCGAGGCTTGAATTTAGGAGAGGAGACCTTCATAGGAACATACCGAGAAGACAGCCACACCAAATCCCCAACACGAAGTCGGGGACCCACACCACGGCGGCGGTTGGCAAAGCGCTGAGCCTTCTCCTGTGACAACCTCAAATTGTCCACCACATGGTTCCAAATCTGCTGCAACCTATCCACCACAGAATCCACCCCAGGACAGTCAGAAGACTCAACCTGACGCGAGGAAAAACGAGGATGGAAACCAGAATTGCAGAAAAAAGGCGAAACCAAAGTAGCAGAACTAGCCCGATTATTAAGGGCAAACTCGGCCAATGGCAAAAAAGTCACCCAATCATCCTGATCAGCAGAAACAAAACATCTCAAATAAGTTTCCAACGTCTGATTAGTTCGCTCGGTTTGGCCATTAGTCTGAGGATGGAAGGCCGACGAAAAAGACAAATCAATGCCCATCTTAGCACAAAAAGTCCGCCAAAACCTGGACACAAACTGGGATCCTCTATCAGACACAATATTTTCAGGAATGCCGTGCAAGCGAACCACATTCTGAAAAAATAGAGGAACCAAATCGGAGGAAGAAGGCAACTTTGGCAAGGGCACCAAATGGACCATCTTGGAAAAACGATCACACACCACCCAGATGACAGACATTTTCTGAGATACTGGAAGATCCGAAATAAAATCCATGGAAATGTGCGTCCAAGGCCTTTTCGGAACAGGCAAAGGCAAAAGCAAACCGCTGGCACGAGAACAGCAAGGCTTAGCCCGAGCACAAATCCCACAAGACTGCACAAAGGAACGCACATCCCGCGACAAGGAAGGCCACCAGAAGGACCTAGCCACCAAATCTCTGGTACCAAAAATCCCAGGATGACCCGCCAACACCGAAGAATGAACCTCGGAAATAACTCTGCTGGTCCATCTATCCGGGACAAACAGTCTCTCTGGTGGACAACGGTCAGGTCTATCCGCCTGAAATTTCTGCAGCACTCGTCGCAAATCTGGGGAAATGGCAGACAAAATCACTCCCTCTCTGAGAATACCAGCCGGCTCAGAAACTCCCGGAGAGTCAGGCACAAAACTCCGAGAAAGTGCATCAGCTTTCACGTTCTTCGAACCAGGCAGGTATGAGACCACGAAGTTGAAACGGGAGAAAAACAACGACCAACGAGCCTGTCTAGGATTCAGGCGCTTGGCAGATTCAAGGTAAATCAGATTTTTGTGATCAGTCAAGACCACCACACGATGTTTAGCTCCTTCGAGCCAATGTCGCCACTCCTCAAATGCCCACTTCATAGCCAACAACTCCCGATTACCAACATCATAATTCTGCTCGGCAGGCGAAAACTTTCTTGAAATGAAAGCACATGGCTTCATCACAGAGCCATCAGAGCTTCTCTGCGACAAAACAGCCCCTGCTCCAATCTCAGAAGCATCAACCTCGACCTGGAAGGGGAGAGAGACATCTGGCTGACATAAGACTGGAGCTGAAGAAAACCGGTGCTTCAGCTCCCGAAAGGCCTCCACGGCCGCAGGAGACCAATTAGTCACATCAGAACCCTTCTTGGTCAAATCCGTCAAAGGTTTAACCACGCTAGAAAAATTAGCGATGAAACGACGGTAAAAATTAGCAAAACCCAAGAACTTCTGAAGACTCTTAACAGACGTGGGCTGAGTCCAGTCATGAATAGCCTGGACCTTGACTGGGTCCATCTCCACAGTAGAAGGAGAAAAAATAAAACCCAAAAAGGAGACCTTCTGTACTCCGAAGAGGCATTTTGAGCCCTTCACAAATAAAGCATTAGCACGAAGGACCTGAAACACCATCCTGACCTGCTTCACATGGGACTCCCAATCATCAGAAAAGACCAAAATGTCATCCAGATAAACAATCATAAATTTATCCAGATATTCTCGGAAGATGTCATGCATGAAGGACTGAAACACAGAAGGAGCATTAGAAAGTCCAAAAGGCATCACCTAGTACTCAAAATGGCCTTCAGGCGTATTAAATGCTGTTTTCCATTCATCTCCCTGCTTAATGCGCACAAGGTTATACGCATCACGGAGATCTATCTTGGTGAACCAACTGGCACCCTTAATCCGAGCAAACAAATCAGACAATAGTGGTAAAGGATACTGAAATTTGACTGTGATTTTATTCAGAAGACGATAATCTATACAAGGTCTCAAAGAACCGTCCTTCTTGGCCACAAAAAAAAATCCTGCACCAAGAGGGGAAGAGGATGGGCGAATATGTCCCTTCTCCAAAGACTCCTTTATATAACTCCGCATCGCGGCATGCTCTGGTATAGACAGATTAAAAAGTCGTCCCTTAGGGAATTTACTACCAGGAATTAAATTTATAGCACAGTCACAATCCCTATGAGGGGGCAGGGCACTGGACCTGGGCTCATCAAATACATCCTGGTAGTCAGACAAAAACTCAGGGACCTCAGAAGGAGTGGAAGAAGCAATAGACACCAACGGAGCATCGCCATGAATTCCCTGACAACCCCAACTTGACACAGACATAGCTTTCCAATCTAAACCTGGATTATGAGCCTGCAGCCATGGCAGACCCAAAACGACAACATCATGCAAATTATGCAGAACAAGAAAGCGAATCACCTCCTGATGTACGGGAGTCATGCACATGGTCATTTGCGTCCAATACTGAGGCTTATTCTCAGCCAATGGCGTAGCATCAATTCCCCTCAGAGGAATAGGAAATTCCAAAGGCTCCAGGGCAAAACCACAGCGCCTGGCAAACGACAAATCCATCAGATTCAGGGCAGCACCCGAATCCACAAAAGCCATAACCGGGTAGGACGACAAAGAACAAATCAAAGTAACAGACAAAATAAATTTAGGCTGCATAGTACCAATGGTGACAGGTTTAGCGATCTTTTTTAAGCGTTTAGAGCATGCTGAGATAACATGAGTAGAATCACCACAGTAAAAGCACAACCCATTTTGACGTCTATGACTTTGTCGCTCAATTCTGGTCAGAGTTCGGTCACATTGCATAGACTCAGGTCTCTGTTCAGAAAACACCGCCAAAGGATGAGCAGATTTGCGCTCCCGCAAACGCCGATCAACCTGAATGGCTAAAGCCATAGAATCACTCAGACTTGTAGGGGTGGGAAACCCCACCATAATATTCTTAACGGCCTCAGAAAGACCTTCTCTGAAATTTGCAGCCAGGGCACACTCATTCCATTGAGTAAGCATCGACCATTTCCGAAATTTTTGACAATACACCTCTGCTTCATCCTGACCTTGAGAGATAGCCTGCAACGCTTTTTCTGCCTGATTCTCAAGATTAGGCTCCTCATAAAGCAGTCCAAGAGCCAGAAAAAATGCATCTACATTAAGCAATGCAGGATCTCCTGGCGCCAGAGAGAAAGCCCAATCTTGAGGGTCGCCACGCAACAAGGAGATAACAATTTTAACTTGCTGAGCGGAATCACCAGAGGAACGAGGTCTCAGAGATAGAAATAACTTACAATTATTCTTAAAATTTAGAAACCTAGATCTATCTCCAGAAAACAACTCAGGAATGGGTATCTTTGGTTCTGACATAGGGCTATGAATAACAAAATCCTGAATACTTTGCACCCGTGCAGTAAGATGATCCACACTAGAAGTCAGAGTCTGAACATTCATGTCTGCAGCTGAGCTCAAAACCACCCAGAGTTCAAGGGGATGAAAGAAGCTAAACAGACTGCAGCAAAGGAAAAAGCGGAAGGAAAAAAAAAATGTACTCAGGTCTTCTTTTTATCCCACTTCTGCGATGCATTAAACACTTTTTGGCCTGCTCTACTGTTATGATCCTTAGTGGTTGAGGATCACAAAATACTCCAGCTAAGTAACAAAACATAGGACAAGCTTTAGGGAGGTGGTAAACTGGACTGACCGCAAATCTGAACCTATCCAACACACTAGAGGTAGCCGGTGAATGTGACTAAAATCCTAGACGTCTCGAGCCAGCCTGAGGAACTAACTACCCCTAGAGAGAAAGAAAGACCTCACTTGCCTCCAGATAAATAATCCCCAAAGATATAAAAGCCCCCAACAAATAATAACGGTGAGGTAAGAGGAAGGCACATACACAGGGGTGAAAGCAGATTCAGCAAATGAGGCCCACTAATACTAGATAGCAGAAAATAGAAAAGGGGTCTGTGCGGTCAGTAAAAAACCCTTACAAAATATCCACACTGAGATTTCAAGAACCCCCGCACCAACTAACGGTGTGGGGGGAGAAACTCAGTCCCCTAGAGCAACCAGCAAGCGAGGAAATCACATTTTAGCAAGCTGGACAAGAAACATGATGAATGCTGATAATCAAAAAATAAACAGACAAAAACTTAGCTTGTCTTGGAGAGACTGGGAGCAAGGTAGTCACAAGGAATCTGAAGAGCACTGAATACATTGAGAGCAGGCAAGGAACTGAGTATCCAGGTGAGCAAAATAGGAAACCAACCAAGGATAACGAACCAGCTGATGCTGCCAACCTGCAGAAAGACAACACTACACAGTACCGCTTGTGACCACTAGAGGGAGCCCAAAAATAGAGTTCACAACACAGCCCGCACAGTATATAGCACAGCCACATAGTATATAACACAGCCTCCCCATAGAATATAATATACCCCCATAGTATATAACACAGCCCGCATAGTATATAGCACAGCCTGCATAATATATAGCACAGCCCACATAGTATATAGCACTGACCATATAGCATATAACACAGCCCACATAGTACATACTGTAACACAGCCCGCATAATATATAGCACAGCCCGCACAGTATATAGCACAGCCTACATAGTATATAGCACAGCCCGCAAAGTATATAACACAGCCCGCATAGTAGATAACACAGCCCGCATAGTATATAGCACAGCCCATTATAGTATTTAGCACAGCCCGCATAGTATATAACAGCCCACATAGTATATAACACAGCCCACATAGTATATAGCACAGCCCCTGAGAATGGCCCCACAGTCCAGTACTCACTGTTATAGTAAAAAAAGAAAAAAAACACACAATCCTCACCTCTCCTCGTGCCCGCGCTGCTCCCTGCTCCTGTCTCAGTGGCTGCACTGCCTGGCACACAGTTGATGTCAACAGGGCAGACAAAGTACGCCTGCGCCGGAGCCGCAGCATGAAGACAAGAAAAGGACGTCACCGTAAGAAGAGGGGATGCCCCGGACCGGACCGCGACGCCCATCAGACCAGACCGTATTGGGACCGCCCCTGGGTGAGTATAATCTAACCTCTTTTTCTCCTCTTTCAGGATACATCGGGGGCTTATCTACAGCATTCCAAAATGCTGTAGATAAGCCCCTGATGCCGGTGGGCTTAGCTCACCTTCGATTTTGGGGATGACAGGTCCTCTTTAACATAAAACCCCCAACTGTAATAGCCGGAGACGATACAAAAGGTGGATTTCTGTAGTGTTGTGTGGTGCAAAAGGAAAAATGACAAGTTGGCGACTTATATTATTATTATTATTATTATTTATTGTTATAGCGCCATTTATTCCATGGCGCTTTACATGTGAGGAGGGGTATGCATAATAAAAACAAGTACAATATTCTTAAACAATACAAGTCATAACTGGTACAGGAGGAGAGAGGACCCTGCCCGCGAAGGCTCACAATCTACAAGGGATGGGTGAGAATACAGTAGGTGAGGATAGAGCTGGTCATGCAGCGGTTTGGTTAATCGGTGGTTACTGCAGGTTGTAGGCTTGTCGGAAGAAGTAGGTCTTCAGGCTCTTTTTGAAGGTTTCGATGGTAGGCGAGAGTCTGATGTGTTGTGGTAGAGGGTTCCAGAGTAGGGGTGATACGCGAGAGAAATCTTGTATACGATTGTGGGAAGAGGAGATAAGAGGGGAGTAGAGAAGGAGATCTTGTGAGGATCGGAGGTTGCGTGTAGGTAAGTACCGGGAGATGAGGTCACAGATGTATGGAGGAGACAGGTTGTGGATGGCTTTGTATGTCATGGTTAGGGTTTTGTACTGGAGTCTCTGGGCAATGGGGAGCCAGTGAAGGGATTAACAGAGGGGAGAGGCCGGGGAATAGCGGGGGGACAGGTAGATTAGTCGGGCAGCAGAGTTTAGAATAGATTGGAGGGGTGCGAGAGAGTTAGAGGGGAGGCCACAGAGCAGGAGGTTGCAGTAGTCAAGGCGAGAGATGATGAGGGCATGGACTAGGGTTTTTGCAGATTCTTGGTTGAGGAATGTACGGATTCGTGAAATATTTTTGAGTTGAAGTCGGCAGAAAGTGGAAAGGGCTTGGATATGTGGTTTGAAGGAGAGATCAGCGTCAAGGATTACGCCGAGGCAGCGAGCTTGTGAGACTGGGGAGAGTGGGCAACCATGCACTGTAATGGATAGGTTCGTTGGGGGGGTCGTGTGAGATGGGGGAAAGATGATGAATTCTGTTTTGTCCATGTTAAGTTTCAGAAATCTAGCGGAGAAGAAGGATGAAATAGTGGACAGACATTGAGGGATTCTGGTTAGTAGGGAGGTGATATCTGGTCGAGAGATGTAGATCTGTGTGTCATCAGCATAGAGATGATACTGGAAGCCATGAGATTCTATGAGCTGTCCCAGGCCAAAGGTGTAAATGGAGAAGAGCAGGGGCCCAAGGACTGAACCTTGTGGGACTCCGACAGATAGGGGGCGAGGTGAGGAGGTGGTGTGTGAGTGGGAGACGCTGAATGTCCGGTCTGTTAGGTATGATGAGATCGAGGATAGGGCCAAGTCTGTGATGCCAAGGGATGAGAGGGTCTGTAATAATAGGGAATGGTCCACTGTGTCAAAGGCAGCCGACAGGTCGAGGAGGAGGAGGACAGAGTAGTGTCCCTTGCTCTTGGCGGTTAAGAGGTCATTGGTGACCTTAGTTAGGGCAGTTTCAGTGGAGTGGTGTGACCGGAAGCCAGATTGTAAGCGGTCAAAGAGGGAGCAAGAAGAGAGATGGGAGGACAGTTCAAGGTAGACGTGTTGTTCCAGTAGTTTGGAGGCATAAGGGAGAAGTGATATAGGGCGATAGCTAGATACAGAGGATGGGTCAAAAGAAGGCTTTTTGAGGATAGGTGTGATTGAGGCATGTTTAACCCCTTCCCGACATTTGACGTACTATCCCGTCGAGGTGGGGTGGGCCCGTATGACCGCCGACGGGATAGTACGTCATCATCGATCAGCGGCGCTCACGGGGGGAGCGCGGCCGATCGCGGCCGGGTGTCAGCTGCATATCGCAGCTGACATCCGGCACTATGTGCCAGGAGCGGTCACGGACCGCCCCCGGCACATTAACCCCTGGCACACCGCGATCAAACATGATCGCAGTGTACCGGCGGTATAGGGAAGCATCGCGCAGGGAGGGGGCTCCCTGCGGGCTTCCCTGAGACCCCCGGAGCAACGCGATGTGATCGCGTTGCTCTGAGGGTCTCCTACCTCCCTCCTCGCCGCAGGTCCCGGATCCAAGATGGCCGCGGCATCCGGGTCCTGCAGGGAGGGAGGTGGCTTACCGAGTGTCTGCTCAGAGCAGACACTTGGAAAGCCTGCAGCCCTGCACAGCAGATCGTCGATCTGGCAGAGTGCTGTGCACACTGCCAGATCAATGATCTGTGATGTCCCCCCCTGGGACAAAGTAAAAAAGTAAAAAAAAAATTTTTCCACATGTGTAAAAAAAAATAAAAAAAAAATTCCTAAATAAATAATAATAAAAAAAATATATTATTCCCATAAATACATTTCTTTATCTAAATAAAAAAAACAAAACAATAAAAGTACACATATTTAGTATCGCCGCGTCCGTAACGACCCAACCTATAAAACTGCCCCACTAGTTAACCCCTTCAGTAAACACCGTAAGAAAAAAAAAAAAAAAACGAGGCAAAAAACAACGCTTTATTACCATACCGCCGAACAAAAAGTGGAATAACACACGATCAAAAAGACTGATATAAATATCCATGGTACCGCTGAAAACGTCATCTTGTCCCGCAAAAAAAAAGCCGCCATACAGCATCATCAGCAAAAAAATAAAAAAGTTATAGTCCTGAGAATAAAGCGATACCAAAATAATTATTTTTTCTATATTTTAGTTTTTATCGTATAAAAGCGCCAAAACATAAAAAAATGATATAAATGAGATATCGCTGTAATCGTACTGACCCGACGAATAAAACTGCTTTATCAATTTTACCAAACGCGGAACGGTATAAACGCCTCTCCCAAAAGAAATTCATGAATAGCAGGTTTTTGGTCATTCTGCCTCACAAAAATCGGAATAAAAAGCGATCAAAAATGGTCACGTGTCCGAAAATGTTACCAATAAAAACGTCAACTCGTCCCGCAAAAAACAAGACCTCACATGACTCTGTGGAGCAAAATGTGGAAAAATTATAGGTCTCAAAATGTGGAGACGCAAAAACTTTTTTGCTATAAAAAGCGTCGCTGGTTTCACACTTGCGTTTTTGTCTGCAGCGTTTTTTGCACAAAAAACCGCATGCGTTTTTTCCCTATATTTGACATTGAAAACGCATGCGGTTTTTTTGTACGCGTTTGGTCGCGTTTTCAAACGCATGCGGTTTTTTTCTGCATGCGTTCATTTTCAGAAATACAACCTGCAGTATTTTCTTGCGTTTTTAAGCACATGCGTTTGTTTGCGTTAAAAACGCATGCATTTTTATCGAAAAAAAACAGAAAACACACTGAAAAGCCACCCACCACCATCAAGGTGATAAAGGGATCCAAACCCTAACCCTAACTCTACCCCTAACCTCACCCCTAACCGTTTAATGAACATTTTCTGACAGTCATAGTGCCACGTATTTCAGTGCCACGTATTTCAGTGCCACGTATTTCAGTGCCACGTATTTCAGTGCCACGTATTTCTGTGCCACGTATTTCAGTGCCACGTGTTTCAGTGCCACGTATTTCAGTGCCACGTATCACGTATTTCAGTGCCACATATTTTAGTACCACGTATTTCAGTGCCACGTATTTCAGTGCCACGTATTTCAGTGCCACGTATTTCAGTGCCACGTGTTTCAGTGCCACGTGTTTCAGTGCCACGTATTTAAGTGCCACGTATCACATATTTCAGTGCCACGTATTTCAGTGCCACGTATTTCAGTGCCACGTATTTCAGTGCCACGTATTTCAGTGCCACGTATCACATATTTCAGTGCCACGTATTTCAGTGCCACATATTTCAGTGCCACGTATCACGTATTTCAGTGCCACGTGTTTCAGTGCCACGTATTTCAGTGCCACGTATTTCAGTGCCACATATTTCAGTGCCACGTATTTCAGTGCCACGTATTTTAGGGCCACGTATTTCAGTGCCACGTGTTTCAGTGCCACGTGTTTCAGTGCCACGTGTTTCAGTGCCACGTGTTTCAGTGCCACGTATTTCAGTGCCACGTATTTCAGTGCCACGTATTTCAGTGCCACGTATTTCAGTGCCACGTATTTCAGTGCCACGTATCACGTATTTCAGTGCCACGTGTTTCAGTGCCACGTATTTAAGTGCCACGTATCACGTATTTCAGTGCCACGTATTTCAGTGCCACGTATTTCAGTGCCACGTATTTCAGTGCCACGTATTTCAGTGCCACGTATTTCAGTGCCACGTATTTTAGTGACACGTATTTTAGTGACACGTATTTCAGTCACGTTTAGGGTTAGGGTGAGGGGTAGGGTTAGGGTTAGGGCTAGGGTTGGAGGTAAAGTTAGGGTTAGGGTTTGGATTACATTTACGTTTGGATTAGGGTTGGGATTAGAATTATGGGTGTGTCAGGGCTAGGGGTGTGGTTAGGGTTACCGTTGGGATTAGGGTTAGGGGTGTGTTTGGGTTAGGGTTTCAGGTAGAATTGGGGAGTTTCCACTGTCCAGGCACATCAGGGGCTCTCCAAGCGCGACATGGCGTCCAATCTCAATTCCAGCCAATTCTGCGTTGAAAAAGTAAAACAGTGCTCCTTCCCTTCCGAGCTCTCCCGTGCGCCCAAAAAGGGGTTTACCCCAACATATGTGTTATCAGCGTACTCGGGACAAATTGAACAACAACTTCTGGGGTCCAAGTTCTCTTGTTATCCTTAGGAAAATAAAAATTTGGGGGGCTAAAAATCATTTTTGTGGGAAAAAAAAGATGTTTTATTTTCACGGCTCTGCGTTATAAACTGTAGTGAAACACTTGGGGGTTCAAAGTTCTCACAACACATCTAGATAAGTTCCTTGGGAGGTCTAGTTTCCAATATGGGGTCACTTGTGGGGGGTTTGTACTGTTTGGGTACATCAGGGGCTCTGCAAATGCAACGTGACGCCTGCAGACCAATCCATTTAAGGCTGCATTCCAAATGGCGCTCCTTCCCTTCCGAGCTCTGTCATGCACCCAAACAGTGGTTCCCCCCCACATATGGGGTATCAGCGTACTCAGGACAAATTGGACAACAACTTTTCGGGTCTAATTTATCCTGTTACCCTTGTAAAAATACAAAACTGGGGGCTAAAAAATCATTTTTGTGAAAAAAAAAAAGAATTTTTATTTTCACGGCTTTGCGCTATAAACTTTAGTGAAACACTTGGGGGTTCAAAGTTCTCAAAACACATCTAGATAAGTTCCTTGGGAGGTCTAGTTTCCAATATGGGGTCACTTGTGGGGGGTTTGTACTGTTTGGGTACATCAGGGGCTCTGCAAATGCAACGTGACGGCTGCTGACCAATCCATTTAAGTCTGCATTCCAAATGGCGCTCCTTCCCTTCCGAGCTCTGTCATGCGCCCAAACAGTGGTTCCCCCCCACATATGGGGTATCAGCGTACTCAGGACAAATTGGAAAACAAATTTTGGGGTCCAATTTATTCTGTTACCCTTGTAAAAATACAAAGCTGGGTGCTAAAAAAATCATTTTTGAGAAAAAAAATAAAAATTATTTTCACGGCTCTGCGTTATAATCTGTAGTGAAACACTTGGGGGTTCAAAGCTCTCAAAACACATCTAGATAAGATCCTTAGGGGGTCTACTTTCCAAAATGGTGTCACTTGTAGGGAGTTTCAATGTTTAGGCACATCAGGGGCTCTCCAAACGCAACATGGCGTCCCATCTCAATTCCAGTCAATTTTGCATTGAAAAGTCAAATGGCGCTCCTTCCCTTCCAAGCTCTGCCATGCGCCCAAACAATGGTTTACACCCACATATGGGGTATCAGCGTACTCAGGACAAATTGGCCAACATTTTTTGGGGTCCAATTTCTTCTCTTACCCTTGGGAAAATAAAAAATTGGGGGCGAAAAGATCATTTTTGTGAAAAAATATGATTTTTTATTTTTACGGCTCTGCATTATAAACTTCTGTGAAGCACTTGGTGGGTCAAAGTGCTCACCACACATCTAGATAAGTTCCTTAGGGGGTCTACTTTCCAAAATGGTGTCACTTGTAGGGAGTTTCAATGTTTAGGCACATCAGGGGCTCTCCAAACGCAACATGGCGTCCCATCTCAATTCCAGTCAATTTTGCATTGAAAAGTCAAATGGCGCTCCTTCCCTTCCAAGCTCTGCCATGCGCCCAAACAATGGTTTACACCCACATATGGGGTATCATCGTACTCAGGACAAATTGCACAACATTTTTTGGGGTCCAATTTCTTCTCTTACCCTTGGGAAAATAAAAAATTGGGGGCGAAAAGATCATTTTTGTGAAAAAATATGATTTTTTATTTTTACGGCTCTGCATTATAAACTTCTGTGAAGCACTTGGTGGGTCAAAGTGCTCACCACACATCTAGATAAGTTCCTTAGGGGGTCTACTTTCCAAAATGGTGTCACTTGTAGGGAGTTTCAATGTTTAGGCACATCAGGGGCTCTCCAAACGCAACATGGCGTCCCATCTCAATTCCAGTCAATTTTGCATTGAAAAGTCAAATGGCGCTCCTTCCCTTCCAAGCTCTGCCATGCGCCCAAACAATGGTTTACACCCACATATGGGGTATCATCGTACTCAGGACAAATTGGCCAACATTTTTTGGGGTCCAATTTCTTCTCTTACCCTTGGGAAAATAAAAAATTGGGGGCGAAAAGATCATTTTTGTGAAAAAATATGATTTTTTATTTTTACGGCTCTGCATTATAAACTTCTGTGAAGCACTTGGTGGGTCAAAGTGCTCACCACACATCTAGATAAGTTCCTTAGGGGGTCTACTTTCCAAAATGGTGTCACTTGTAGGGAGTTTCAATGTTTAGGCACATCAGGGGCTCTCCAAACGCAACATGGCGTCCCATCTCAATTCCAGTCAATTTTGCATTGAAAAGTCAAATGGCGCTCCTTCCCTTCCAAGCTCTGCCATGCGCCCAAACAATGGTTTACACCCACATATGGGGTATCATCGTACTCAGGACAAATTGCACAACATTTTTTGGGGTCCAATTTCTTCTCTTACCCTTGGGAAAATAAAAAATTGGGGGCGAAAAGATCATTTTTGTGAAACAATATGATTTTTTATTTTTACGGCTCTGCATTATAAACTTCTGTGAAGCACTTGGTGGGTCAAAGTGCTCACCACACATCAAGATAAGTTCCTTAGGGGGTCTACTTTCCAAAATGGTGTCACTTGTAGGGGGTTTCAGTGTTTAGGCACATCAGGGGCTCTCCAAACGCAACATGGCGTCCCATCTCAATTCCAGTCAATTTTGCATTGAAAAGTCAAATGGCGCTCCTTTCCTTCCGAGCTCTGCCATACGCCCAAACAGTGGTTTACCCCCACATATGGGGTATCAGCGTACTCAGGACAAATTGTACAACAACTTTGGGGGTCCATTTTCTCCTGTTACCCTTGGTAAAATAAAACAAATTGGAGCTGAAATAAATTTTGTGTGAAAAAAAGTTAAATGTTCATTTTTATTTAAACATTCCAAAAATTCCTGTGAAACACCTGAAGGGTTAATAAACTTCTTGAATGTGGTTTTGAGCACCTTGAGGGGTGCAGTTTTTAGAATGGTGTCACACTTGGGTATTTTCTATCATATAGACCCCTCAAAATGACTTCAAATGAGATGTGGTCCCTAAAAAAAAATGGTGTTGTAAAAATGAGAAATTGCTGGTCAACTTTTAACCCTTATAACTCCGTCACAAAAAAAAATTTTGGTTCCAAAATTGTACTGATGTAAAGTAGACATGTGGGAAATGTTACTTATTAAGTATTTTGCGTGACATATGTCTGTGATTTAAGGGCATAAAAATTCAAAGTTGGAAAATTGCAAAATTTTCAAAATTTTCGCCAAATTTCCATTTTTTTCACAAATAAACGCAAGTTATATCGAATAAATTTTACCACTAACATGAAGTACAATATGTCACGAGAAAACAATGTCAGAATCGCCAAGATCCGTCAAAGCGTTCCAGAGTTATAGCCTCATAAAGGGACAGTGGTCAGAATTGTAAAAATTGGCCCGGTCATTAACGTGCAAACCACCCTTGGGGGTGAAGGGGTTAAAGCTTGAGGGGAAAACACCAGTTGTTAGTGATAGGTTGAAGAGATGGGTTAGGGTTGGGATGAAGAGTTTGGTGAGGTTTGGGATGAAGTGAGATGGGAGCGGATCAAGTGCACAGGTGGTGAGATGCGATCTTGAGAGTAGAGTGGAGAGTTAATCTTCTGTAATGGTGGAGAAGTTGGTTTTGGAGGTGGAGGGCTGGGAAGTCGGGAGGAAGGGCTCTGGCAGACAAGGGCGGACATATCATTGGTGTAACCTGTGCAGCCATGCAGGGGCTCAAGAAGTTTGAGGGTCACCAATACCTACAAGGCAGGGGGAATTGTGCATAATGAAGAGCTATTGGACTGTAAAGGGCCCTGTTCTGTCTCCACCATCTAATTTGTTGCCTCCAATTATTTGTTTGCATAATCGCAGTTTCTCAGTATACAGTATTGATATATTCATGCCTTTATTCATCTGTAGTGCTTTGGCTCCCTCTAGCGGTCAGAGATATGTTGACTGTTCTATTTTTCTGCTATGTATTTTTTATGTCTGATCCTCCTTTGCAATGCATTATGGTAGCTCAGCCCACATTTCCCTCCAATTTTCATTCACTTCCTCTAGTTTGCCTTCCAGGAAAGACGCTTACACTTCATTCCCCTTGCGATTGCATTGCCGGTATGTCTTTATGTTTTTTCTCTAGATATTTCTGCTCTATATTAGCCTAGCTTAACCAGTTGCACTCCTAGTTCAGTTACTAGCCTTCTAAATGTAATGCATAATGTTTATCATGTGTAGTATGTATCGTTCTATACCATGTACTGATTCCATGTATATCATTGTTCACAGTTTCACCGCATCAATATACCAATACGTTTAATAAAGCACAGACTCAACCACAGTCTCCTTATTGGACCCGGTATAGCGGTTTAGCTGACTGGATAGCTACATGAGCCTGCCTCATTTAGTGAGGACAGAACAGTGAAACGGCAGCCATCCAACTAGTGGGATTCAAGTCACCGGCTACTCAGAGACTAAATACAGCTACAGCAATCTCTGCACAGCCAAGCACTTTCCCAAGACACCATGTCTCACAAATCGCATAGAACAAGATCTGTTACTTCCGTTTCCTCAAAGACAACATCCATCACCAGCGCGGTTGCCATTGCCCGCGCAAATGCTGAAGCCGCCAAAATACGAGCGAGCTTTGCTGACCAAGAGATGCAATTTAAATTAGAAAAAGCACGCCTAGATGATGAAGAGAGAAGGTCACGCTTAGAGAGAGCACGTATAGATCATGAGAGAGCCGATCAAGAGAGAAGGATGCAGTTAGAAAAGGCACGTGTGGATGCCGCCTTAGAAAGCCTAGCAGCAAAAAGGGAAGCTGCCGCAGCCCTCGCTGAAGCGGAATCGCTAGAAGCCGCGCAAAGCCCCAAGCTGCATAGCCAAAGCAGTACGTCAAGTCTGGAGTTTCCACTACAAGACACACCACAACGCACATCTCAGTATGTTAATGAACTTCCTGATCCAAACTATAACCCTGAACCAGCACCAGAACGAGAATACGACGTCTCCAGCGAAGTGAGCGAGAGTCACCACGAGGCTCAGCTCCAGGACAGAAACAAACTCGAAAACGTGAGACAAAACGACTCTGCTAATGACTACCTTGCCCCTCACCAGGTAACCAACGTGGATCACCCTGCTGACATACCGTACGTCAGACCGAAGCAATACGACACCGGCTGGCGCCACCCTGAGGACACTAACAGGTATGAACGCACCTCACATCACTATCAGGACGATCCATCACCAGTGTACTCCACCGACAACCGGTTCACAACAGAATTTGCCAAGTTCTTCACACGACGTGAACTGGTTGCCAAGGGACTCATGAAATTCACTGACCAAGCTGAAGGTTACAGAGCTTGGAAAGCTTCCTTCCAAAATGTCATTAGAGACTTGGGGCTACAACACAGGGAAGAGATAGACCTGTTAGTCAAATACCTGGGAGGAGAGTCAGTCAAACACGCAGTAAGGATCAGAGACATTAATATAAACCGCCCTGAGACCGGCCTCAAAGAGATCTGGAAGAGGCTGGATGAGTTTTACGGCTCAGCAGAAGTAATAGAAAGAGCCTTGTTCAAAAGAATCGATGACTTTCCTAAAATTTCTAACAAAGGTCTCCAGAAACTTAGAGAGCTAAGCGACCTACTAAAGGAAGTCCAAGTTGCCAAATACGAGGACGACCTACAGGGACTTGCATTTCTCGACACAGCCAGAGGTGTTAACCCTATAGTCCAGAAGTTGCCCTACAATCTACAGGAGAGGTGGCTCACACATGGTTCCACGTACAAATACAAACACAGTGTTCCATTTCCTCCCTTCTCCGTTTTTGTAGACTTTATACACCAACAAGCGAGAATTAGAAACGATCCTAGCTTTGACTTTGCAATGCCATATGCCACACCGTCACCACCTGCAAATCCACGCAGAACATCTGTGGCAGTACACAAGACTTATGTTTCTTCTCCAGGTTCTAATTACAGGTCTGCTGGCTGCTCCCAATCAGAGACAAAGGTGCAGGACCCTGACAAGCAGTGCCCACTTCATCAGAAGCCTCATCCTCTCCTGAAATGCAGAGCCTTCAGAGGAAAATCTATGCCAGACCGCAGAAGCTTCCTGAAAGAGAACGGTATCTGCTACAAGTGCTGCTCATCCACAACTCATCTCGCCAAGGATTGCAAGGTCAGTGTAAAATGCACAGAATGTGGCACCACAGACCATAACACTGCTCTACACCCTGGCCCAGCTCCATGGAGTGCACAAAACACGCCAGCTGACAGTGAGCATGGCGGGGAGGAAAGGAACACTGATACAGCTATGCCAGAGATCACTTCACAATGTACCGAGGTCTGCAAAGGGACAATAGACAGTAGGTCCTGTTCAAAAATATGCCTCGTCAGAGTATACCCGAAGGGCCATAGAGACCAAGCTGTGAGACTGTATGCTATCTTGGATGATCAAAGTAATCGATCCTTGGCTAGATCAACTTTCTTTGACCTATTCAACATCAAAGGGCCAAGCACTCCCTACTCATTAAAGACATGTGCAGGTACTGTGACAACAGCGGGCAGGAAAGCTACAGACTACCAAATCGAGTCATTAGACGGACAATTCTGCCTACCACTACCTACGATCATCGAATGTAACCAGATCCCAGACAACAGATCTGAAATCCCTACGCCAGATGTAGCAATCCATCACGCTCACTTAAAGCAAATAGCACACCTTATACCAGAACTCGACCATCAGGCCCAGATAATTCTGCTGTTGGGGAGAGATATCCTGCAGGTTCATAAAGTGAGACGTCATATCAATGGACTCCACAATGCTCCCTATGCCCAAAGGCTAGACCTAGGATGGGTCATAATTGGCAACGTATGCTTGGGACGCATGCACGCCCCATCCTCTGTAACAAGCATGCTGACAAATACATTGGAGAAAGGACGACCATCTCTGTTTCAACCTTGTAACAATGAGTTCCATGTCAGGGAACTGCCACACAGCATCCAACTGCCCAATCATTTAATAGACTTTACTCACGACAGCAGTATAGTGTCGGGAAGCTATGAGGATCAGTTAGGGTGCACAGTCTTCCAGAGAACTAAACAGGACAACCAAGTGGCAATGTCGGTAGAGGACAAGTTGTTCTTAGAGGTAATGGACAAGGGACTCGTTAAAGATGAGACCAACAGCTGGGTCGCACCTCTTCCCTTCAAAACCCACAGACCACGTCTACCGAACAACAAAAATCAGGCATTACAACGTTTCTCCTCTCTCAAACGTAATCTGCAAAAGAAACCAGAGATGAAAGATCACTTTTTCTCCTTCATGTCAAAGATTTTTGAAAACTGTCACGCAGAACTAGCTCCCACTCTCAAAGACTCTGAAGAATGCTGGTTCCTACCCATGTTCGGAGTATACCACCCTAAGAAACCAGGCCAGATTAGAGTCGTGTTCGATTCCAGTGCCAAATTTAATGATGTCTCCCTAAATGACGTTCTACTAACAGGACCAGACCTCAATAACAAACTGCTGGGAGTACTTATGCGCTTCCGTAAGGATTCCATTGCCTTCATCGCTGACATCCAGCAAATGTTCCATTGTTTCCTTGTGAGAGAGAGAGACAGGAACTTCCTAAGATTCTTCTGGTACAGAGACAATGATCCTACTAAAGAAGTCACAGAGTACCGCATGAGAGTGCACATCTTCGGCAACAGTCCTTCCCCTGCCGTCGCCATTTACGGACTCAAAAGGTCAGCTCAGGAAGGAGAAGCAGAATACGGAGAAGATGTCAGAAGATTCATAGAAAAGGACTTTTATATCGACGACTGTCTAAAAGCCATGCCTTCAAATGAGACTGCCATCAGTCTTCTCAGGAGAGCCCAGGACATGCTTGCCTGCTCGAACCTTAGGCTTCATAAAATAGCCTCAAACAGCCAAGAACTCATGGAAGCGTTCCCTTCTCAGGACCTATGTAATGGTCTCAGAGACCTGGACCTGGGGTCAGACCCCGCACCAATGCAACGCAGCCTTGGGCTTCTCTGGAATCTACAGTCAGACACTTTCACCTTTCAGGTCGACCAGGAAGAAAGGCCTTTCACACGTAGAGGCGTCCTGTCTACCATCAACAGTCTGTACGATCCCTTGGGTTTCGCAGCTCCTGTTACTATGCAAGGCAAGGCCCTACTAAGAGACTTAACTAGGGAAACATCTGACTGGGATGCACCTCTGCCACCTGATAAGAGGATCCAGTGGGAAGAGTGGAAGAACTCGTTAGCGGCACTCTCCAACCTGAATGTGCCAAGACCATACGCCCCTGTGCCATCTACTGAAATACAAAGCCAAAGACTGTACGTATTTGCAGATGCTTCTGTCAAAGCAATTGCCGCTGTTGCCTACCTGAGAACTGTAGATTCCAAAGGTCAGTGCCACATTGGTTTCATTATGGGAAAGGCCAAACTCGCACCACAACCAGAGCACACTATACCCAGGTTAGAGCTTTGTGCCGCAGTCCTAGCCATTGAGTTAGCAGAGTTCATCACATCCGAAATGGATATCGACCTGACACAGGCCAAGTTCTACTCAGACAGCAAAGTAGTCCTGGGATATATCCACAACGAAACCAGGCGATTCTATGTTTATGTCAATAACAGAGTGCTACGAATCAGGAGATCAGTTCATCCAAAGCAGTGGCATTACATACCCACAGACCAGAATCCTGCAGATCATGCAACTAGAGCAGTTGACGCAAGTCGACTAGGAAGCACAACGTGGCTGTCAGGACCAAAACTATTGTACATTGAGGAATGTTTTCCAGACACCTTTGAACTAGTAGGAGAGGACTCAGATGCTGAAATCCGCCCTCAGGTGTCTACACTTCATACAATGACCTCTGTTATCCAGCTTGGATCTTGCAGGTTCGACAGATTCTCAAGTTGGAAGTCACTTACTCGAGCTATTACCTGCCTGACTCATATAGCTCGCTCATTCAAGACCACCAGAACTTGTGGCACAGAAAAATGTAAAGGTTGGCATCTTTGTAAAAATACCTATGTTACCTCCGACTTAGAGTTCTCTAGAAATCACATCATTCTCACTGTTCAAAGAGAATCCTACTTTGCAGAAATCCAATGTCTTATCAACAAAGCTCCAATACCAGTGAGCAGCGTATTGAGAAAACTCGACCCATTCATCGACAACAGTGGCCTACTGAGAGTAGGAGGCCGACTCAAAGAAGCTGAGATGGGGTTTGTGGAGAAATTCCCTCTTATACTTCCCGGAAAATGTCATGTTGCCTACCTAATCGTACAACATTACCACAATCTGGTCAAGCACCAAGGAAGACTATTTACTGAAGGAGCCATCAGGTCTGCCGGTGTGTGGATCGTTGGTGCAAAGAGACTCATCAGTAGTGTCATCTACAAATGTATTACCTGCCGTAAGCTTCGTGGTTCGACTCAAACTCAAAAGATGGCTGACCTACCAGCAGATATTTCAGAAAGAGGAAAGGGACGGAAGCAAATGTCATCTGATATTCATCTCTCAAACTTTATTAAATATAAAAAACCAAACCAGAAACAATTCTGAAAATTTAAAAGTACATAAAACATGGAGACCACATGCAAAAAAACCGCACACACCCGGTAATGCAGCTGATAAAGTGTTCACAATTTTGTCTATATATGGACGGGGGTACCTATTTCACTAATTAGCTTCTCTATAACTGTTTAGGATGTACAATATCAATGTTATAAAGCTATCCCAGCATTTTAACAGCACTGCACCACTACTTTGGAGGCAAAAAGGTTGAGTATAGATAAATAAAGTGCATAGTGCAATATATCAAGCTATTCGTCACCATATAATTATCAAGTTGTTAAAGGTGCATCTGCAGTTGATAAAACATCCACCTAGTCAGCAATTCTTAGGTCCCATATGCTATGAGTGCATATACAAAAGTTGAACATATTAAGACATAAATAAATATAAAGTGACTGTGCTACATAACCTGATTGTGCGGTCCTGAGCCCCAACGCGCGTTTCGCGTTAGCTTCGTCCGGGGGAATGTATGTTGATATGTCAGATACAAAGCTTTTTATAGTGGTTGGCTGATTGGGCCGTTAATGTGTCGGCGGTGTTCTCATAACTGGAACCGGTCACCGCGCAAGCGAGGGTCGGCGTTCAGCGTCACTTCCGCATTTCCCTGCCTGTGGCATCAGAGCAGGGGGCGGGATCAGTAGCGTCATGGACGCGTAACCATGGTAGCGCGGCAACCCTCGCAACGCCAACTAATAATCATCATTGAAACAGGTAAATAGAAATAGGGGACACGGGAGGTGTGTAGGGAAATGGCTGTGCCTCTTATGCAGCTCCAGAGCGGCAGTAGCGCTCGGCCGCCATCTCAGGCCACCGCGCACGCGCGGGTCGACATCCCACGTCACCGCCACACCCCCTAGTCCGACGCGTCAGGACCGGGGGCGGAGTCAGCGACGTCACGGATGCGTTGCCACGGCAGCGCGGTGACCCGATCAGCGGCAGAGAAGCCACCGCCGGTAAGAACACCAGAGGAAAACAAATATTGTGGGAGTAAGTGCCATGAACCTCATTTTGAATGTAAATATAAAGAATGTACATATAATGAAGACTTAAATACAGTGAACTGTGTGATATATCATGAAACTAATAATATCATTAATTGGAATAAATCCAAGCGTGACTGTTAAAATAACAATAAAGTGAATGAAATAAAGATGGTGAACCCAATAAGTGTAAAGTGACTATTTAAACCAATCAATAGTGTATAAAGCTCCATATAGGACCATGACCCATAAATAAATGGAGACAATGTTCCCAATACAAACAGGGTGAAACTAAACATCCTCTAGTATGTAGAGGTCTGTATAGGGCCATGGCCCATCAGTGAATGGGACCAAGTGTTCTCAATTAAGATAAGCCACAAAACATAGCCACAAATAAGTACATATGCAGCACACATAATACATGTCATGCATAGGTCATATTAGCCTGACTTACCTAATACAGTGTATATCCCAATATTATGGTGAAACCATTTTAAGTAAAGAAACCTCTCTGGTCTATGACCCAAGACTTAGTGAATGACTAATTAGTGCCTATATTCAGTTGATATACTGAATATTGTGTGAGTATTAGTAAAGGATATATATATATCCCAGTGCCCTTATAGTGAAGAGAGACATGAAATATCCTATAACCATTATAGTGAATCAGTGACCCACTCTTTGTATACATGGAGGTCCTTATAGGGC
The DNA here is from genome assembly GCF_051348905.1 of Ranitomeya variabilis. Taxonomy (NCBI): domain Eukaryota; kingdom Metazoa; phylum Chordata; class Amphibia; order Anura; family Dendrobatidae; genus Ranitomeya; species Ranitomeya variabilis. The sequence continues at coordinate 673,493,178 of NC_135232.1, read as the reverse complement.
CTAAACCCATATGCAGTCCTTCCAAATTTATAAAGCCTGAAACTCTCAAAGCATATAGAGCTATAACCCACAAATTAATAGGACCAACCATACCCATTAGATTGAAACAAAAACACCCCATTGTAAATATGAACCTATGGATGAACAAATTGGTGTATATGTCTTCTATTATATAGATACACGATATAAACAACAGAACACTGCATTCGAAGTCGTCCAATTTGTATTGACTCAATGAAGTGCCAATATATATAACATATCATATACACATTATGGTTTAGATAAGTTGTTCACTGTTCACATCCCATAATGGGCATGGCTCACAGTTTAATAGGAGTCCAGTAAGGTCCATCACTCAAACATCTCCATCTAATTATCTTTGTTCCATTGTTCTTAGGTTTTGTTTATTATTTCTTCTTCTTTCCTCTTTTTCTCTCTTTTTCTTCTTTCCTTTCTCTTTATAGTTTTTTCTCTCTAGGTTCCAAGGAAGTCCCCCCTCTGCCATCGAGGAGACCCAGAAAGTGAGTATCCTGCCAGGGAGCAGCACGCAGCCCTTCAATCACCGCACTCCCCACAGCCAGCCCAGCCACCGACACATAGTAAGTAGTACCTAAATAAAACTAAGACAAACACAATTAAAACCCGTATATAAAATTCAATATAGTAAATCAGAACAACAACATACATAAAGACAACTTAAAAACCTACAGAAAGGGGGCATAACTCAATTTCTCATTTAACCCTTTCGGGTGGATACAATCAATCTTTTTAATCCATCTGGTTTCCAACTGCGCTAAAGTTTTCCTCCAATTTCCACCCCGCTGGTCAATAAACACTTTGTCAATCCCCGACACCCTCAACAAACCGGCATTACAGTTGTGAGCTTGCTTGAAGTGCCTTGGTATTGGCTTGAGCATTGATATATCATCTTCCTCTTCAGCATTTGTAATGTCTCTATAGTGTTCTCTTACACGGATTTTTAGTGGTCTGGAGGTAAGGCCGACGTAAATCTTTTCACATGGACATGTGGCGTAGTATATGACACCCACCGTGTTACACGTTATATGTTGTGTTATGGTAAAATTTCTGGTGCCATCACTGGATTTAAACATTGAAGCCTTTTGCATATTCGGGCAGGCTATACAGTCCCTGCAGGGGAAAAAACCCCATTTGGGTCCTCTTGAGCCAAACGCTTTGTTAGGTTCATCACCAGGGTAGTAGCTGTGTACCAGCATATCTTTTAGATTTTGCGATCTTCTATATGTGATGGATGAGGTGTTACCTATATATTTCGTCAACACTTGATCCGTCTTCAAGATTGCCCAGTATTTATTAAGGGCTTTTTTCATATCCATCCATTTCTCATTGTATGTGGATATGAACCTGGTTACATTATCCTGTTTCTTCACTTTAATTTTTGGCTGAAGAAGCTCCATGCGGTTTTCCACCCTTGCTCTCTTCCGGGCTCTCTTAATACTTCTGTTTGAGTACCCCCGGTTTTTGAATCTCATTGCTAGTTCATCAGCTTGCCTATTGAATAGATGATCATTGGAGCAGATCCTCTTAATCCGCAGGAATTGACCCGTTGGTATGGCCTTTACTACTTGGTGAGGATGAGATGAAGAGGCATGTAAGAGAGAATTTACAGCGGTCTCTTTGCGGAACACATCCGTTTCCAATACATTTGATGGTCCCTTAAATATAAGAATGTCAAGAAATTCGATATTTTGCTGGCTGTACTTACATGTTAATCTTACGTTGATGTTGTTATTGTTTAGGGTGCCAACAAAAGAAGTAAGTTCTTGTTCAGTGCCCTGCCAGATCATAAGAATATCATCTATAAATCTGGCCCAAAATAGAACCTTTTCAATGTCTGCCATAGGGTTGGTAAAGAAGATTCTCCTTTCCCATGCCCCCAAAAAAAGATTTGCGTATGAGGGGGCAAAAGCCGCCCCCATTGCAGTACCCTGCTTTTGTAGATATACAGTATTTTTGAAAACAAAATAATTATGTTCAAGTGCAAATCTCAATAGGGACATGAGAAGGAGAATCAATTCTGTGTCATAATTAGACATTGAGAGGAACGTTTGTACTGCCTGTATTCCATCTTCGTGTTGGATCGAGGTATATAACGATTCCACGTCTAGTGTTACAAGCCACATGTCCTCTTCCATTGGTATACTGAAATCTGAAATATGCTAAATTAATGGAAGTGTCATACACCTAGGCCACTAGCTCTATTTTGTGATTTCTACCAGCAGATAGACTCAGCCCAGACCCTCCCTTTACCAGCGTTGGTCTCGATGTGTTCGGGCCTTGGTCAGTTGTTACACGTCGTACTAGAGGCGGCCAAGCCAATAGTAAACGTTGGGCAGTCATGTTCACTTGCATGTCAATCAGAGCCGTCCACATAGAGGTCATTGAGTCCCTCGACACGTCAAGCTTCATCAATGCCTTAAGACGCTTTATTGCCATCCGTGGTCCTATCAAGCACATACGCTCAGACAGAGGTACCAACTTCGTCGGTGCAGCAAAGGAATTGGGAATACCTTCAAATCTAGACTATAAGACTCTTGAGAGGTTCCTCAGTGACCAAAGTTGCACATGGTCATTCAACCCACCTCATTCTTCACATATGGGAGGATCTTGGGAGCGAATGATTGGTCTAGTACGGAGAATTCTTGACTCCACTCTTCTTCAAGAAGGGGCAGCGAGGCTCACCCATGAAAGCCTCATCACCTTCATGGCAGAAGCTGCAGCTATAATTAACGCAAGACCCCTGGTTCCAGTTCCTAACGACCCTGAGGAGCCCTTGTTATTGACTCCAGCTACTCTACTTACCCAGAAAACGGGACTGTCCAGTGCCCCTCCAGGAGGATTCGACGCTAAGGACCTCTACAAGCGCCAATGGAGACAGGTACAAAGTCTTGCAAATACTTTCTGGGACAGGTGGCGCAAACAATATTTGTCTACTCTGCAGCCACGTACGAAGTGGCAATCTACTAAACCTAATCTGAACGTAGGTGACCTTGTTCTTGTGAAGGACTGTCAAATTCACCGGAACCAGTGGCCACTTGGTCTAGTTACCGCAACGTTCCCCAGCAAGGATGGCAATGTCCGCAAAGTTGAACTAAGGATGACCAAAGGGAATGAACCTAAGACATTTTCCAGACCGGTATCTGAACTGGTCCTATTGTTGCCTTTGGAAGAAAGGAGTAGTGACATCCGTTGATGTCAGACGGGGAGTGTTCTGTCTCCGCCATCTAATTTGTTGCCTCCAATTATTTGTTTGCATAATCGCAGTTTCTCAGTATACAGTATTGATATATTCATGCCTTTATTCATCTGTAGTGCTTTGGCTCCCTCTAGCGGTCAGAGATATGTTGACTGTTCTATTTTTCTGCTATGTATTTTTTATGTCTGATCCTCCTTTGCAATGCATTATGGTAGCTCAGCCCACATTTCCCTCCAGTTTTCATTCACTTCCTCTAGTTTGCCTTCCAGGAAAGACGCTTACACTTCATTCCCCTTGCGATTGCATTGCCGGTATGTCTTTATGTTTTTTCTCTAGATATTTCTGCTCTATATTAGCCTAGCTTAACCAGTTGCACTCCTAGTTCAGTTACTAGCCTTCTAAATGTAATGCATAATGTTTATCATGTGTAGTATGTATCGTTCTATACCATGTACTGATTCCATGTATATCATTGTTCACAGTTTCACCGCATCAATATACCAATACGTTTAATAAAGCACAGACTCAACCACAGTCTCCTTATTGGACCCGGTATAGCGGTTTAGCTGACTGGATAGCTACATGAGCCTGCCTCATTTAGTGAGGACAGAACAGGCCCATAAATTCTTCTTGCACATGGGCCTCTTCTTTCTGTGTCCGCCATTGGACAGACCTGTGGGGAAACTGTGAGCTGCGCCCCATCTCAATAACTCACTCTCTCCTGGATGCGGCTGCTGTCTCTCGCTCTCTCTCCTCGACGGCTGTCACTCTCTCTCCTCAATGCGGCGACGTCACTTTCTCTCTCCTCGACGCTGCTGCCGTCACTCTCTCTCCTCGACACGGCTGCCGTCACTCACTCTCTCTCCTGGATGTGGCTGCCGTTTCTCTCTCTCTCCATCAGTGTTGGTCAGAGAAGTTGTACCCTCATCCATCAGACTAAATTAAATTTTGGACTTTTTTTCAGCATTTCACGAACAGGAAATCAAATTTATAGCAGAAAAATGCCACAAATAGAATAGTAAAGCTCTGCTACTGCGCTCCTTCACTTTGTAAAACATTTTCCCTTCCTTCTCCTGCCGAGATCCAAATCAGTCATTATAAGAAGTCATCATGTGTAACAATATCCGAGGATACATCTGACCTCACATTGTGTCGGGATATTATTAATATCGCTCCATAAATCAACATGAAGCAGACTCGCCGCCGCCGCCACCATGTGGTAGCTGTAAAGAGCTTCAGCCTTTCGTTCTTTTCACGAGTAGTTCACATATATATGTGACAAGTTCTCCGCGTTCACATCTACAAATATTTGCCAACTCCTGTTATAAGAAAAACCATACCTGCCTCTTGTGCACATGTTAAGATAACACCATAAAGAATGACACGTGCCAGTTGTGTTCATGAGGCCTTCAAGGGGATGTCTTTTCCCGGCTCATTTCTATATGTTCTATCACACCATGTAAAAGTCTTAGGGCTCATTTCCACTTGAGAGAAAAAAAACGATCCAATTTACGGACCGAAAAAACGGAGGTAAATCATGCGATTGTCATGCTAGTGTCATGCGATTTTTTATCGCAACATCCGTATGACATCCGTATGCAATCTGTGTGCAATGCGATTTTAACATGAGCTTTTACATACAGCAGTTCACTGACATTTACACATCGTTTTACAACGAAATATTCTTCAAAACACACACATATATATATTTATATATATATATATATATATATATATGGCAGTGAAACACATATACTGTATATACATATATTTATATTTAATACAGAGATAGATAGCAGAAAAGCTGGTAATTCGATTGCCGACTTTTGCTATCTCCTTCACAATGCCGATAGGAAATGAGACATGGTTTACATGCAGTAAACCATTTCATATCCCTTTTTTTTTTTTGCATATTCCTCACTACTAATGTAAGAAGTGTCTGCGTGTAAAATTTTGTGGCTCTAGCTGTTAAAATAAAGGGTTAAATCATGGAAAAAATTGGCGTGGGCTCCCGCACAATTTTCTCCGCCAGATTGGGAAAGCCAGTGACTGAGGGCAGATATTAATAGCCTAGAGAGGGACCATGGATATTGCCCCCCCCCCCCCCGGCTAAAAACATCTGCTCCCAGCCACCCCAGAAAAGGCACATCTGTAAGATGCGCCTAATCTGGCACTTCCCCTGTAGCGGTGGGATATGGGGTAATAAAGGGTTAATGTCACCTTGCTATTGTAAGGTGACATTACGCCTGGTTAATAATGGAGGTGTCAATAAGACACCTATCCATTATTAATCCAACACTAATAAAGGGTTAAAAAAAACACACACATTATGAAAAAAGTATTTTAATGAAATAAATACACATGGTGTTGAAATAGTTTATTATACGCTCAATCCAATTGAAGACCCTTGTCACCTGAAACAAAGTTAAAATAAAAAAAACAATATCCCATACCTCTCCAGCGTTACAGTCATGTCCCACGATGTAAATCCATCTGAAGAGGTTAAATAATTTTACAAGCAGGAGCCTGCTAATGCAGCTGTTGCTCCTGCCTGTAAAAATTGGGGAATGAATGGAATGGAGGGGAATGTAGCTACCTAGACTTGCGGTGCTGCGCCCCCTGCTGGCATAACCTCATATGAACTATAGCGTGGGAATTTTTCAGAATATTTTCTCACGCTACAGTTCATAAGAGTTTATGCCAGCAGGGGGCGCAGCACCGCAAGTCTAGGTAGCTACGTTCCCCTGCATTCCATTCATTCCCCAGTTTTTACAGGCGGGGTGGCTGCATTAGTAGGCTTCTGGCTGTAAAATTATTTAACCCCTTCAGGTGGATTTACAGCGTGGGACATGACTGAGCATCGGAGAGGTATGTGATATTGTTGCTTTTTTATTTTAACTTTTTTTTCAGGTGACAAGGGTCATCAATTGGATTGAGCGTATAATAAACTATTACAACACCATGTGTTTTTATTTCATTAAAATACTTTATTCCTAATGTGTGTGTTTATTATTAACCCTTTATTACTATAGGATTAATAACACTGGTCAACACAATTTTTCTGGCAAAAGGTTTTAAAACATATTTTAAGTCAATTTTGGCTGCGGTTTTCGAATATGAACTCCGTTTTTGGCTATCACATCAGGATTTCGAGATTTTCAATTTGTGATGAAAATTACTCCTATCTAATGTTTTATGATAAAAACACATGATTTTCCATACTACATTGTATATTTTTAATGAAGGAATAACCAAGATTACAAAGTCTATGTACAGCAAATCAAATATACTTACAGAATTAAACTACAAAATATAAAAACACATATATATGGCACACAGATGAATGACAAATGGCAGTTATTTGAACTTTGTTTTCTTGGCTGATCTGTGATGAACAGCTTCTGGGTTGTCTCTCATCAAGCTCCAGCAATAGTCAGCCGTCATATGTGAGTCCCACTGGCCTTGATACCGTTCTTCCATTGTTTTAATGTCCTGATGAAAACACTCCCCTTGTTCCTCGTTCGCATCCCCAAGGTTCTCTGGAAAAAAGTCCAAATGGCTGTATAAATAGTGAATCTTGATACTCATTCTACATCCAAGATTTCGCAGACTCATTAGTAGCTCTTCCACAATCTCTTCATAGTTGTCTGCATTCTTATTCCCTAGAAAAATCTGCACCACATTACAAAATGCATTCCAAGCTCTTTCTTCTGTCTCATTCATTGATGTGATAAAATTTGGATCTCTCATAAGTGTTCTTATTTGAGGTCCATCAAATATTCCAGCCTTTTTCTTCTCTTCACTAAGACCAGGAAAAGTTGAACATATATAGTTAAAGCATTCTCCACTGTGATTGAGAGCTTTGACGAACTGCTTCATCAATCCAAGTTTTATGTGTAAGGGAGGAAAGAATGTTCTTCCTATCCACTAGAGGATCATGGATGACATTCTTATCGCCAGATGCCAAACTCTGTCGCTGAGGCCATTCAGTTTTCACCCAATGCTCTGCTGTAGCTCTACTGTCCAGTAGCACAGAAAACAAGGGTGTTATCATAACAAATGGGAATTATGCATGTTCAAAGAAAACAAAGATATTCTCACATTTATTGGGAAACTAAATGAAAACTAAATTTACCTTAGTGAACCGTATAAACCGGCACTTTTCATACACTGCTTATATTTATCATGGAATTCTTGAAAATGGGCTATATACCTGTAGCGCAAAAACGTGATGTGATAGAGAAATTATAAGATCAGATTTGAATTCAGCACCCTCAAATTAGTCTATAACTGTTCTTAAAGTCCATGGCAGAAATTTTTTTTTTTGTAGACCAGTGTAATGGATAGGTGTCTTATTGACGCCTCTCCATTATTAACCAGGCTTAATGTCACCTTACAATAGCAAGGTGACATTAACCCTTTACTACCCCATATCCCACCACTACAGGGGAGTGGGAAGAGAGTGGCCAAGTGCCAGATTAGGCGCATCTTACAGATGTGCCTTTTCTGGGGTGGCTGGGGGCAGATGTTTTCAGCCTGGGGGGGGTCACCAATATCCATGGTCCCTCTCTAGGCTATTAATATCTTCCCTCAGTCACTGGCTTTCCCACTCTGGCGGAGAAAATTGCACGGGAGCCCACACCAATTTTTTCCGTGATTTAACCCTTTATTTTACCAGCTAGAGCCACAAAATTTTACACACAGACACTTCTTATATTAGTAATGAGGAATATGAAAAAAAATAAGGGATATGAAATGGTTTACTGTTTGTAAACCATGTCTCATATCCTGTCAGGTTTGATAAGGAGATGGCAAAAGCCGGCAATTGAATTACCGGCTTTTCTGCTATCTAGCTCTGTTTGAAATATAAATATATATATATATGTGTCTCACTGATATATATATATATATACCTATACTATGTGTAGACATTTCTTTTATCTATTCTATTCTAACATGTCAGTGTGATTTTACTGTACACCGCACTGAATTACTGGCTTTTCAAAGGACACATGGTCCGAGTGCTGTGCGATTTATTTTCTCGCACCCATTGACTTACACTGGCGAGTCTCGTCGGTGAATCGCAGCAATACGCAGCATGTTGTGAATTTTTTCTCAGTCCGATTTCAGCTGAGAAAAAAATCGAAGATGAGATGTCACCCGTTGAATAACATTAGTCCGAGTGCAATGCGATTTTTTATCGGACTGCACTCGTCCATTTTTCTCGCAAGTGGAAATGAGCCCTTACAAGCGATCTGCCTGTGTAAGGGTATGTGTCCACGTTCAGGATTGCATCAGGATTTGGTCAGGATTTTTCATCAGTATTTGTAAGCCAAAACCAGGAGTGGGTGATAAATGCAGAAGTTGTGCATATGTTTCTGTTATACTTTTCCTCTAATTGTTCCACTCCTGGTTTTGGCTTACAAATACTGATGAAAAATCCTGACCAAATCCTGATGCAATCCTGAACGTGGACACATACCCTAAGGGTGAGTGTCCACGGTAAGTAAACGCTGCGTGATTGACGCTGCAGCGTCAAACACGCAGCGTCCAGATGTTCCAGCATAGTGGAGGGGATTTGTTGAAATCCCGTGTCCACTATGCGTGGAAACCCGCACGCGGCGGCCCTGCGACTCCGGACATGCTGCACGTCTTTTCAGATCGCAGCATGTCCGTACACCTTGCGGGGACGCAGCGTCCCCGCAAGGCATATCACAGGGCCCTATGGCGAGGGGTGCGATGATCCCGGATGTGTACTGTACACATCCGGCACCATCGCGTCCCAGAAAGGGGGCGGGGCTTAGCGCCGAGCGGCTTCGCCGCTGCGGCGATACCGCCGGCCATCCTGAGCGTGGACACATACCCTAACACTGTCAGCTCTCATACAATGCAAAACTTGTGTGTGGCATAAGTGACCAGTGATCAGAGAAATAAAAATTTAAGTCCAATACAGGGACTAAGTAAAAAAGTAACAAAAAAAGTAAAAAAAAAATGTTTTAAAACTTAAAAAAAAAATAATTACAAAATAAATTAAAAAAATAATAAAAAATATTAAACCAATATATACATATGTTTATGTAAAAAGAAAAAAAAAGTACACATATTTGGTATCGTCGTATCTGGGACTATAGAACTGTTAGGGTATGTTTCCACGGTCAGGAAACGCTGCTTGTTTGACGCTGCACAGAGCTGCAGCGTCAAACAAGCAGCGTCCAGATGTTCCAGCATAGTGGAGGGGATTTTATGAAATCCCGTCTCCACTATGCGTGGAAACCCGCACGCGGCGGCCCTGCGACTACGGACATGCTGCGCATCTTTTCAGATCGCAGCATGTCCGTACACCTTGCGGGGAAGCAGCGTCCCCGCAAGGCATATCACAGGGCCCTATGGGACAGAGCGATCATCCCGGATGTGAAGAGTTAACACATCCGGCATGATCGCGTCCCAGAAAGGGGGCGGAGCTTAGCGCCGAGCGGCTTCGCCGCTGCGGCGATACCGCCGGCCATCCTGAACGTGGAGACATACCCTTAGGGTATGTGTTCACGTTCAGGATTGCATCAGGATTTGGTCAGGATTTTTCATCAGTATTTGTCAGCCAAAACCAGGAGTGGAACAATTAGAGGAAAAGTATAACAGAAACATATGCACCACTTCTGCATTTATCACCCATTCCTGGTTTTGGCTTACAAATACTGATGAAAAATCCTGACCAAATCCTGATGCAATCCTGAACGTGGATACATACCCTTACACTAGTTAACTCCTTCAGTGCACACTGTATTAAAAAAAAAAAAAAAAAATCGAGCAAAAACCTTTGCTTTTTCGTCATGCCATGGAACAAAAAGTAGAATAAGGCAAGATAAAAAAATTAAATCGAAATAAAAATGGTACCGATGAAAACATCATCTTGTCCAGCAAAAAACAAGCTGCCATACAGCTTCAACTGCAGAAAAATAAAAACGTTATAGCTCTCAGAATAAAGCGAGCAAAAACAATTATTTTTTTCAATAATTTGTTGTGAAAAAATTTGTTGTGAAAAAGCAGCAAAACATTAGCAAAAATATAAATATGGTATAGCTATAATAGTACTGATCCGAAACATAAAGCTGCCTTATCAATTTTACAACACACGCGGAACGGCAATTAAAAAAAAAAACTAAAAAACAATTCCTGAATTGCTGGTGTTTGATCATTCTGTCTCCCAAAAATCGGAATAGAAAACGATCAAAAATTGACATGTGCCCAAAAATGGTACCAATAAAAACATCAGCTCGTCCTGTCACATGACTCTGTCAGCCGAAATATGGAAAAATTATAGCTCTCAAAATATGGTGATGCAAAAACAATTTTTTGCAATATAAAGCGTCTTTTAGTGTGACAGCAGCCAAACATAAAAACTCTAGTAAAGAAAATGCTTCAGCACAGCCTGTAAGGGAGGTGCCTATAGTAGGTTCCCAAACCTTATACTAAATTAGTAGGTAAACTTTGGCACACTCAGATAGATGCGGTGAATGTGATTTTAACCCCTTAATGACCTTGGGATTTTCTGTTTTTCGGTGTTCGTTTTTCACTCCCCTCCTTCCCAGAGCCATAACTTTATTTTTCCGTCAATTTGGCCATGTGAGGGCTTATTTTTTGCGAGACGAGTTGTACTTTTGAACTACATCATTGGTTTTACCATGTTGTGTACTAGAAAATGGGAAAAAATTTCCAAGTGGGGTGAAATTGCAAAAAAAAGTGCAGTCCCACACTTGTTTTTTGTTTGGCTTTTTTGCTAGGTTCACTAAATGCTAAAACTGACCTACCATTATGATTCTCCAGGTCAGTACGAGTTCATAGACACCAAACATGTCTAGGTTATTTTTGATCTAAGTGGTGAAAAAAAATTCCAAACTTTGCTAAAAAAAAAAAAAAAATTGTGCCATTTTCCGATACTCGTAGCGTCTCAATTTTTCATGATCTGGGGTCGGTTGAGGGCTTATTTTTTGTGTGCCGAGCTGGCGTTTTTAATGATACCATTTTGGTGCATATACGTTCTTTTGATCGCCCGTTATTGCATTTTAATGCAATGTTGCAGTGACCAAAAAAACGTAATTCTGGCGTTTCAATTTTTTTTCTCGCTACGCTGTTTAGCGATCAGATTAATGCTTTTTTTTATTGATAGATCGGGCGATTCTGAACACGGCGATACCAAATATGTGTAGGTTTGATTATTTTTTTATTGATTTATTTTGAATGGGGAAAGGGGGGTGATTTAAACTTTTATATTTTTTTTATTCTTTTCACATTTTTTTTTAACTTTTTTTTTACTTTTGCCATGCTTCAATAGCCTCCATGGGAGGCTAGAAGCTGGCACAACACGATCGGCTCTGCTACATAGCAGCGATCTGATGTTCGCTGCTATGCTGCAGAAATGCAGGTGTGCTGTGAGCGCCGACCACAGGGTGGCGCTCACAGCTGTCAGGGATCAGTAACCATAGAGGTCTCAAGGACCTCTATGGTTACTATTCAGAAGCATCGCCGACCTCCGATCATGTGACGGGGGTCGGCGATGCGCTCATTTCCGGCCGCCTGGCCGGAAGTGCCGGTTAAATGCCGCTGTCTGCGTTTGACAGCGGCATTTAACTAGTTAATAGCGGCGGGTGAATCGCGATTTCACCAGCCGCTATTGCGGGCACGTGTCAGCTGTTCACCGCGGAGCCCTGCATCAAATCAGGGGATCTGACCTCGGACGTACTATCCCGTCCGAGGTCAGAAAGGGGTTAAAGACCGCCGAAACGCCTTTTAACAGCGGCAGTTAAGGGTACTTAAACCACAGCGCCGTTAACTAACGGTGCTGTGGAAAAAGTGAATAGCGCCCCCCAGAGTCAGATTTTCTCTGGGGTCTCGGTTACCGGGGGTAGCCGAGACCCCAGAGAACATGATTCGGGGGGTTTTTACCGACCCCCGGGTTGCGATCGCAGGTAATTAACCGTTTACTGGCGGTCGCAAAAACAAAACAGAACATGATTTCCCATTTATTTTATCTGTCCTCCGATGTGATCGCACATCAGAGGACAGAGAAATGGGGTCCCCGATCGCCCCCCCGATACTCACCTGTCTCCCCCGGTGCTCCTCGTGGCTCCCGATGGGCGCCGCCATCTTGTTCCGGCCGGCACCCGGAAGATCTTTGGGGTCTCGGCTGCCGGGGGTAGCCGAGACCCCAAAGAACATGATTGGGGTCGGTTTTTACCAACCCCTGTTTTGCGATCGCCGGTAATTAACTGATTACCGGCGACCGCAAAAAAAAAAAAAGCGATGTGTAATTCTCTGTCCTCTGATGTGATCGCACATCTGAGGACAGATGAATAGGGGGAGTCGGGGACCCTGTTATACTCACCGGTGTCCCTGGGTCCTCCTGTGTCCCCTCCTGGCCGCCGGCTTCTTCCCCTGGTAAGAAAATGGCGGGCGCCATGATCTGCCGGCCAGCGGATAGAGGAGTTAAGGCTAAAATTAGGGTTAGGGTTGGGGCTAAAGTTAGGCTTAGGATTGGGGCTAAAGTTAGGGTTAAAGTTGGGACTAAATGTAGGGTTAGGGTTAGGGTTGGGGCTAAATTTAGGGTTAGGGTTGGGGCTAAATTTAGGGTTAGGGTTAGGGTTGGGGCTAAAGTTAGGACTAGCGTTGGGGCTAAATTTAGGACTAGGGTTGCGGCTAAAGTTAGGGTTAGAGTTTGGATTAGGGTTAGGGTTTGGATTAGGGTTGGCATTAGGGTTACGTTTGGGATTAGGGTTAGGTTTGGGATTAGGGTTAAGGTTAGGGTTGGGATTAGGGTTAGGGGTGTATTGGGAATAGGGTTAGGTTTGAGGTTAGGGTTGAGATTAGGATTAGGGGTGTGTTGGATTTAGGGTTCTGATTAGGGTTATGGTTGTTGTGGGGTTAGGGTTGTGATTATCATTAGAGTTGTGATTAGGATTATGGATCGGGTTGGGATTAGGGTTAGGGGTGTGTTGGCGTTAGGGTTGGAGTTAGAATTGGGGTGTTTCCACTGTTTAGGTACATCAGGGGGTCTCTAAACGCCAAAGCCAATTTTGCGCTCAAAAAGTCAAATGGTGCTCCCTCCCTTCTGAGCTCAGCCGTGCGCCCAAACAGTGGTTTACCCCCACATATGGGGCATCAGCGTACTCGGGATAAATTGGACAACAACTTTTGGAGTCCAATTTCTCCTGTTACCCTTGTGAAAATAAAAACTTGGGGGCTAAAATATCTTTTTTGTGGAAAAAATAATATTTTTTATTTTCACGACTCTGCATTATAAACTTCTGTGAAGCACTTGGGCATTCAAAGTTCTCACCACACATCTAGATAAGTTCCTTGGGAGGTCTAGTTTCCAAAATGGGGTCACTTGTGGGGGGTTTCTACTGTTTAGGTACATCAGGGGCTCTGCAAAAGCAACATAACGCCCGCAGACCATTCTATCAAAGTCTGCATTCCAAAACGGCGCTCCTTCCCTTCCGAGCTCTGCCATGCGCCCAAACAGTGGTTTACCCCCACATATGGGGTATCAGCCTACTCAGCATAAATTGCACAATAAATTTTGGGGTCCAATTTCTCCGGTTACCCTTGTGAAAGTAAAAATTTGGGGGTGAAAAGATAATTTTTATGGAAAAAATATGATTTTTTTTTATTTTCATGGCTCTACATTATAAACTTCTGTGAAGCAGTTGGGGGTTCATAGTGTTCACCACACATCTAGATAAGCTCTTTGGGGGTCTAGTTTCCAAAATGGGGTCACTTGTGGGGGGGTTTCTACTGTTTAGGTACATCAGGAGCTCTGCAAATGCAACATGACGCCTGCAGACCATCATATCAAAGTTTGCATTCCAAGCCGCGCTCCTTCCCTTCCGAACCCCGATAGGTGCCCAAACAGTGCCCCCCCCACATATGGGGTATCAGCATACTCAGGACAAACTGGTCAACAGATTTTGGGGTCCAATGTCTCCTGTTACCCTTGAGAAAATAAAAAATTGCAGGCTAAAAAATAATTTTTGAGAAAAAAAAAAAAGGATTTTTTTATTTTCACGGCTCTACGTTATAAATTTCTGTGAAGCACTTGGGGGTTTAAAGTGCTCACCACACATCTAGATAAGTTCCTTAAGGGGTTTAGTTTCCAAAATGGGGTCACTTGTGGGGGGTTTCTACTGTTTAGGCACATCAGGGGATCTCCAAATGCGACATGGTGTCCAATCTCAATTCCAGCCAATTCTACATTGAAAAAGTAAAACGGCACTCCTTCTCTTCCAAGCTCTGCGGTGTGCATAACAGTGGTTTACCCCCACATATGGAATATTAACGTACTCAGGAGAAATAAGGAATAAAAATACAAAGTTTGAAAATTGCAAAATTTTAAATTTTTTTGCCATATTTCCATTTTTTTCATAAATAATCGCAAGTAATATCAAATAAATGTTACCACTAACATGAAGTACAATATGTCACGAAAAAACAATCTCAGAATCAGCAGGATCTGTTAAAGCGTTCCAGAGATATAACCTCATAAAGTGACAGTGGTCAGAATTGTAAAAATTGGCTGGGTCATTAAGTACCAAATTGGCTCTGTCACTAAGGGGTTAATGTATAGTGAAATACATACAGTAGTCACAACAACAAACGTTTCGGTCTTTGGAAGACCTTCATCAGTGTGCTATTGCCAATGAAAGATGGGTATGGATTTTATAGTGCAGCGCCCCCACCGCCGCAGGGCCGAGGGGTACCCGGTACCGGGCCTCTGAGTCTCTGCTCTGGGGTTGTCACGGTGGCTAGGCCCCGGTCCATGACCCTGCCGAGGGGCGCACAGTGAATGATAGATGTAGGTGATGGTAGTGGTGGTGGTGGTGCGGTGCAGTAAATAACGAGGACACCAGGTTGCAGTCTCTTTACCTCTTTACTGAAGATCTCTGGGTCCTCAGTCCGGAATACGGTTCACCAGGCTGCGCAAGTCCGGCCGGTCCAATGGCACCTCCAGAGTTCTCTTTGCAGGTGGAAATCTGTGCCTTCCTGCTAGCGCTATGTGTTGTGGTCCTCCCCTGCTGTGCTTACGAGATAGTACCCCACAACTGTTGTGTCTGTTTCTGATGTTCCCTCACAACTCGTTCGGATGATGTTCTTCTCCTCCGTCCCTCCCTGATGTTCTGGTTAGGACGGCACCCGTATGACGAGTAGGCTCGGAGCTCTTCCGGGACCCTAGAGTCGCCCCTCTCCTAGTGCGCCCCCCATGTTTTCATAGGTGATGTATGTGAGACAGCCCGCCTGAGACTGACTGTCCTGCCGTTGGTTTGAAGTATTGCTTGGAGCTAGATATATAAATACTTCCTCGGCGTTCCGGCCGCCGGTTGTGCGCCTCAGTAGGATGTTGCCTCGGTCTTACAGCACGACTCCTACTGGTATTTCTCCTCTTGCTTTGATCTCGTTTCTCACTCAGCACAATATATCTCGCTTCTAATCCTTTCTTAGGGCACCGCCGCTATGCTGAGCAGGCACGGTCCCGTGACGTTCTTTCTTGTAGCCAGGCCTCTGTCAGGGTCCCAAACCTGACAGGGACCCTACCGAATCTTCCCCCACAACACCCTCTGCCACCAGGTGTTGTCTGGTCCAACCCAGTCAGCTTTCTCCCCTAACTTCCTGCCTGACCCCCAGTTTACCCACAGTGGTGGGGAGTGGCCTAATAAATAGCACCCTTAGCTCCCCCTGGAGGCCCGACTGTGAAATGTATTGGTGTATGTGATACCTGGTCAGATGAACTCCTTCAGTGCCATCAGACGTACCATAGCCCCCCTTAGCGGCGGAGCCACCTTACTGCAACGACCAGGACTCTGGGGCGCTGCAATAGCCCATAAAGGAGTATGCTGAGATCAGTTACAGGTAAACCAGTGTTACTGTTAAAAAGGCCGTACTGCGTGGCCAATCAATATGCAGTGTGTGCCAGGACGCGGTATCCGCCGCAAGACTGGGGCATGCCACGCAGTACGGCCTTTTTACCAGTAACACTGGTTTACCTGTGAACTTGTTCATATTTTTGCACGGACGGGTCTGCCGAAGTTTAAGTTTAAGTTGTTGTTTAAGTGTTCCCTTTATTTTTTTGAGCAGTGTATATATATATATATATATATATATATATATATATATAGATATATATATAGATATATATATATACATATATAGATATATATATATACATATATACACATGATATTCCAGTGGTATTATGTCATACCCTGCACATGACTAAATTTCTAAAATAAAGTTGTTTTTTTTCTGCAACACCCTGTTAGTCAACCATGACCATCCACCAAGGAGAAGTGAGAAAAGGGAAATAAGGAAGGTTGCTGTCGTGGGTTCTGGAAAATCAGATTAGCGGAAAGTAATCTTCATTTTTCCCATTCCTCACAACAGCAAAATCAGAGAGAGATTTTAGAGGAATCTCCTAGGGAGGGACCAGCACTTGTAAGAATTTCCTCCCAAAAGTAAGATCCCCAAGCAACTAAATCCATCCTGCGGTGCTTGAAAAAAGTGGAGGATAAAGACCATGTGGCTACTCTACAGATTTGTTCCAAACAAGCGTTAACCCTCTCTGCCAAGGATGTAGAGACAGGCCTTATGGAGTGTGCTTTTATATTATCGGGGGGGAGTGGGGGAGATACCTTCCGGAGCATAGGCCAAGGCAATCCCTGTCCTGACCCATCTGGCTATGGATCCTTTGGATGCCGCCTGGCCTCTCCTGAGACCCTGAAGAGAACAAACAGGGAGGTAGATTTCCTGAATTCCCTGGTTAACTCTAAGTATTGTAACAGGCATCTCCTAATATCCAGAGTGTGAAACTCTCTTCCCCTCTCATTTTTAGGGTTATCACAGAAGGATGGCAAAACTATCTCCTGGGATTTGTGAAAGGTTGTTACCACCTTTGGGAGAAAGGCTGGATCAGGGCTAAGTATAATACTATCTGGTAAGACCCGAGTAAAGGGTTGGCTGACCAATAGTGCCTGCAACTCGCCCACTCTTCTAGCTGATGTAAAGGCCAACAGAAGGACCGTTTTCGGGGTCAAAATCTTAATCGAGCAATCTGTTAGGGGCTCAAATGGAGATTTGACTAAAGCTTTTAAAGCTAGGTTTAGCTCAAGGGGCAACTCGGGGCTGTGGGAATATCCCAGAGCGACTGACTGCCTTGAAAAATTTTATTATCAGAGGGTTATTGTCAATTTTTTGGTTGAAGAATTCCCCCCAAAGCTGCAGGGAACTCTTTTTCAACTCTGTCTCCTACCCTTCCTGTAAAAATTCTAGAACAGGAATCCAGGGGACCTGGCTGTTTTTTAACGGATCTACCCCTGAAAAGGTTAGGAATATTCCCCATAATCTAGAGTAGATGTCTGACGTAATTTTTTTCCTAGACTTTATTAGGGTGGAGATTAACCCCCTCTGAGTATCTTCTAGTCGCTAGAAGCTTCCGCTCAAGCGTAATGCCGTCAAATGGAGGTCCCTGACTTTGAAATTTAATATGGCCCCCTGGGATAGGAGATTTGGGATTTCCGATAGTACCCATGGTGCTCCTGCTGCCAGACGATGTAGTCAGGTGAACCAGGTTCCTCTGCGTCAGAAGGGGGCTATTAATATCGCTTCAACCAAATTTTCCTGAGAACTATTGAAATCAAGGAAATTGGGGGAAAGGCATAAACTAGCTCTTTTGACCATTTGTGGAGAATGGCGTCTACTCCATAGGGAGGGTCTTTTGGATCCAAGGAGAAGAGCTTTCGAGATTTTTAGTTTGATTTACTTGTGAACAAGACTGAGGTTCCCCCCAGCATCTGACTTTTTAAAAAATATCCCCGGATTTAGGGACCACTGTTCCTGATCTGCCATATGACGACTAACATAATCAGCCAGGGAGTTCACCTCCCCTTTTAGATAACTTGCCGATAGTGATCTTAAGTTTTCTTCCACTAAAGCCATTATATTGCCTGCTTCCATCATGAGACTGTGGCGCCCCAGGGTCCTGATTGTCACAGTGACATTGCTTTCCTCACAGGGAGAGTGATGTTACGCTTGGAGGCAAGGAAGGATAACTTTCACCAGGTAAACACAAACATGCAACATGTTCACACTCCAGGCCACAAGGGGTAGCTTTTGATCCTATTTCTAGGTGACTCCCCTATATATATTGTGGTTTGGAGGGAAAGTTAGTCAGATAGTGCCGGAGAGCAGACTGGAGGTGTCTGAGGCAGGAAGAACGTATGAGGTGCCGTGCAGCCACGAGAAAGTGCTGCAGCTCCTGGACAGAGATAATACCGAAAGCAGAACAGATTGCAGCGAGCGTGTAGGAGAGCGAAGCACAGGAGAGTGATATCAGGGGAGACCAGCTGCGAATGGGCTGCCTCCCTCTGAGGCGCAGATAACCGGTAGCCGGAACACCGAGGTTGTAAGGGACTCTACGACTTACAGCAGAGACCGGCAGGACAGCTGAACTGCAAGTTACCTGTCCGCCTCAATACCCAGGAGGCAAAGTGGCGCATTGAGCCCGTGTCATGATAGAGATCCTGTAAAAAGGCTCAGGTCACCTTTAATACGGTTTTGTGTCCTATCCTATACGGGGGACAGAGAGAAGAACTGTGAACTGTGAAGGACCTTATCAGAAGCCATAGGCAGTAAGGGACTACAACACCACCGCCATAGAGGAAGGCTTTTAACTCCACTTGGATAGGGGACTCCCAACTTGCCTCCAAGCCGGCCGGACTCTGCCTATCCTGTGATCTGGTACCCTGGACTGTGGCTGCCTGAAGTCTTCAGTAAACCAGGTAAAGAGACTGCATACCTGTGTCCTCGTTCTTTACTGCGCCATTCACCATCTTTCATCTACACACCGGGAGCCCTGGGGATATACTTCACCTGTGGGAAGTTATACCATCTAGCTGCCATAACATCACCCCAGAGGACCCCTTAAAGCAGCGTCGGTCCCCACTGACCACAGGTGGCGTCACGAACATAAACTTTATTCAATTCCCCTTTTACATGGGCGCCCAGGGCCACGGAAGGGTCGCCGCCACCGTGACATCCCCCGGTGAATACCGGACCCGGTACCGAGTACCCCACAGCCCTGGTGGGCGATTCAAGACCCCTTGACCTTGTGCCCCCTTGCTTTATATATGATTGTCTGACAAGACTTTGACATGTTGCCCTTTTATCTCTGGTAAGATTTTTAAAAGTGCTAACCTGATAGCCACTAGTTCTTTCCTGTTGGAAGATGAGTCCAGCAACTCTTGAGACCATCCTACTTGATGAATTCTGCCCTCTGTGAGTGCTTCCCAGCCGAAAGGTCTTGCATCTGTGGTGATTATTCTGGGTTTTTGATTTCCCAAGGAACTCCGCCTGACAAGTTTGTCTTGTGATGCCACCACCGTAAAGTTTGCTGTGCCTTTCTGAAACAATAATTCTTTTGTCCAGATTTCCTTCTGCTGATGAAGCTTGATAAAGGTCTGTTGACCGAAACGTCGCTACAGAAGGCAGAATAAAGATGTAAGCTTCTATTTTCACCATCCATTGTGGCGCTGTCCTCTTGTTATTTGTGGCAAGGATTCCTGTCACTGTCAGTTGAGGATGATGATGAGGTGTCTGAATAATAACCCCCCAATTCTCCATCTTCAATCTCCTCTACTGAACTGGAGTTTACACTAGCTTCTCTAGTTGAAGTGCCGGCCTTAATCTCTTTCAGAGATTTATTGATTTCTACCCTAATCATTTCTCTTTTACTATCCATGAGGGAAGGGGATTCTTCTGTCAGGGTTTTCTCGATTCACTCTTTACACAACCTTTTCGTGTAGGTGGCCCCTAATCTATTCCTACATATAGCACATTCCCTGTGCTTGGTTTGAGATTGCAATTTCCTACAGTAAGTCTGACCCATAAAACATACAGATAAAAAAAAAATACAGTTCTTTTCTCCAGGGATTCAACCCTGACTCACTCCACCTGATGCAGGACTACCGAGGTCGGAGGGGCTGCCTCTGTAGGTTCTCCAGGTTGGTTGACGTCCTCCATCTAGAATACCTCCTGCAGCATGGTTCAGAGGTGGGAGGAGGGTTTTATTCCTGTAACCTCCTGGGTCTGCCCCCGGATCGAGCCAGGTGTAGGTGTAGGGATTGGATCCTGTCCTGATCACTCCATTTTATTCATTTTCCTTTCTACTGTCACCCCTGATTTTCCAAAAATGAGCATGAGGAGACAAGTGGTAAAATTTTATTGAAAATGGATCACCTTAACAACCCCCCCAAAAAAATTATTCTTCTTTTGATCGGAGCATAGGAGTAAACTCCAAATCTTGAAATGACAGCTCCGTGCTGTCACGTAAGACTAGCGCCTGACATTTTGTTTTCAGTTTTTATCTTATTTTAAGTGCGTCCAAAAAAAGTCCTGTATTTTCTGCCAGGAGTCTTCCTGCGCTTGGCAGTGAGCTTTTAGTTCACCTCCACCTAAAATAGGCACACCCGAGACTCTATTGACAGCAACTGGGCAGAAGGGACTGGATGGTGGGTCAATCTGATGCCCGGCCCTGGGTAAGTGAGCAGATTATAGTTACTTTTCCCACTTTGCTGCAAGCGAGACATGGCAGGCATCACATAGACAGAACTCTTCCAATTCAGATCATCATCTACAACAAACATGAATGAACCTTGCGCTTTCTCTACTGGGATCAGACACTGGCTGTTTGCTGGATCCAGTGGATCATCAAGTGCTTCAGATATATCAAACACTGCTGTTTCAGAGATCTGGACGTGGCTCATGTCGTATGCCAAGGCTGGGATGGTGAAGTCTTTGTAGCTCAGTGGGGCAGCGGTGTTGTCACAGCACCCAGATATACTGACTGCTGCAATCACCTGGGGTAGAAAGGTGATCATCGATAGAGCCAGATCTGATCCTTTACCAGATGCCATTACACCAACTCCAGACCCTCGAATCTTGCAGGAAAAAAAACAAACAAAACAATGTCAGTAAAAAGTATTATCACTACAACGTTACAGATATATGAAATACAGGCAGACATGGTGCTGTTTTACTACCTAAAGTCTATTAGGTAGGTGCACACCACATCTGTGCTCTCACCCTACAGTACATGTCACCCTGCGTTCATGATGGACAGATGCCCCACCATCTATCCGGTCGCCACCAATGGGCATATATCTCTTGAGTGTATATGCCTGACAATAGCTAGAAACAAGATATGCAACTAGCCGAAGTCATATCATTTCCTGGGAAAGCTGAGTGACCAGCACTATAGTTGCCAAACAGCATTCCTGAAAATTGAAATAGCAGAACTGTTAGGATGCATCGATGCATGGAATTCACTGATGGTTTTACTACTTGTCAGTTTGCTTTTGAGATGTAAACAACCCAAAAACACAATACAGTCATGGCTGAAAGTATTGGCATCCTTGAAATTGTTCCTGAAAATTAAGTATTTCTCCCAGAAAGTTATTGCAGTCATGCATGTTTGGTTATACACATGTTGATTTCCTTTGTGTGTATTGGAACACAAAAAAAAAAGAATGAAAGGAAAATTGTAGAATGATGTGTTTTACCAAAAAGCTCTATCTTGGTCTCATCAGTCCACAAGACGCTTTCGCAGAAGGATTTTGACTCACGTACATTTTGGTAAACTACAGTCTAGCTTTTTATGCCCGTGTCAGCAGTAGGGTCCTCCTATGTCTCCGGCCATAGCGTTCCATTTCATTCACATATAGATGGATAGTTTGCGTTGACACTGATGCACCCCGAGCATGCAGGACAGCTTGAATTTCTTTAGAACTTGATTGTGGCTGCTTATCCACCATCTGGACTATACTACATAGTAACCCTTCATCAATTTTTCTCTGCTGTCCACATCATCTCAGATTAGCTACAGTGCCATGGGTTGTTAACGTCTTGATTATATTGCGCTCCGTGGATAGAGAAACATAAAGATCTCTGGAGATGGACTAGTAACCTTGAGATTGTTGATATTGTTTAACAATTTTGGTTCTCAAGTCCTCAGACAGTTCTCTTCTCGTTCTGGTCTCCATGCTTAGTGTGGCACGCACAGACACATAATACAAAGATTGAGTCAACATCTCTCCTTTTTATATGGTTTCAGGTGTGATTTTCATATTGCACACATATGTTACTTGCCACGGGTGTGTATGAATGAGCATTACATGTTTGAAACAAAGTTGTTTACTTGTGATGAGCGAATATACTCGTTACTTGAGATTTCCCGAGCACGCTTGGGTGTCCTCCGAGTATTTTTTAGTGCTCGGAAATTTAGTTTTTATTGCCGCAGCTGAATGATTTACATCTGTTAGCCAGCATAAGTACATGTGGGGGTTGCCTGGTTGCCATGTGTACATGGCGCTGACTATGGAAAAGAAAAATCAGGGGCATCGATGGGTGGTAAACATTCACCATCCCTCTCCAATTTGGTGATGTCTTATTGGGAGGAGTTGTTTTTGCATTTTATGGACAATCCATTTTTGTCATGCGTCTTCTGGTATGGCAGATACATCGATGACACACTCTTCATCTGGAGTGGCGATGTATCTGCCATACCAGAATTTGTATGGTATTTAAATTCCAATCAATATAACCTCCGTTTTACATGTTACTAATGCATTTTCTATATCATTTTTAGATTTGCAATTGAAAGGCAATGCAGGTAAAACCATAATTACATCAACATTTTCCAAACCTTCATCGTGCAACACCAGCGTACATGCCACCAGCAGTCACCCTCAGCATACAATCAATTTGATACCGGTGGGTGAACTTACACGCATCACTACAAATTGTAATCACACCAATGTTTTGGATCAGGAGAAAAAAATTAAGTTGCAATTAACTAAAAGGAGAGGTTATCCCAATGGACCCTTGATAGAGCTTCTAAAGTTGTGGAAAGCAAAAATCGTCAGGATCTTATTGTTCATAAACCAACTACCAATATTTCTATTGAAATTAAACCAGTCCTCTCTATTCAATTCAGTCCACAGTTAAGTAAAATTAAATCCATAATTCAGAGGCATATCGCTATTTTATATGAGGATGATATGCTATCATCCATTCTAGTGACTGGATGTCATATAGCTTAGGCAATATTATTTCCCCCAGTTTTTTCAATCCTGTCAAGAATCATATTTGTTTAAACCATCAACAGTTCACGATGCAGGACTTGTGCACACTCCGCAGTAACACACAGATATTCTGACAGCAACAACAATAAACAATATAAAGTAAAGCAATATATTAATTGCAACTGAAGAAACACAGTGCACATGATTAGATGTGTTGAATGTAATTTATCTCCTTTCGGACATCGGGCCTAATAGTACGCCAATGTCAGACACCCTCCCTTTGATGTGGGCTCCGGCGGTGAGCCTACATCTTTCCCGGCACATGTCAGCTGTTTTGAACAGCTGATATGTGCCAGAAACAGCCGCAGGTGGAATCGCGATCCACCCGCGGCTATTTACCCGTTAAATGCCTCTGTGTTTGTCACTGCCGAATGGTCGGCGCTCATAGCAATTGAGTAATTCTGCTACATACAGACGATCTGATCATTGCCTCTATGTAGCAGAGCCGATAGTGTTATGGAACCTTCTAGTCTCCCATGGAGACTATTGAAGCATGGCAAAAGTAAAAAAAAAAATTAAAAAATATTTAAAAAATGATATATATAAAAGTTAAACCCTCCCCCTTTCGCCCCATTCAAAGTAAAACAGTAAAAAAAATCAAACATACACATATTTGGTATTGCCGAGTTCAGAATCACCTGATCTATCAATAAAAAAAAAGATTAACCTGATCGCTAAACGGTGTAGCGAGAAAAAAGTCAAAACGCCAGAATTATGTTTTTTTGCACGCCGTGATATTGTATTAAAATGCAATCGTATCTGCACCAACATGGTATCATTAAAAACATCAGCCCGGTGCGCAAAAAATAAGCCCTCACCCAAACCGGGATCATGAAAAATGGAGACGTTACAGGTATCGGGAAATGGTGCCTTTTTTTATTTTTAAACAAAGTTTGGAATTTTTGTTTCACCACTTAGATAAAAAAAGAACCTAGATATGTTTGGTGTCTATGAACTCGTAATGGCAGGTCAGATTTGGCATTTGGTGAACATAGTAAAAAAGCAAAACAAGAAACTATGGGATTGCATTTTTTTCTGTAATTTCACCACAATTGGTATTTTTTTTCCTGTTTTCTAGTACACGACATGGTAAAACCAATGGTGTCGTTCAAAAGTACAAATCGTACCGCAAAAAACAAGCCCTCACATGGCCATAGTGATTGAAAAATAAAAAAGTTATGGCTCTGAGAAGAAGGGGAGCGAAAAATGAAAACAAAAAAAAAACAAAAATACCTCCGGAGGTTAAGTTATGTCAAGTGTACCACATGGAATTTGAAAGTTAGACTTTCGGAGCATATAACTGAAATAGTTTCTTCTTCCAGCTCTAATTGCACAATGTCTTTTGCATCTAAACATTTTGTTACTTACCACCAGAGGTGCACAGCTTCACTAAAAGTATTTGGTATCGAAAGATTGACAACATTGCCAAGAGGCGGGGACATTAGAATACTGATGACCGGAGATGAAAACATACCGGAACCAATAAGACATAGCAAAATACATATTACATATCCAGGATCCTCTCAAAAAATCATAGAAAATTCATAAGAGTAATAGAGAGTTTTAACTATCTAATAATAAAGCATGGATGTACCAAAAGAGCACATTCAATAATTAATCCGATAAAGACTAGAAATTTAAAAGAAAAAGTCTTTATTAAATTCACAATACCAAATAACAACCAATACAACGTAAACAATCCATACTGAATACCAAGATTCATATGGTAAAGAACAGGCGGGCAGCAATTTAACCATAAGCAAAGGAAAGGCATATCACATGGCTATAATGAACACATCCAGGTGCATAAGTTCATTAATAAAGTGCATAGTGCTTTCAGCCTGGATATATGTACATGAAGCATATATGTATACATAGCCATAAAATTACCAGAGATATCATTAGTGCAAGACTGTCTGTGGATTATCACCAAAATATATAATAAGGTATAACTAGGTGAAACATCATGATCTCTTACCCATACTGATGCCCAAAACCGATGCACAGGAGCCCCGACGCGCGTTTCGCTATCACTTCCTCGGGGAGAGAGGAGTTTGGGATTTTCTGCCTAGGAACTTGTCATTCCACGGGTTTAAATGCCCGCAGGGAAATCATGTTTCATTATAAATGTTTAATACTGGATGTGCATCATTGTTGCACTATCTTTGCCATTGTTTTTCTTTTCCTTTTGTATTTTCATTTTAACATGTATGTAATCTTAATTATGCATGGTCATGTGATTGTAATTGATTCCCCCTATTGGCCATGTTTTATGTAAAGCTCCCATGGGATTTTATGTATGTAGATTTGAGAAAGGATGCATTGAGTGTTTGAAACGTGTTGTCGCATACGTCTGTGTGAACCGAATCCTGCCATGATCTTTTAACATTTGAATATATTTTGGACTTTAAACAGAAGCTGGAACAATACTTCCTTTTTTATCACAATGACTAAGCAGGGAAGAAGTGGGGAGAGCAACTTATTAGCACGCACACTGGAGGTCACTGGAGCAGAAGCCACTGACGCCTGTGCAGAAGATCCCTGAATGCTGTGCCCACGAAAGGGAGGATGAGGTATGTATTGTGGAGGGAGAGCAGGGCGCAGGATTCCAGGGCCATAACTGATGTTAGTCAGTTAGTATTGTAATGAGGACAGAGGGCAGGGATATCTTCCAGGTACCACACGCCCCGCAGCCTGGAAGAAATCATTAACATAAGACAGAATATAACATTTCTCAGCAACAAGACCATTAATATAAGGCATACAGGTAGGACCAGTGTAACATTTCTATTACCTGTATGCCCATATTAATAGGTCATATACATCCCAGGAGGTGACAGATGCCCTTTAACCTCAAATACAAGCATACACTGCTGACTTCAGTGATTGTCTGAGGTGCTGGTGACCTGATGTCACTACTGCGGCCAAACAACATAGACAGGGGCAGATGAGTAAAGGACAGTTTTGCTTAAAGTTAACAGACAGCAGGGGAAAGTTCCCTATAAGGTGACAAACCTTTTAAAGACAAACGGACATCCTGATCACTTCCTGCATGCTATGTACCGGAGCTGGCACCAATACGGCCCAGGTGGTGACAATTGTGTCCATATTCAGTGCTGATGATTCTAGACCCGCCATACTTTGTGCTCCTATTACCTGAGGGTAGAAACAAGCTGCCCCGCACTGCCCCCTCTCTCAGTCGGATCTTCCGCACTCCGGGGGCCAGGTACAGTCGGTCACACTTGGATTTGGCCAGCACGGCTTCGGGTAAAGCCTTGGGGTGACTGTGGTCTCTGTGCACCAGCACCTCCAGCAGCAGCGGAGACTTGTGCACGCTCCTCTGCTGCAGCCTATGGTAAGATTTCTCCATCACAGAGGGGGACAGACCCCTGAGCAGCCCCATAGACAGAACCCCAGTGTAGTCTCCCCCCACAGAGCCATCAGCCTCATATTGGGCACAGGAGTCAGAGGCAGCCCTGATCGTCCACCACCACCGCCCTCAGTGTCACCGGAGCCCCAGGGCTCAGGCCCCGCACACGGACGTGCAGCTTCTCATCCGCAAGCCCTGACTGCGGGGACACGGACACACACTGGCCGGTGTATGGTGAGCACAGCCCGGCCACCGCTCTGCGACTGACAGCTCGGAGCATCATTCGGGGTCAGCTGACTACATGCTGCGATCACATGACCCCTACACAGACCGAAGCAGAGGATTACAGACAGGTACGGACTGGGGCTGATATTCAGTCCTGGCATTTGAAATCACACAGGCCCATGCTGTCCCCGTCCCCAAAAACCAGATGGGATATATTACTACTAATATTGCCCTGAAAGGAGGAAAGCAAGATTTACTACCAGACCAATATTTCTAATGATACCTGTGGCCTGCTGGGGTAAGTGACGGAGTCAGCGACTTTGCGTTCCGACACAACTCTTAACAGTATGGGTGTCTGGAGAACACCAATACTGTTAACAATGTCAACAAGGCAGCCCACGACCAGACAGACCCCTTCTGGCATTTGCCAGAATTGCCAGATGGCCACCAGTCTGGCCCTGATTACAGACCAAATCAACCATGATTTGCGCTGAAATACATCACGTGACATCCACCAGCCTAAACTAGTAGATTACAGATCAGATCCATCAATCCTCGCACATAACATTTATCAAGTGACTTCCGCACAGACTAAAACACAGGATAACAGAGCCACCCATCATTCTGCTGAGTTAGACCACGTGACATCCACCAGGATGAGGAGGTAGACTGCAGATCAGATCAACCCGAATTGAACAATTGGCGCAGGTAAAATATATCACATGACCATTAAACAGCCCAGCACAGTAGATTACTGATCAGACTGACCTGATATCAGCCAGCCTCACGCAAAATACATCACGTGATCGATGCATAGACCAACACAGTGGAACACAGATCAGATACATCCATCTTAAAGAGGTTGTCCACAACTAAAAAATCCCTTCACAATCTCCTCAGTATAACAACACTTAACTCACCTCTGGGGCCATTCCAGCGGTGTCGGCACTGGCTCTTTCAGGGATCGCATGATATTATTATGTCACGTGATCCCTGCAGCCAGTCAGTGCTGGTTTCACTGTCCTCTCCTTCAGACATCTGGAGGAAGTGACAGCCGTGGTTTCTCTCTTACTTCCTCACTGTGCTATTCACACATCTGAGAAGAAAATGGAGCATGTTGTCTGTATCCATAGTTACCAACACTTTCATTGTTATTATTTTATTGTCACAATTGGAAAAATCTGCAGCTCCAAGTCACAGTTGCGGCAGGTCACAATGTGACACCAGAGAGAATGGTGGCAAAATGGATTCAACCAATTGTGCAGCAGTTGTTTTTGGAAGGATCAATGATGCTGAAGCTTCAGCCTCCGCACAGGTGGGACATTTATTTCCCTAGTATTTGCTGATAAGAAGCTGGAGCTTGGACGTCATTGGATCTTCCAAAAGGACAATGATCCATACATTACCTGAAAATCCACCAGGAGGCCTGGAAGATTCTGGAGTGGCGTCACAGGTACCTGATTTAAACAGCACAGAAAATCTTTGATGGATTTAAAAGTGGCCACTGCCCATGAGGAATGGGCTAAGATTCCTGAGGAACGCTGCCAGAAGCTGGTGTCCGTCTATACACAATATTCGCGCACGTCATGTGTTTAAGTATCAAAAATGAATAATTCTGAGGCTGCAGTAGTCAGTAAAAGGAACATTTTGTGCTGAATTTTGAGAAACTTATACACTACCGTTTCAAAGTTTAGGGTCACTTAGAAATGTCCTTATTTTTGAAAGAAAAGCACAGTTTTTTCCAATGAAGCTAACATTAATGATTCAGAAATACACACTATACATTGTTAATGTGGTAAATGATTATTCTAGCTGCAAACATCTGGTTTGTAATGCAACATCTTCATAGGTGCATAGAGGCCCATTTCCAACAACCTTCACTCCAGTGTTCTTATGGTACTGTGTGTTTACTAACTGTGTAAGAAGGCTAATGGATGGTTAGAATACCCTTGAAAACCCTTGTGGAAGTATGATAGCACAGCTGAAAACAGTTTGGCTGATTAGAGAAGCTATAAACCTGACCTTCCTTTTGAGCTAGTTGAGAATCTGGAGCATTACATTTGTTGGTTCCATTAAACTCTCAAAATGGCAGAAAAAAAGAACCTTCATGTGAAACTTGACAGTCTATTTTTGTTCTTAGAAATGAAGGCTATTCCATGCGAGAAGTTGCCAAGAAACTGAAGATTTCCTACAACGGTGTGTACTACTCGCTTCAGAGGAGAGCACAAACAGGCTCTAACCAGAGTAGAAAGAGAAGTGGGAGGCCCCGCTGCACAAGACAAGTACATTAGAGTCTGTAGTTTGAGAAATCAATGCCTCACAGGTCCTCAACAGGCAGCTTCATTAAATAGTACACGCAAAACACCAGTGTCAAAGTCTACAGTGAAGAGGCGACTCCGGGATGCTGGCCTTCAGGGCAGAGTGGCAATGAAAAAGCCACATCTGAGATTGGCTAATAAAAGGAAAAGATTAATATGGGCAAAAGAACACAGACATTGGACAGAGGAAGATTGGAAAAAAGTGTTATGGACAGACAAATCCAAGTTTGAGGTGTTTGGATCATACAGAACATTTGTGAGATGCAGAACTGAAAAGATGCTGGAAGAGTGCCTGACGCCATGTGTCAAGCATGGTGGAGGTAATGTGATGGTCTGGAGTAGCTTTGGTGCTGGTAAACTGGGAGATTTATACAAGGTAAAAATTATTTTGAATAAGGAAGGCTATCACTCCATTTTGCAACGCCATGCCATACCCTGTGGACAGCGCTTGATTGGAGCCAGTTTCATCCTACAACAGGACAATATAACATAGTAAGGCCGAAAAAAGACATTTGTCCATCCAGTTCAGCCTATATTCCATCACAATAAGTGCCCAGATCTACGACCTTCTAAAGATCCTAATCACCGTAAGATACAATATTGTTACGCTCCAGGAAGACATCCAGGCCTCTTTTGAACCCCTCGACTGAGTTCGCCATTACCACCTCCTCAGGCAAGGAATTCCAGATTCTCACTGCCTTAACAGTAAAGAATCCTCTTCTATGTTGGTGGAAAAACTTTCTCTCCTCCAGACGCAGAAAATGTCCCCTCGTGACCGTCACCTTCCTTGGTATAAACAGATCCTCGGAGAGATATTTGTATTGTCCCCTTATATACTTATACATGGTTATTAGATCGCCCCTCAGTCGTCTTTTTTCTAGACTAAATAATCCTAATTTTGCTAATCTCTCTGGGTATTGTAGTTCCCCCATTCCCTTTATAAATTTTGTTGCCCTCCTTTGTACTTGCTCTAGTTCCGTTATATCCTTCCTGAACACTGGTGCCCAAAACTGTACACAGTACTCCATGTGCGGTCTAACCAGGGATTTGTACAGAAGCAGTATAATGCTCTCATCATGTGTATCCAGACCTCTTTTAATGCACCCCATGATCCTGCTTGTCTTGGCAGCCGCTGCCTGGCACTGGCTGCTCCAGGTAAGTTTATCATTAACTAGGATCCCCAAGTCCTTCTCCATGTCAGATTTACCCAGTGGTCTCCCGTTCAGTGTGTAATGGTGATATTGATTCCTTCTTCCCATGTGTATAACCTTACATTTATCATTGTTAAACCACATCTGCCACCTTTCAGCCCAAGTTTCCAACTTATCCAGATCTATCTGTAGCAGAATACTATCTTCTCTTCTTTTGACTGCTTTACATAGTTTTGTATCATCTGCAAATATTGATATTTTACTGTGTAAACCTTCTATCAGATCGTTAATAAATATGTTGAAGAGAATAGGTCCCAACACCGACCTCTGCGGTACCCGACTGGTCACAGCGACCCAGTTAGAGAATTTACCATTTATAACCACCCTCTGCTTTCTATCACTAAGCCAGTTACTTACCCATTTACACAAATTTTCCCCCAGACCCAGCATTCTCATTTTGTGTACCAACCTCTTGTGTGGCACGGTATCAAACACTTTGGAAAAATCAAGGTACACCAGGTCCAATGACTCACCTTGGTCCAGTCTATAGCTTACCTAATCATAAAAGCTGATTAGATTGGCTTGACAGGAGCGATTCCTCATAAACCCATGCGGATATGGAGTTAAACAGTTATTCTCATTGAGATAATCCAGAATAACATCACTCAGAAACCCTTCAAATATTTAACCAACTATAGAGGTTAGACTTACTGGCCTATAATTTCCAGGTTCACTTTTAGAGCCCTTTTTGAATATTGGTACCACATTTGCTATGCGCCAATCCTGTGGAACAGACCCGGTCGCTAGAGTCCCTAAATATAACAAATAATGGTTTGTCTATTACATTACCTAGTTCTCTTAGTACTCGTGGGTGTATGCCATCCGGACCTGGAGATTTATCTATTTTAATCTTACTTTGCCGGTTTTGCACCTCTTCTTGGGTTGACCCAAAGCACACCTCCAAATTATGTGAGAACTATATAGGCAAGAAGCAGGCAGCTGGTATTCTATCTGTAATGGAGTGGACAGCGCAGTCACCAGATCTCAACCCCATTGAGCTGTTGTGGGAGCAGCTTGACCGTAGGGTACTCAAAAAGTGCCCATCAAGCCAAACCAACTTGTGGGAGGGGCTTCTTGAAGTATGGGGTGAAATTTCTCCAGATTACCTGAGCAAATGAACGGCTAGAATGCCAAAGGTCTGCAATGCTGTAATTGCTGCAAAGGGAGCATTCTTTGACGAAAGCAAAGGAGAAAATTATTATTTCAAATAAAAATCTTCTTTTCGAACCTTGTCAACGACTGGACTAGATTTTCAATTCATTTGGCAACTCATTTGATTAAAAAAATGTATCAGTTTTCATGGAGAACACAAAATTGTCTGGGTGACCCTAAACTTTGGAACATATTTGGAATATATTATTTAGTTGTATTTAGCCATTTACATTGTTATTAGTGATGAGCAAGTATACTCGTTGCTCAGGTTTTCCAGAGCACGCTCGGATGGTCTCCAAGTATTTGTGACTGCTCGGAGATTTAGTTTTCCTTGCCGCAGCTGCATGATTTACGACTGTTAGACAGCTTGATTACATGTGGGGATTCCCTAGCAACCAGGCAACCCCCACATGTACTCAGGCTGGCAAGCAGCTGCAAATCATGCAGTTGCACAAACAAAAACTAAATCTCCGAACACTAACAAATACTCGGAGACCACCCGAGCGTGCTTGGAAAAACCGTAGCAATGAGTATATTCGCTCATCACTAATTGTTATTTAATTGATTGCAAAATGTTTTCTAATGTTTTTAATAATGGGGTTCAATGATTTCGGATAAGTTATAGTAGAAAGAGACCGATATGCTTGACTACATTTTCATTAAAAGGGGTTGTCTGGTCCAAATCAATGAGTCTGCAGTCACTCTGTTGGACTGTAGACTTATGAATCCCCCAGCGCACGCACTTGTGCTGCGTGGATTTACCGGTTTCCAACCTGGGACCGGAGGCTATGCATGAGTTATGCATACCCCCCGAGCCAGTGGGCGCAGACTCGCTCTCCATACACTTGTATGAAGCGAGGCTGCACCCTCTAGTCGGACAGGCCCACTGGCGGCCACATCACTAGTCAGGGCCTCACCCCAGCTCAATACAAGTGAATGGAGGAAGGCTGCACCCATTGGCCTGGGGTATGTATAACTCATTCGGTCCTGGGTTGGAAATCCACGCAGCGTAAGTACGTGTGCTGGGGGGATTCATAAATTTGCAGTCACACAAAGTGACAACCCCTGTAATATTTTTTTTCCTCTAAAGTGTTGTCCATAAAAACATATATGACCAATATAAGAATAAGCGATAGGGAGCATATGAGACCACAGCTCCATGAACTTTGGGTTGGAAGAGGCAACTCTGGCCATTTTGTCCTGCATTCCCTTATCCTTACCAACCAGACCGTCAGTAATCATACATTATCGAGATGGGATACATTTTGTTTATAGGACCACACCTTCAGGACTATTAATTTTTTTCACTATAGGTAGAACTAATAGGCAGGTGGTTGCTAACTATCTGCCTGTTGTGCCAGGCCCTGATCTCTGCTGGCTGAGGTCACAGACAGCTCCTACCAGCGATTCTGAGGCTTCCACAGACATCACATCAGCAGAGGCTTTTCATCCGCTTTGCTCTATTGATAGAATGTGACTGTCAACGTCATGATGATAGGCGACAGAGAACCAGCTATTAAACTGCTGTACGCCGGCTGTCAATCAGCATGACATGGGCAGTCACGCCTCGGCGACAGAACAGCCAAGATGAGCTGCTCTTATGATGTGGAGCAGCTAAATTGCCGGTAGGAGTGATCGGTGACCGCTCTGAGCCGGTGTTGGGTAAAACAGGCAGGTAGGTGCCTCTATAAGCCTCAGTAAATGAAGTAGCTCCTTGTACGATAGTGATGCACAGATGACCCCACTGATTGGAGATAATCTCAATACGAACCTTAAGCAGTATAAACTGCAAATCTGTAGCAGAATCCCAAGGCTTTATTACAGGTTTCATAGCACATACATGTTGGATATTTCTAGCTCCACTTACTGCAACGTTTATAGTACCTTAGCAGCTGCTCTAGAAAAACCCTTTAACAACAAGGTCCTAATAAGGAAAACACAAATGAATAGAAAAGTGTAAAGCCCAGGTGAAGGGAGCATATAGGGGGCTTCAGTGATAAACAAAAACCATTACCAAATCTCCAGCTTTTTAATATATTATAAAATCTGATACACATTGTAACCTTTTAGGTGAAAATAAATAAAACAATATCATTAGTCATAGATTTTAGCTGTAGTGAGGTCATCAGTGTAATTACTTTGTTCACCACATTCTCATATTTAAATAACTCATTATGATAATTTAATACTAAAAGGCACAGAGCACCATGGAAGTTAATAGGTCCATATCACAACAAGCTCATAGTTTGTCCTGCTTCAGTCATTTGGTTGAGATGCTCATGGAAGAAGGTCTGAATTCTCTGCCATGAGTCCACTTGGGCCATTGCGTGCTCCTTCGGTTCTCCTCCCCAAACGACAGGAAGCCCAACAAGCCTATGCATAGACGCTTCACATAAGGGGATATACGGTGGCTCAATGTAATGGCCAGCTTTGGGATAATACACAATTTCTGGCTTCTCTTTCCCTTCCTCCAACAGTAGCTGGCAAGCCGCTTGGGCATGGAAAACGCTGTTCCAATTTCGGTCATCTTCTCCCACAATAAACAGAAACTTGCAATCAGCTTTTCCAACAGGAATAAGGCTCTTCCGATTAGTTTCTTCTAGTGGGTTATGTAATAGGTCATGGATATCGCCTACTCCTGGCTGTGGGTATTTTAACCTTTTAATGTCAACGCCAATAGGAAGCAAAGTATTGTCCTTATAATGAAGAACTGCCCCAATATTAGCCACTGAGCCATTTACGACCACAGTGGCCGTTATACCTTTAAGGAAAGAGGACATAGAAAGGACCAAGTCTCCACCTTTGGAATGTCCAAGGAGACCTATCCCTGGACCCTTCACCTGGAAGAAAGAAAGAAAGCAGTCAGTGGATATGAGCACTTCGTATATTACATACCATGAAAGTTACATAGTTACATAGTTATTAAGGTTGAAGGAAGACTTTAAGTCCATCTAGTTCAACCCATAGCCTAGCATGCCCTAACATGTTGATCCAGGGGAAGGCAAAAAAAACCCATGTGGTAAGAGTAAGCTCCATCATGGGGAAAAAAATTCCTTCCCGACCCCACATACGGTAATCAGACTAGTTCCCTGGATCAATGCCTTATCAAGGAATCTAGTATATATACCCTGTAATATTATACTTTTCCAGAAAGGTATCCAGTCCCCTCTTAAATTGAAGCAATGAGTCATTCATTACAACATCATACGGCAGAGAGTTCCATAGTCTCACTGCTCTTACAGTAAAGAATCCGCGTCTGTTATTATGCTTAAACCTTTTTTCCTCCAGACGTAGAGGATGCCCCCTTGTCCCTGTCACCAGTCTATGATTAAAAAGATCAGCAGAAAGGTCTTTGTACTGTCCCCTCATATATTTATACATTAAAGAACCTGGACATGAGGTTTAACCCCTTTGTGACAGAGCCAATTTTGTGCTAGCGTTGCTCAGGTTTTCCCGAGCACGCTCAGGTGGTCTCCGAGTATTTGTTAGTGCTCGGAGATTTAGTTTTTGTTGACGCAGCTGCATGATTTACAGCTGCCAGCCAGCCTGAGTACATGTGGGGGTTGCCTGGTTGCTAGGGAATCCCCACATGTAATCAAGCTGTCTAGTAGTCGCAAATCATGCAGCTGCGGCAAGGAAAACTAAATCTCCGAGCAGTCACAAATAGTCGGAGACCACCCCAGCAACGAGTATACTCGCTCGTCACTAGTGCTTAATGATCAAGCCAATTTTAACAATTCTGAACAGTGTCACTTTATGAGGTTACTAGCTGAAGAGCCCGGCGTTGCCTGGGCATAGTAAATATCTGTGGTTAGTTATAGCACCTCACTTCTCTTATTTTCCCATCACGCCTCTCATTTTCCCCCTCACATCTCTCATTTTCCCCCTCACTCCTCTCATTCCCCCCTAACACTTGTCATTTCGACCTCACATCTGTCATTTTCCGATCACTCCACTATTTTCCCTCACTCTCATTTTGCACTCACACCTTTTCATTTTGCACTCACACCTTTTCATTTTCACCTCACACCTCTCATTTTCCCCTCAGTATATACATGTTTGTCATCTCCCTTATATATAGTATACACCTGTATGTCATCTCCTGTATATAGTATATACCTGTATGTCATCTCCCCTGTATAATATATACCTGTATGTCATCTCCCATGTAAATAGTATATACCTGCTGTATGTCATCTCCTCCTGTATATAGTATATACTTGTATGTCATCTCTTCTGTATATAGTATATACCTGTATGCCATCTACTCCTATATATAGTATATACCTGTATGTCATCTCCTGTATATAGTATATACCTGTATGTCATCTCCCCTGTATATAGTATATACCTGCTGTATGTCATCTCCTCCTCTATATACCTATGTGTCATCTCCTCTTTTATATAGTATATACCTGTATGTCATCTCCTCCTATATAGTATATACCTGTGTGTCATCTGCTCCTGTATATAGTATATACCTGTGTGTCATCTCCCCTGTATATAGTATGTACCTGTATGTCATCTCCTGTATATAGTATATACCTGTATGTCATCTCCCCTGTATATAGTATATACCTGCTGTATGTCATCTCCTCCTCTATATACCTATGTGTCATCTCCTCTTTTATATAGTATATACCTGTATGTCATCTCCTCCTATATATAGTATATACCTGTATGTCATCTCCTCCTGTATATAGTATATACCTGTGTGTCATCTGCTCCTGTATATAGTATATACCTGTGTGTCATCTCCCCTGTATATAGTATGTACCTGTATGTCATCTCCTCCTGTATTAGACCTCGTTCACACGTTATTTGGTCAGTATTTTTACCTCAGTATTTGTAAGCTAAATTGCAGCCTGATAAATCCCCAGCCAACAGGAAGCCCTCCCCTTGGCAGTATATATTAGCTCACACATACACATAATAGACAGATCATGTGACTGACAGCTGCCTTATTTCCTATATGGTACATTTGTTGCTTTTGTAGTTTGTCTGCTTATTAATCAGATTTTTATTTTTGAAAGATAATACCAGACTTGTGTGGGTTTTAGGGCGAGTTTCATGTGTCAAGTTGTGTGTGTTGAGTTGCGTGTGGCGACATGCATGTAGCGACTTTTGTGAGATGAGTTTTGTGTGGCGACATGTGTGTAGCAACTTTTTGTGTCGAGTTGCATGTGACAGGTTAGTGTAGCAAGTTGTGTGCAGCAAGTTTTGCGCATGGCGAGTTTTGCGCGTGGCGAGTTTTATGTGTGGTGCTTTTTGAGTATGTGCAAGTTTTCTGTGAGGCAACTTTTGCGTATGTGGCAATTTTTCCCTGTGTGCAAGTTTTGCATGTGGCGAGTTTTCCATGAGGTGAGTTTTGCACATGTGGCTAGTTTTGCGTGAGCCGAGTTTTGCATGTGACGAGTTTTGCATGTGGCGAATTTTGTGCGTGGCGAGTTTTGAGCGGTGACTTTTGTGTTTCGACTTTTATGTGGCGAGGTTGGTGTATGTGTGGTGAAATGTGTGCTGAGGGTGGTATATGTGTTCAAGCACGTGGTAGTGTGTGGCGCATTTTGTGTGTGTTCATATCCCCGTGTGTGGTGAGTATCCCATGTCGGGGCCCCATCTTAGCAACTGTGCGGTATATACTCTTTGGCGCCATCACTCTCATTCTTTAAGTCCCCCTTGTTCACATCTGGCAGCTGTCAATTTGCCTTCAACACTTTTCCTTTCACTTTTTCCCCATTATGTAGATAGGGGCAAAATTGTTTGGTGAATTGGAACGCGCGGGGTTAAAATTTCGCCTCACAACATAGCCTATGATGCTCTCGGGGTCCAGACGTGTGACTGTGCAAACATTTGTGGCTGTAGCTGCGACGGTGCAGATGCCAATCCCGGACATACACACACACATACACACACATTCAGCTTTATATATTAGATAACTCTGGAACGCTTCAATGGATCCAACTGATTCTGAGACTTTTTTGTGACATATTGTGCTTCATGTTAGTGGTAATATTTCTGCGATATTACTTGCGTTTGTGAAAAACACCGGATTACGTACCGGTAATGCTCTTTTATAGAGCCACGACAGCACCCACTTGAGGGGATCCGCCCCTAGGAACAGGAAACCCTATGGAGAGATAAAAGGGGCGGTCCCCCTCGCTCCCACAGTTGGGTTACAGAGATTGCGAGGAACCGCCCACCAGATTAGTAGGCAATATGATTTCATCATTTATCATTAGTTAACTTAGTATGGCTAACTATAAGAACCAAAAAACACCCTTAATTGTGCTTTTATAAAAATAACTTAATAGGGTGGGAAGTAAAGGGGTGCTGTCGTGGCTCTATAAAAGAGCATTACCGGTACGTAATCCGGTGTTTTCTCTTCGCCACGACAGCACCCACTTGAGAGACTTTCAGAGATAGTCATTTGGGAGGGATTACAGTGTTAAGAACTGATCTACCAAAGGACAGGTCAGATGAAGAAGACAAATCCAATCTATAGTGATTATAGAATGTGGTAGGAGAAGCCCAGGTTGCGGCCTTACATATCAGTTCTATTGGAATTTCCGCACGCTCGGCCCAGGATGATGCTATCGCCCGAGTGGAATGTGCTTTTACAGTCTCAGGCGGCTTCTCCCCTTTGGATGAGTAGGCCAAACATATTGCATCCCGAATCCACCGAGATAAGGTACCCTTCGTGACTCCATCTCCTTTTCTATGGCCCTGGAAGGAAATAAAGAGAGCCCTGCTCTTCCTCCAGGCGCTAGTTCTATCTAGATAGGCTAATATGGCTCTCCTCACATCTAATGTGTGGTATTTTTGTTCTTCCTGATTCGTAGGGTTATCATAGAAGGAGGGAAGAAAAATCTCTTGTGACCTATGGAATTTAGTACATACTTTGGGCAAGTAAGAAGGGTCTGTTTTTAGGACAATTCTATCTGGAAATATAGACATAAATGGTGGATCTATTGATAATGCCTGTATGTCGCTTACTCTTCTAGCTGATACCAAAGCAACAAGAAGAGCTGTTTTGATGGAAACATGTTTTATGTGAGCTGAGTGTAGTGGCTCAAAGGGGTGGTCTGTTAGAGCTTCGAGGACCAGATTAACATCCCAAGGTGGTACATGGGGAATTTGGACTGTCTCTGACCTTTGGCAAGCTGCGATAAACCTAGCTACCCACCTGTCACCTGCAATATCGTGACCATATAAAGCACCAAGCGCAGAAATATGTACTTTTAGGGTACTGACTGCCAGACCTAAATCACGCCCTTTTTGAAGAAATTCTAGGACCATAGGGATATGAATTTTGTTTGATAGTGCTGTTGGGTAGAGGTTTAAAAATTTTTTCCACACTCTCACATAAATGGATGTGGTGGATTTTTTCCTACTTAGTAGCAGAGTGTCAATTACTTTGTTAGAAAATCCTCTCATTTTTAGCAGCTGCCTCTCAAATGCCAGGCTGTCAACCGCAGACCCTTCACTTGAGGGTGGTTGAAGGGGCCTTGAGAGAGAAGATCCTGATCCTCCGGAAGGATCCACGGGTCTGAGATCGACATGGCTCTCAGCCAGGAAAACCATGGCCTCTTGGGCCAAAATGGAGCTATTAAGATCACATGAGCTCTGTCTTCCCTTATCTTCCTGATCACTGTTGGAAGAAGTATTAGTGGGGGAAAAGCATACGCTTTCTGGAATGTCCATGGGACCTGCAGAGCATCGAAGATATCTGGATTGTCGGATCGGAACAGTGAAGCGAACCTTCTGACTTGTCTGTTGCGTCTTGTGGAAAAAAGGTCTATCTCGGGAGTGCCCCATTTTTTGACTATCATTAAAAAGATTCGTCGGCTGAGAACCCACTCTCCTTGGCGAAGAGTGTGGCGGCTGAGAAAGTCCGCTTTTGGATTGTCGACTCCTCTCACGTGCAGTGCAGACAACGATAGGAGGTGCTTTTCTGCTATGGATAGAATGTCGTCGGCTATAGACATGAGAGCTTCTGATCTTGTACCCCCTTGGTGATTTAAGTATGCCACTGCTGTCATGTTGTCTGAAAGGATTCTTGTATGCTTTCCGTGTAGCTGTGGAAGAAATTTACATATGGCATAATAGATAGCCTTCAGCTCTTTTCTATTAGAAGAATCGTTCGATTCTTCAAAGGACCACAGGCCTTGAGCTATCTGATCTCCTAAGTGTGCTCCCCAACCACTAGGACTGGCATCGGTAAAGATTGTTGTTGAAGGTTTAACCACCCAGGGAACCCCACTGGAAAAATGACTGTGATCTAACCACCAGGTAAGAGAATTTAACACGTCTTTTGGAAGAGACAATCGACTATCTAATTGGCCTTGTAACCTCTCTTCCTCTTGCAGAATATTATGCTGTAATTTTCTACTATGGTATTGAGCCCATGGGACAGCCGGGATACACGATGTAAAAGAACCAAGAAGGGACATCCCTTCTCTTAGGGAAATTAGGGGGTTATTAATCACCGATTGTACTTTGTTGATAATCACTATTTGTTTAGAGTCGGGAAGAAAGCACCTCTGACTTGTAGAGTCTAGAATAAGCCCCAGGAATGTTTGTCGAGTTGTGGGGGATAATCTGGATTTTTCCCAGTTTACTAACCACCCCAATTCCTGCAGGGACGAAATTGTATCAAGTACTCGTTGATGGCATTGGGAAAAGGAGTTACCCACTATCAAAAGGTCATCTAAATATGGTATTACAAGTGTGTCTTTTAATCTCAAGTATGACATTACTTCCGACATTAACTTTGTGAAGACTCTCGGGGCTATTGATAGTCCGAAGGGCATTGCTGTATATTGATAATGCCTTACTTGACCTCCCATCATAACTGCCACCCGAAGATATTTTTGATGTTCAATGAAGATTGGTAGATGATAATACGCATCTTTAAGGTCAAGCACTGCCATGAAGCAATGGGGAAACAGAAGCTTAATAGTTGATCGTATAGATTCCATTTTAAAGGTTTGGTTTTCTAAGAAGACATTTAGTCTTTTTAGGTTAATTATTGTTCTAAACGATCCGTCTGGTTTCGGAATCAAAAATAAAGGGGAATAAAAACCTCTTCCTTTTTGATGAAAAGGGACTTCCACTAGTACCCCTTTGGACAGGAGATTTATTATTTCTTGTTCTAAGGCCACCTGTTGTGATTGAGACCTTAAGGAAGTCAATAAGAATGAGTCCGGAGGGACTCGGGCAAATTTTAATTTTAGACCCGTAGATATAAGGCTAGTTGCCCACGGGTTAGAAGTTATTGTCAGCCATTGTGATGAAAAGAAAGACAACCTACCACCAACGGGTAGATCTGTCCTAACGGGGTTTTTCCTCAGGTTTGAATGGACGCTTTCCGAAAAATGCTCCTTTCTGTTTAAAGTCTTTATTAGCCCAGCGGTCTTGGTTTTTATAGTCTTTTCTCCTGTTAAACATGGGCTTTCGGAAAGCTCTCCTGTAGGACGGAAGATAAGTGTTATTGGGGAACCCCTTCTTCCTCTCACCCGCTTTAGTTAGAATTTCGTCTAACTTAGTACCGAATAGGTACTCACCCTGGCATGGAAGACCACACAGTTTGGACTTTGTTTGGGGATCTCCTTTCCACCCCTTTAGCCATAAGGCTCGACGAGCGGCGTTAGTTAAACCTGCCGATTTGGCCGCCAGCCGTATGGAATCAGCCGAGGAATCCGCTAAAAAGGCTGTAGCTCCCCTAATTAACGGCAAGGAAGAGATTAGTCTATCCCGGGAAAGGCCGCTTTTTAATCCTTCTTCTAGATCATTTAACCAGACCAACATGGACCGGGCAGTGCATGTGGCTGATATAGCCGGCCTGAAGGCTCCAGTACAGGATTCCCAAGCTCTTTTTAGGAGGGTATCGGCCTTCCGGTCCAGCGGGTCTTGTAAGGAGCCGGAATCTTCCACGGGTAGTAAAGATTTCCTAGAGGTGGAGGCCACAGCTGCATCCACCTTCGGGGCTTTCAACCATATGGAGAAATCTTCATCGTTAAAGGGATAGCGTCTCTTTGATGAAGACGGTAATCCTCTTTGACCCTGGCTTTCCCACTCCTTTTTAACTACATTTTTTATTGCTGGAATTACAGGAAAGGAAGGTTTTTTCCTCTCTGACAGGCCTGCAAACATTACGTCCTGTGGGGTTTTAGGGGTTTTTGTGTCCTCAATACCCATGGTGTTGCAAACTGATCTTACTAGATTATCGATACTGTCTGTGGGAAAGCACGTATCTCTCTCATCATCTGAGGAAATGATTTTTTGGGAATCATCCGAGTCTTTTCCAATATCAGATGACTGCTCAGACCTAGGGGAATCATATCTTTTTCTACTCTCAGGAATTTTTTCTGAGCTCCGGAAGGCCCGCAATTCTTCCCTAATCATACTCCTTATATCTTCCGATCTTACTGAAGATTCCTCACGTAAGGTGGATTCAATGCAAGGTTGGCACAACTTCTTTAAATAATTATCGGGGAGCGGCTGAGAGCATAACGCACATTGTATGTGTTTTGTTTTCCCCGTTCTTTTTGCCTAAGGAATATAGACAAAGAGGGGGAGTGTAATCAGCCTAAAAGGGTACAGACACACACTCACCCAGTGAGGTTGTTGTTACAATACCGGCTGATGAGGAGGAGACGAAGGCACAGATGGAACCGACCGGCCCGACTTTTTGCTTTTAGCAGAAGATCTGTGGCTGCTGCTTGTGCGGCTGACAGGTGTGATAGCGGTGACTTCAGATGAAGCCATCGCTGGGTCCTGTGGAGATGCCATGATGGACGCCGGAGGATCATTGCCGGCGTCCTTTTCTAATGGGGGCCGCCATCTTGCTTCCTGCCGCACCCGGAAGTAACCGCTACATCCGGGTCGCGGCCATGCTGTATGCGCCTGCGCTCTCATCCAGCATCAGCGCAGGCGCCGTCTCTCCTTAGTCACCCCGGAAGTTTTGCGATACTACTTCCGGGGGACGGTACACCGGACCCACGCTGCCTGCGCACCATCTGGGATGGTGCCGCAGGATCAACTTACCCCAGCGTTTTTTGGTCCCCGCAGGTCCGCTGGGTGAATCTCCGTGAGCCAGGCGACTCCCCGGACCCGGCCTCACGGTACCTGCCAGCAGAGGGGGGAAGCTGCCATAGAACCCCCGACGCTGCTTCCAGCTTCTGGAGCCCTTGCCGTCCCATAAAGGTAAACTGCGCAAGCGGCATCCAGGCTGGGCATCCTCTTCTCTCCAGGGGTCTCCCGTAGGAACAGGAAACCAACTGAGGGAGCGAGGGGGACCGCCCCTTTTATCTCTCCATAGGGTTTCCTGTTCCTAGGGGCGGATCCCCTCAAGTGGGTGCTGTCGTGGCGAAGAGAAAAAACAAATATTGCGAAAATTTTGCAGTTTTCAAACTGAATTTTTATGCCCTTAAATCAGAGAGTGGTGTCACACAAAATACTTAAATAACATTTCCCATGTCTACTTTACATCAGCAGCATTTTGCAAACTATTTTTTTTTTTTTTGATAGGATGTTATAAGGGTTAAAAGTTGACCAGCGATTTCTCATTTTTCAAACAAAATTTACAAAACCATTTTTGTTTTAGGGACCACCTCACATTTGAACTAAATTTTTTTTGGGGGGGTTCAATATAACAGAAAATACCCCAAAGTGACACCATTATAAAAACTGCACCTCTCAAGGTGCGCAAAACCACATTCAAGAAGTTTACTAACCCTTCAGGTGCTTCACGAGAACTAAAGCAATGTGGAAAGAAAAAATGGACATTTTACTTTTTTCACAAATTATTTACTTTGCAACCAATTTTTTTTATTTTCACAAAGGTATCAGGAGAAAATGGACCACAAAATTTGTTGTGCAATGTCTCCTGAGTACGCCGATTCCCAATATGTGGGGGAAAGCCACTGTTTGGGAGCATAGCAGGGCTAAGAAGGGAGCACCGTTTGACTTTTTGAACGCAAAATTGGCTGGAATCAATGGTGGCGCCATGTCGCGTTTGGAGACCCCCTGATGTACCAAAACAGTGGAAACCCCCCAATTCTAACTTCAACACTAACCCCACCACACCCCATTTTAGCCTAACTCACTTTAGCCCAACTCGAACTCTAATGGAAATTAATACTTTTTTTAATTT
This sequence comes from Ranitomeya variabilis, assembly GCF_051348905.1. NCBI lineage: Eukaryota > Metazoa > Chordata > Amphibia > Anura > Dendrobatidae > Ranitomeya > Ranitomeya variabilis. Next base: position 673,449,333 of record NC_135232.1, on the reverse strand, counting down.
TATTATTTTTAGCTAATTAAGGGGGTGATAAGGGGTTTTAGTTACTATTTTTTTATTTTGATCACTGTGATAGGGTCTATGACAGTGATCAAAATGATACAATAAGAAAAATTTCCTATTGTTGCCGGCTGATCTCGGTGGGCACACTGCACATGCGCCCGCCATTTTCTCCTGAAAGAAGATGCCGGCTGCCCGGGAGACTTCACGGGGGGGCATGCAGGGACACCAGAGGTACCGAGGGGGGTGATCAGGGGACCCTACTTCTCTCTCCTCTGATGTGAAATCACATCAGAGAGAAATTAAATGGAAAATCTGACTTATTTTTGCGGTCGCCGTTATACCGTTAATAATGGCGATCACAACAGTGGGTCGGTAAAAACCGATCCGAATCATGTTCTCTGGGGTCTCAGCTACCCCCGGACGCCAAGATCCTGGGGAAACTCCAATGTTGGAGGGGGCTATACTCTTAAATCTCAGTGTCATTAAAAAGCGCTGCTGTAGTTTAACCCCTTCCTGACATGCGCCGTACTAGTACTGCTTTGAGGGAACTTTGTGGGAGCTTTGCTGCATCGCGCGGTGACCGGGTGAGGATGGCTGCTGTTTCTGACAGCAGACCATCCTGGCACGTCACCACGAGGGGCTGATCCGCCCCCCCGCGTCAGCGATCGCTGTGATTGGCTGGTGAACTCTCACCAGCCAATCACAGCAAAGCTGACAATAAAGTTGTAAAAAAAAAAAAGCATGTGACAGGCTGAGATTGGTGCTGTGTGACGTAGCATCAGTCACAGCCATCACAGTAGGTGGGGTGATCACCACGTCACCTCACCTGATTAACCCCTATGGCGCTGATTGGCTGAACAATAGCTTCTAAAATAGCTTTTAAAATAGCTTTTAAAATAGCGATCATCGCCCTGCACGCCATCATTACCTCAGATTTGGCGTGCAGAGTGGTGGTCTAAGCCCCTCTGTGTGCCTTGAGATAGAGAATCCATTGGTGGCCAGTGTGATCAACCCAACGATCTCCTTCCTCCAAGTGCTGCTTCTTCACTGAAATCTCCAGCGATCTGCCTGCTCTCTGCTGCCATTTGCCTGCTGTGTGAATCCTGTAATCACAGCAGCAGCACCTCCCCCACCCCTTTGCCATCCCCATCCCTGTTCCAGTACCCCCCCTCCAATTGATTTTTTGCGCACTTTTTTGCGCTTTGTTTCCTGTGTGCGGGGTCCCGCGCAGAGCATTCGTGCTCTTCCTGTGTCCGCAGCGCTTTTATCAGTATCGCTGATGATCAGAGACTGCGCCACACGACTTTTAGCTAGTTTTTTTGTTTTTAGAAAAAATAATAATCGTAGCTAGTACAGTGTAGTTTCAGGCTCAGCAAAGTACCGTAGCCAGCGTCAGTGTTTGACGTCCCCTTTCCCATCCCACCTCCATGTTCCAGTACCCCCCCCCCAATTGATTTTTTTGAGCTCTTTTTTGCGGTTTTTCCTGTGCGCCGCGTCCCTCGCAGAGCATTCGTGCTCTTCCTGTGTCCGCAGCGCTTTGATCAGTATCGCTGCTGATCAGAGATTGCGCCACAGGAATTTTTCTTTTTTAGTTAGTTAGTGTAGCGGACTTCGCAGTCTAAGCGACGTCCAAGTTTTTTTTAGAGAAAAATAATAGTAGTTAGTACAGCATAGTTTTAGACATAGCAAGGTAGCGTAGCCGGTGTCACATCATTAGTGAAGACCGATCTTTTAGAGAAAAAAAAATTATACAGCGTAGTTTTAGTGGTAGCGTGTTAGTACAGCCGGCGTCACAGCGTTAGTGACGACCGATCTTGTTTTAGAAAAAAAAAAAAAAGTACAGAGTAGTTTCATAGGTAGGGAGGTAGCTTTTTTTTTTCTTGCATAAAAAGTGCATTAGGGGAGCGTACGTTACATTGTTGGTGATGTACGTTTTTCTTTTGTAAAAACAAAGAATTAGTTGCATCGATTAACTGTTTAGCGAGTGCATTAGGGGAGCGTACGTCACATTGTTGGTGACGTCCGTTTTACTTTTGTAAAAACAAAGAATTAGTTGCGTCGATTAACTTTTTAGCGAGTGCATTAGGGGAGCGTACGTCACATTGTTGGTGATGTCCATTTTTCTTTTGTAAAAAAGAATTTGCGTCGGATAAATTTATAGGGAGGGCATTAGTGTAGTGAACATCTTTTTTTTTTATACAAACTTTTTTTTTTTTTAAATCTGATTTTTCTTCTACATTTTACCTCTCTACTTCTTTTTCCTCTGTTTTGTTATAATAAAGAGTACCCTATACACAAGCCCCACACATTACACATGTTTAAAAGCACCACTTACATACACAGCCCCGGGGTTTGGGAAAAAAAGAAAAATTGCCCATTCGTCAATAAGGTGTTATTTACCAGAGGAGGCTTAGGCCATCCTTGCATCCGACATGGATTCAGCCAGTGAGGAAGATCCTACATTCCTCTATTCCTCCTCCTCCTCATCTGGTGAGGAAGGACCCCCAACAAGGCGCCCTAGGACCCAGGCAACTCCTGCAGCAATCGATCCCGTATGGATTGCACCCCTCGAAAATGTTCAGCCCGTCATTTCAGATTTCAGCAGCAGATCAGGCATCCAGTTTGACACCACTGGCCTCACTGAAATTGACTTCTTAAAATTCTTTTTCAGTGAGGAAATAATAAATCTTATGGTGGCCCAGACGAACCTGTATGCCCAGCAATTTTTCACCCAAAATCCCACGTCATCATACGCCAGATGGACCCCCGTAAATGCAGCAGAGATGATGACATTTTGGGGAATTGTGCTGCATATGGGCATAATAAATAAAACAGAGATTCGTCAGTACTGGAGTACTGATATTCTCTACAGTACACCACTATTCCGCATGACCATGACAAGGACACGATTTGAAGGGATCCATAAATTTTTGCATTATAATGATAATGCGCAGTGTCCTCCCCGAGATGATCCAAACTTTCATCATCTATATAAAATTCGGCCAGTGGTTGAACACTTCAGCAGAAAATTTGCTGAGGCATACACACCCCAGAGGGACATCGCTATTGATGAATCTCTCGTTCACTTCAAAGGGAAGCTAAAATTCTGACAATACCTGCCCAGTAAGAGGTCCAAGTACGGAATAAAGCTGTACAAACTGTGCGAGAGTACCTCAGAGTACACCCACAGATTTAGGGTCTACGAGGGGAAGGACACCCAAATTAACCCCCCTGAATGCACCCCCCCAATTGTGTGGGAATTGCTGCACCCACTGCTGGATAAAGTTTATCACCTCTACATTGATAACTTTTACACCAGCGTCCCACTCTTCAAGGCCCTCTTCGCCAGAGGTACAGCTGCATGTGGCACAGTGAGAAAAAAAATCAGCGAGGCCTCCCTAAGCCGCTAATTGGGCAAATGCTGAGAAATAGGGATTTTTGTGTTACTCACCGTAAAATCCTTTTCTCCGAGACGCTCATTGGAGGACACAGGACTGTGGGTGTATGCTACTGCCGCCAGGAGGCTGACACTAAGTAAACAAAAAAAGTTTAGCTCCTCCTCTGTAGTATACACCTTGACATCGGCCACAGGCGAACCCAGTTTGGTGCAAAAGCAGTAGGAGAAAAAAGAAAAACATATCCGCATTAATACAGAAACATCATGTCTAGAAATAACCCCACTGACTGAACAAGTCAGAAAAAAATGAAACAAAAAGAGAGCCATCTGGCTAACAGGGAGAGAGCCGTGTCCCCCAATGAGCGTCTCGGAGAAAAGGATTTTACGGTGAGTAACACAAAAATCCCTATTTCTCCTTCGCCTCATTGGGGGACACAGGACTGTAGGATGTCCTAAAGCAGTCCCTGGGTAGGGAATTAACTCACCAGTAAAATAACCAGGCATCTGCCGGCTAAAAGTGCGCTACCGCTGCCTGAAGAATCCTACTACCCAGACTTGCATCTGCAGAAGTCTGAGTGTGGATATTGTAGTGTTTAGAAAAGGTATGCAGACTAGACCAGGTTGCGGCCTTGCAAATCTGTTCTGCTGAAGCCTGGTGCCGAAGCGCCCAGGAGGCCCCCACTGCCCGAGTGGAATGTGCTTTGACTCCGGCCGGAACGGCTGCTCCCTTGATGCGGTAGGCCTCCTGAATAGCCGATCATATCCACCTGGCCAAGGTTGATCTCGAGGCTGCAAGTCCCTTCCTGCGACCATCAGGGAGGACAAACAGCGCATCCGTCTACCGAAAAGGTGCTGTCCTAGACACGTATCTTCTCAGCGCTCTCACTAGGTCTAACGTATGGAGAGCTTTTTCCACACGGTGCGTTGGTGCCGGACAGAAAGAAGGCAAGACAATGTCCTCGTTAATGTGGAACGAAGAAACCACCTTTGGTAAAAAAGGAGGGTGTAGGTCTGAGCACCAACTTATCCTGATGGAACCGTAGAAAAGGAGCCCGACAGGATAGAGCAGCCTGCTCCAATACCAGTCTAATTGAAGTAACGGCCACCAAGAGTACAACTTTCCAGGAAAGGTAAGTTAAAGAGACATCCTGAAGGGGTTCGAAAAGAACTTCCTGCAAGGCACTTAATATCAGATTAAGGTCCCAAGCATCCAGGAGGGCTCTGTAAGGCGGAACATTATGAGCTACTCCCTGTAGGAAAGTTTTTACCTGTAGATTAATAGCGATCCTGCGTTGAAAAAGTACAGACAAGGCTGATATCTGTCTTCTAAGTGTACTTGGTGCAAGCCCTGAATCCAGGCCGGTTTGGAGAAACGCAAGAATGTTTGGGATGGAGTGTAGTGGGGGGAGCCCACGCCCTCTGCACCATGACAGGAAAACCTTCCAGGTGTGATGATAACTATGTGCAGAGACGGATTTCCGGGCGCTAATCATGGTAGTGGCTACCTCTTGGGAAAACCCGGCCTGTGTTAGGATCCAAGATTCCATGGCCAGGCCGTTAAACACAGGGCCCCTAAGTTCTGGTGGTAGATCGGACCCTGCGAGAGTAGATCCGGGTGGTCCGGAAGCCGCCACGGAGCTCCGGCGAGCAGCTACACCAGGTCTGCGTACCATGATCGACGAGGCCAATTAGGGGCGACCAGGATAGCTGGAATTCCTTCTGCCTTGACCTTTCTGATTACCTTCGGGAGCAGTGCTAGAGGGGAAAACAGATATGGGAGGTGAAACTGACCCCAAGGCAAAACTAACGCGTCCACAGCAATCGCCTGTGGATCTCGATACCGGGCGACAAACCTGGGAACTTTGGCATTCCTCCCGGAAGCCATCAGGTCTACGTCCGGGGTTCCCCAGAGTTGACATATCTGTAGAAACACTTCGGGATGTAGAGACCATTTCCTGGACGCAAGACCCTGTCGACTGAGAAAATCTGCAGCCCAGTTTTCCTCGCCCGGGATGTGGACTGCTGAAATCACCGAGCGATTCCTCTCGGCCCAGCAGAGGACCTGTTTTACCTCGAGCATGGCTGCCCTGCTGCGGGTACCCCCTTGATGATTTATGTATGCCACCGCTGTAGCATTGTCCGATTGAATGCGGACAGGGCGGCCTGCCAGGAGATGATGAAAATGCTGCAATGCCATCCGAATTGCCCAAATCTCCAACAGATTGATCCTTGTGCCTAAAGTGCATAAGGATGCTACCAATCCCCCTGGCCGACCAATTGTCTCTGGCATGGGGGGGGGGGGGGCTGTGTGAAAATGTATGTAAATTCATTGACCACTATCTCAAGCCAATTGTGGAGACACTGCCTCCTATGTCAGGGACACTACTGATATACTTACCAAGGTTGACGGCCTGTTCGAGGCGGGCATGCTTTTAGTACGACATAGTGATGGTTTGAGGGCGGCACGCTTCTTCCTCGAATCGGCCAACTGGGATGGACATTTTTCAGATTTTATTTTGGATCTATTAGAATTTATTTTGACTCACAATTTTTTTGTTTTCAAATAAATTTTTTTTGCAGACACAAGGTACTGCTATGGGCGTGGTGTGTGCTCCGTCCTGCGCCAACCTCTTTTTGGGGTTCTGGGAAAGATCCATCTTCCAGGGGGACGGAGCACATGCCACGGACCAGGTTGTGGGCTGGTTTTGTTACATTGATGATGTACTCATGATCTGGAGTGGTGACGAGACCAGCCTAGCAAAATTTATGCAGGACCTTAACAATAATTCTTTTAATTTGGAATTCACATATTCTTGGGACAAAACCAGTATCAATTTTCTTGACATCGAGACGGACCTTTACCGGAAGGAGACTTCGGTTAATTCCTTACTCCATGCCTCCTCGGCACACAATTATTCTGTTATTAAAGCCATCCCAGTTGGTCAATTCTTGAGGAACAGGCGTGTCTGCTCCACTGAGGCTCGCTTTGAGGAGCAGTCCGTGATCCTTACTGATAGGTTTAGGGCCCGGGGTACAGTCATCGGTGCATTAAGGCTGGCTACGGTAGAGCTAAGCATACTTGAAGAGAGGATCTTTTGACACAATCTACAAAGATTAATCGGACAGGTAATTCGGAAATTAGGTTAATCTCTACCTCTAACTGTCGCTGGGATCGGATCAGTGACATTTTGAACAAACACTGGCCAATTTTGTAGACAGACAGTGTTTTGGCAACTCACCTACCCCCTTTCCCACATATGTTGCAACGGAGGGGTAGGAATCTTAAACACAATATTGTTAAGAGCCACTATGTGGCTAAACAAAAACTTTTTTTGCCAGATCTGTTTCCAGACGTGGTTGCTTCCCTTGCGGCGCATGTGTTGCGTGTCCCAATATCCTGAGAAGCGAGAGTTTTGTGTCATCTGATGGGAGCAAGGAATATAAAATTCGGGAATATATCTCATGTAACACCACACATGTGGTATATTATGCCACCTGTCCTTGCTCCCTCATTTATATCGGTTTGACCTCCAGAGAATTAAAAGTGCGGACATGGGAGCTTGTCCGTGACATCATCGCCGCAAGGGAGACATCTGATGTGTCTTCATTAAAAACGTTGCCTTGACACTTTCGAATTTGTCATGGGTCTGATCCCAGCTGTTTGAGGGTGAGGGGGATTGATAAATCCATGGGGGTATCAGGGGTGGCAATCTAAATCAACTTTTCGCACAGTTTGAGTGCAGGTGGATTGTCACCCTTGATACGGTTGCCCCCAAAGGATTAAATGAAAAATTGAGTTTCGCCCCCTTTCTATGATGCCTGTTCCCCCGAGTATGGGGAAAAGTTGGGAGTAGAGGCTCTTTTTCTACCACTTCTTCATCCTCTATACCGTTATTTATTGAGAGGCGGATGCGATATTGCACTGCTTGTAATATTATAATTTTCAATTTGTGCTTCGGTCTTCACCCCTCTCCCCTTTCACTTGTTTAGAGTTCTCCTCTATTTTTTTATTTTATTTTGTTTTTAACTATTGTCTGTTCTTCTTTTCTTTTTTAGTATGGTAGTATTATCTGCACTGCCGTGTTTCATTTTCTTGGGACTGCGTTTTTGGCTGCCTTGATTTATACGTGTCACATTTAGACATCGAGGGATGGAAAGGACCCCCTTCTCGTATCACAACATTATATTCCCGTTTTAGGGTTTTTCTATGTATTGTCACCTTACTAATATATATCTTTGGATTCATTATGCTGCATATATATTTGTGCAAGTTTTCTTTCTCTTTGTATGCACTGAAGTCACTTTATTGCACTTGGCACAATTGCACTTTACTATCGTTTAATTTTATACTTATATTATCTAGTATTAGTGTACTTATGAATGTATATCAACGGTGCTTATTTTGTACCGTCATATTCTTGCACTGGTCACACTTATGGTACCGTGTGGGGACTTTTCCTTGATCCCTGACATTATGGCAGCCTCTATGGTCTTCAATAGGATGTCCGGTGACTGTGCGCACGCGCACCTTGGACCAAAAAGGTTTCCGGCTCCCCAACGACTATCAGTAATAGCTGCGCACGCATATCATGTGACGTCACCCGGCGGTATTCCGCCCTATGCAGGCCCGGCTTTGACGGCCAGAAGGGGAGTCGGTGCCAGGTCCTGGATGCGCGTGCGCCAAGATGTCACTTACACTTCCGGTATATGCACTATTTAAACAGGCAAAGAGCTGCCAAAAGTTAACCCTCTTTGAAAAAGCTGACCGCGAAACGTGCGTCAGGGGGTCGGTGGGGGAACAGGGAGAATCATCTGCCTCTTACATGGGTAAGCTCTGACACTTTACAATGTTACTGGGATCTAATATGGAGGCACATTTTTGCACTATTAGGTGCGTTACAACCCTGCTCTGATTATGGGTTTTTCCTTGCATATTCCCAGTAGTGGTACTTCTCTATATTCCTAGTTTGAGACATTTGGGCTCTCTATCACCATCCAGCATACCTACAGGTTTCCTAAACATTTTTCCTGACTTATATGTGCTATCATAATATTTGATGTTTCAAGCTATTGTTGTTTACTGATTGTAATAAAACATATATTTTTAGTTAACATGTGTTTTGGGATTTTCTTACTCCAGCTTCTTGTTGTATAGATTGATCGGGAGGGTTGGCTCATGCGAAGACCAGCGTCCCTGGGCTGTGTGGCGGTAAAATACTGCTCCCCAACCTAGAAGGCTGGCGTCCGTCGTGACAACCAGCCAATGAACTGGGGGAAAAGGTTTCCCTTGTTGAAGAGATGGGCTCGTTGACCACCATAAGAGATTCTGTCTGACCTGGAAAGATAGATGGTACTTGAGGTTGAGAGAGAATGGATTCCTGTCCCATGCTGATAACAGAGCATGCTGGAGAGGGCGAAGATGGAGTTGCGCAAATGGCACTGCTTCCATTGCCACCCCCATCCTCCCTAAGACCCTCATGCAAAACCGAACTGTGTGATAGACAGGCCGGCGAAGGGTCCTCACCTCTTGCCGAAACCTCAGGACCTTGTCCCGAGGTAGGATTGTCAAGCCTTTTAAGGTGTCGAAGCACATCCCTAGAAAAGAAATTCTACGGGATGGTACAAGAGACGATTTTTCTCGGTTCACCAGCCACCCTAGACGAGAAAGAGTGTCTAGAGTAATGCTGACGTTTTCCTCACAGGCCCGAAAAGACGGCCCATTGATGAGGACATCGTCTAAATAAGGTAAAATGAGTATGCCCCGAGAATGCAGGATGGACACAACAGCCGCCATGACCTTTGTGAACACACTGGGGGCGGTGGCTAGCCCGAATGGTAAGGCTGTGAACTGGAAATGCAGATTGCCTACGGCGAAACGTAGGAATCTTTGATGCGCAGGAAATATGGGAATGTGCAGATATGCATCTTGAATATCTACTGAAGCTAAGAACTCTCCCTTTTCTATTGACGCAATGACCGATCGAAGAGATTCCATTCGAAAGCGACGAATGTTGACAAACCTGTTTAACCGTTTCAGGTCCAGAATGGGCCTTACCGATCCGTCCTTCTTGGGAACTAAGAATAGGTTGGAATAGAACCCCTGAAATCTTTCTTCCTTTGGAACTGGAATAATGACCCCGCGGAGCCGAAGAGACTCTATAGAATTGAACAAAGCCTGTACCTGGGATTTTGTGCTGGGAAGGCGGGAAAGAAAGAACCGGCACGGGGGGGATTGAAAAGCTCTATCTTGTATCCTGAAGACACCAGTTCTCTTACCCATCTGTCGTGAACCACAGTGAGCCAGGACTGGTGAAAAAAGAGTCGGCGGACGCCTACTTTGTCGGCGGAGACCGACTCCAGTCATTTGGCCGAACACCTATGGGACCTAGATCCCCTTCCCCTCCCCTGAGATCGCATTCTTCCCAACAAGTTAGCCCTGTATGAGATCTGATGATCTCTGTCCTGATTGGGTCGCCCTGGAGCAATGGGATTTGACGTTGGGGTCCACCTGGTATTGCGAAAGGGCTTAAAGAGAGCCTGGAACTGGCAACGAAAAGGCTGTTTAATCCTCTGCAGTGGAAGAAAATTGCTTTTCCCGCCTGTTGTATCAGAAATGAGCTGATCTAATTTTTCTCCAAATAATCGCCCCCCCCTGGTAAGGAAGGGTTGTAAGAGATCTCTTAGAGGTAGAATCTGCTCACCATGTTCTCAACCAAAGAGCCCTTCTGATGGCAATAGCGTTTGCTGCCGCTGAAGCCGCACAGTTTGCTACGTCTAAAGATGCATTGATCAGGTAGCTCCCAGCCAGAGCTATTTGATTTGACATCTCAGTCAACTCCACTGGAAGATCCCTCTCCTGAAGAGCTTTAGTCAAAGACACTAACCAGGACATCATGGCCTTAGCTACCCATGTCACAGCAAAAGAGCGCGAAAGAGCTGAACCTGAAGCCTCAAACACTGAACGAGCCAAACTATCAATAAGCCGATCAGTAGGATCCTTAATAGATGAGCCATTGGGAAGCGATAACAGTGTATTAGAGGCCAAACGAGAAACCGGGGGATCTACTGAAGGGGATTCAGCCCATTTCTTACGCAGTTCAGGAGCAAAAGGGTATCTAGCATTCAGAGCCTTTTGTCCCGCAAAACGACTGTATGGGTGCTCCCTGTGACGTTGGACCCAGTCCTCAAACTCGGGGTGAGAAGCGAACACCCTGTGAGACTGCTTGGCTCTCTTAAATTATACCTTATGACCAGAGGTCAAGGTAGATTCGTCCTCTATACTCAGGATCTGGTTGACAGCTTCAATTAGACTGTCTACTGACTCCTGGAAATCAGGGGCCTCTAGATTGAGTGATCCTTCGGAATCGTAGTCTGAACCGAGCTCACTGCTCTCCGCTGGAGAAAATGAACGAGAGGGGGAACTCCAGGAAGCAGATGCCCCTTATGGACCGGGAGACGCTGTGTGGGTTCGCTTTCCCCGCGTCTGCCTAGTGCGAGTGCGGCTCCTGCAGGCCGAAGGCTCCTGAGAGTCGGAAGACCTCTCAACAGCAGGTGAACCGCTGTCCCTGGCCCCAGCCAGTGTCTGCAAGGACTCGATTGCCTTAGTTAGGGATGCCATAGACTGTGACAAGGATGTGACCCATTCCAGAGGAGAAACTACGGCATCCACCTAAGTCGCAGGGGAGGGCTCCTGAGCGCGTTTGGAGTCGCAGGCCTCACAGAGACGATTACTCTGGGCATGCGGAAAAACGGACCGACAGACTACACATGCGGTATATAGTACCGTGAGTTTTGGCCTTTCTAGACATGGTGCCCTGCAATGCTATAATCAGGAAGATCTAGATAGGCCGTAGCAATGCAGCGCTTAATACTGTCAGGCTGGGGGGAGTAGCACTTACCCCAGTCCTGTGCCCCCGTTCGTTCTGTGGAACGTGTCCCAGAACGAAAAATCCGAGCTGCCTTTTTGAAAAAGAGCGCCCCCACTTGAGGGCGGAACCGGAAACGGCAGCGTCTGAGGCCTAGAAGTTGCTTTCCCAGCGCTTCGGCAAGGAAGGGGCGGAGCCGCCGGAAAATGACGCGGCCGGAAGGAGCGGGACTACCGTCAGCGGCCTACTTCCTGCTAGAAGCCGGAGACTAAATTATCGGCCGCCCCAGAAGTGACGCTGGCGGTCCGCAGTGCAGTGCCGCCTGAAACACACAGGCCACGGCGCCGCCAGACACACGGAGACCGTGGCGCCAGCGCAGCCAGACTGCAGCGATGCAAAAGATGAGCCCGCAGAGCAGTCCTGCCCTCCAGACCCCCGGTACGATGCGCGCCTCAGGAGCCCTCATAGCCCCCCCACAGGCAGCCCTTCTTGAATGCCGGCGCCCACATGAGGGGGGCTGTGTGTAACCAAACAGACGGTGCAGGCACCCTAACTCCATCTTCCTTTCCATAGGATGAGGAGAGGGACCGTCCGCCCCCCTTTATCACCGCTGTCTAGCATTGGTGATGAAGTGGGGGCCGCACGGACAATGCGTAGGCACCTGTACAGCCTAGGGTTCCATTACCTTAGGGTGGTCAGGGCTTAGTCCGGCAAGTCCCACGTTGCGGGAGAGGATACGTGGAGACGACACTCCACGTGCTCGCCCGTTGATGGTTTGGAGAGATCGGACCCTTTCAATAGGGTCCGTCGCCCCTGTCTCCCTTCCAACAAGAAAGAGTCCAAAAGGTCTGGGAACCAGATGTGTGCCTCCTTCAGACACTAAGCATGACCTGGGTTCGCCTGCGGCTGATGTCAAGGTGTATACTGCGGAGGAGGAGCTAAACTTTTTTTATGTTTACTTAGTGTCAGCCTCCTGGCGGCAGTAGCATACACCCACAGTCCTGTGTCTCCCAATGAGGCGAAGGAGAAAAGGGGAAAGCAGAGCCCAATGAAGCGACAACATGCTGGTGGTCAAGTATAATGACAAAAGGGATGTCATTATCCTGACCACCATACTCCGTGACAACAGCACCCTTGTCACTGTTCGTGGGACCACAACACAAGTCCGAAAGCCAAATTGTATCTTGGATTATAATCGGTACATGGGGGGTGTGGATCTTTCAGATCAGGCCCTCCAACCATACAGTGCCATGTGAAAAGCCAAAGTATGGTACAAAAAATTGGCCGTGCACATTGTACAGATGGCACTGTACAATGCTTTTGTGCTGTCCCGATCTGCAGGCAATACGGGGACCTTCCTTCAGTTTCGGGACGAAGTCATCAAGGCCCTAATGTTTGGCACTTGGGGAGGTGAGGGCCCCAGTACTTCTGAATCTGATAGTGCCCGTATTGTCTCAGGTCAACATTTCCCAGGACAGGTTCCCCAAGCAGCGAGGACAGGCCGATCACAAAAACGGTGCAGAGTATGCTCCAAGAGGGGAATCCGAAAGGACACAACTTACCATTGTGAAACCTGCCCTGAGAAACCTGGCCTTTGCATTAAGGATTGTTTCAAAGCGTACCACACGTCTACAAATTAATAAAATTAGTTTATATCCTTTTGACACAACACATCTATAACCTGATGTACCGAGCACATCGTACACATAACACCACATTATAAATTCATACACTAAAACCAAAAGCATTATAGTTATTACTATAAAACTATGCCTCTAGATAAATTCCTTCAGAGGTGCAGTTTCCAAAATGGGGCCAATTGTGGAGGATTTCCACTGTTAAGGCATATCAGGGGCTCTGCAAACGCAACATGATGTCCGCAGACCATTCCATGAAAGTCTGCAATCCAAAACGTCACTCCTTCCATTCTGAGCCCTGCCATGCGCAGAAACAGTGGTTTTCCCCCACATATGGGGTACCGACGTATTCAGGAAAAATGTGCAACAACTTTAGTCGTTTATTTTCTCCTGTTACATTTGTTAAAATAAAAAAAATTGGGGCTAAAAGATCATTTTTGTGGAAAAAATGTGATTTTTTTATTTTCATGACTCAACGTTATAATTTTCTGTGAGGCACTTAGAGGTTTACGGTGCTCACCACATATCTAAATAAATTCCTTGGGAGGTCTAGTTTCCAAAATGGGGTCACTTTTGGGAGAATTCCACTGTTTAAGCACATCAGGGGCTCTGCAAATGCAACATGACGCCCGCAGACCATTCCATCAAAGTCTGCAATCCAAAACAGCACTCCTTCCATTCTGAGCCCTGCCGTGCTTACAAACAGTGGTTTTGCCACACATATGGGGTATCGGCATATTCAGGAGAAAAAGGGCAACAATTTTATTGGACCATTTTCTCCTTTTACACTTATGAAAATAAAAAATCATTGCTAAAAGATCAATTTTGTGGAAAAAATGTGATTTTATTTTTCACGGCTCTACGTTATAAACTTCTGTGAAGCACCTGGGGGCTCAAAGTGCTCACCACACAGCTACATAAGTTTGTTAAAGGGTCTAGTTTTCAAAATGGGGTCATTTGTGGGGGTTTTCCAATGTTTAGGCACATCAGGGGCTCTTCAAACGCAACATGGTGTCCACTCTCAATTCCAGCCAATTTTGCGTTCAAAAAGTCAAAAGGTGCTCCTTCCCTTCCAAGCCCTGCTGTGCGCCCAAACAGTGGTTTTCCCCCACATATAGGGTATCGACGTATTCAGGAGAAATTGCTCACCAACTTTAGTGGATCATTTTCTCCTTTTACCCTTGTGAAAATAAACAAATTGTTGCCGAATGATAATTTTAGTGACTAAAAAGTTAAATGTTCATTTTTTCCTTCCACATTGCTTCAGCTCCTGTGAAGCACCCGAAGGGTTAATAAACTTCTTGAATGTGGTTTTGAGTACCTTGAGGGGTGCAGTTTTTGGAATGGTGTCACTTTTGGATATTTTCTGTTATATAAACCCCTCAAAGTGACTTCAAGTGTGAGATGGTCTCTAAAAAAAGGTTTCCTATATTTTATTGAAAAAAATGAAAAATCGCAGGTCAACTTTTAACCCTTATAACTTCCTGACCAAAAAATATTTTGGTTCCAAGTGCTGATGTATAGTACACATGTGGGAAATGTTATTTCTGAACTAATTTTTGCGACATCTCTCTCTGATTTAAGGGCATAAAAATTCGAGGTTCAAAAACTGCACTGGAAGCCATGGAACTGCGGGGGGCTCTGGGCTTTCAGAAAATGTAGCCAAGGCCCACCGCAGACAGCCGCAGCACTGTCGGCATCCCACAGCGCCGGTCACATGTAGCACTACCGGACACCCCCTCATCCCAGCCTGCAGAAACGGTACTGGTAAGATATCCGCATTATAAGATGCACCCCCATTTCCACCACAAATTTAGGGGAAAAAAGTGCATCTTATAATCCGAAAAATGCGGTATTCTGTTGTGATACATTTTAACTTCTTCAGCCCAGAACAACTTTTCCTTAACTGTATTGTTTTCCCTGGCTATAACTGGTTAAGGAGCCCTGGAGACTGGACCTCAGTGATCAGCCTGTCATTAGGTCTCATGGAATCAACTCAATAAATAGGATTGTTTTGTGAAAAAACGGAAATTTGGCAAAAACTTCAAACTTTTAGTTTTTTTATACCCTTAGGCTATGTACGTTCAGGATTTCTTGCAGAAAATTCCTGAGAAAATCCTGAGATTTTCTGCAAGAAATCCGCAAGAAATCTGCATGCGTTTTTCGCGCGTTTTTGGTGCGGTTTTTTTGCGGATTTTTCCGGACATTTCCCAATGCATTATATAGTGGGAAATCTGCGAAAAATCCGCAAAATTAATGAACATGCTGCGTTTTTTACCGCGATGCGTTTTTTTCGCGGAAAAAAACGCATCATGTGTACAAAAATTGCGGAATTCATTAAAAATGATGGGATACATAATGTATGCAGATTTTTGGCGGTTTTATAGCGTTATTATCGGAAAAAAAGCAAAAAATCTGCAACGTGTGCACACAGCCTTAAAGGGACTCTGTCACCCCCTCCAGCCATTATAAACTAAAAGAGCCACCTTGTGCAGCAGTAATGCTGCATTCTGACAAGGTGGCTCTTTTAGTTATTGGTGCAATCAAAGCAGAAATAAAGCGTTTTATAATTTCGCAAAAATACCTGTCTTTAGTCCTGGAGGCAGGTCTTAACCCCCCTGCTGCACACGCCACACTGCCGTCACTCAAGGTTTTCAAATCAAATCCGGCGCCTGCGCTGTTTTGTTCTGCCTGGGGCAGGCGCAGTGAGCGCTGCCCGTCTGACCTCCGATGCAGTCTCGCAGACTGCGCCCTGTGCGGCCACCCAGCTTGTGAATCCCAGCCCCACAGTGTGTTATGCATTATGCAGTGAAGGGCTGGGATTCACAGGAATTTTTGGACCATACAATTTGTTGAGCAATTTCTCCTGAGCATGCCGATACCTGATATGTAGGGGAAATCTACTGTTTGGGCACACAGCAGGGCTCGGAAGGGAAGGAGCGCCATTTGAATGTTTTGAATGCAAAATTTTATGGAATATTTAAAGGACACCATGTCACGTTTGAAGAGCCCCTGATGTGCGTAAACAGTGGAAAGCTCCCACAAATGACACCATTTTGGAAAGTAGACCCCTTTGGGACCTTATCTAGATGTGTATTGAGCACCTTGAACCCCCAGGTGCTTCACAGAAGTTTATAACGTTAAGCCGTGAAAATTAAAAAAAAAAATCTAATTTTTCCCATAAAAATATTTTTTAGCTACAAATTTTGTGTTTTCACAAGGGTAAAAGGAGAAAATGGACCACAAAGTTTGTTGTGCAATTTCTCCTGAGTCCACCGATACCCCATATGTGGTCGAAAACTACTTTTGAGGCACAGTGCACTTGTTTGAGGGTGCCATGTTATATTGACCTATGGGTGCAGTGATTATATTGACACCACAGGTGTGTCACGAACGTTTATACCATTGGGCAGTGAAGAAAAAATAATTTACATTTTTACCACCAAGATTGCGCGTTAGCCCAAATTTTACATTTTCACACTAGGAAATGGGTAAAAATGGCACCAAAATTTGTCCCACAATTTCTACTGAATGTAGAAATGCCTCATATGTGGCTGTACAGTACTACTTTGCCATATGGCTCTTACCCATATGTGAGGAAAAAAAAGGGTAAATTTTCCGGACCAAAAAAACAGACGAGTGCTATGCGAGTGTCATGCGATTTCCGTGCTATTTTTAAACGGAACATCTGCATTAAATGAGATCTTAACATGAGTTTTAACATACAGCAGCTCTCTGTCATTTATACATCGCTTTAAAGCAAAATACTAGTAAATATATATACATTTTTAAGAAAATTTTGTTTTAAAACGATGTGTAAATGACAGAACTGCTGTATGTAAAAGTATACAGTTAGGTCCATATATATTTGGACAGAGACAACATTATTCTAATTTTGGTTCTAGACATTACCACAATAAATTTTAGACAAAACGATTCAGATGCAGTTGAAGTTCAGACTTTCAGCTTTCATTTGAGGGTATCCACATTAAAATTGGATGAAGGGTTTAGGAGTTTCAGCTCCTTAATATGTGCCACCCTGTTTTTAAAGGGACCAAAAGTAATTGGACAGATTAAATAATTGTAAATAAAATGTTCATTTCTAGTACTTGGTTGAAAATCCTTTGTTGGCAATGACTGCCTGAAGTCTTGAACTCATGGACATATCACCAGACGCTGTGTTTCCTCCTTTTTGATGCTCTGCCAGGCCTTCACTGCAGTGGTTTTCAGTTGCTGTTTGTTTGTGGGCCTTTCTGTCTGAAGTTTAGTCTATAACAAGTGAAATGCATGCTCAATTGGGTTCAGATCAGGTGACTGACTTGGCCATTCAGGAATATTCCACTTCTTTGCTTTAATAAACTCCTGGGTTGCTTTGGCTTTATGTTTTGGGTCATTGTCCATCTGTAGTATGAAACGACGACCAATCAGTTTGGCTGCATTTGGCTGGATCTGAGCACACAATATGGCTCTGAATACCTCAGAATTCATTCGGCTGCTTCTGTCCTGTGTCACATCATCAATAAACACTAGTGACCCAGTGCCACTGGCAGCCATGCATGCCCAAGCCATCACACTGCCTCCGCCGTGTTTTACAGATGATGTGGTATGCTTTGGATCATGAGCTGTACCACGCCTTCGCCATACTTTTCTCTTTCCATCATTCTGGTAGAGGTTGATCTTGGTTTCATCTGTCCAAAGAATGTTCTTCCAGAACTGTGCTGGCTTTTTTAGATGTTTTTTAGCATAGTCCAGTCTACCCATTTTATTCTTGATGCTTATGAGTGGCTTGCACCGTGCAGTGAACCCTCTGTATTTACTTTCATGCAGTCTTCTCTTTATGGTAGATTTGGATATTGATACGCCGACCTCCTGGAGAGTGTTGGTCACTTGGTTGGCTGTTGTGAAGGGGTTTCTCTTCACCATGGAGATTATTCTGCGATCATCCACCACTGTTGTCTTCCGTGGGCACCCAGGTCTTTTTGCATTGATGAGTTCACCAGTGCTTTCTTTCTTTCTCAGGATGTACCAAACTGTAGATTTTGCCACTCCTAATATTGTAGCAATTTTTCAGATGTTTTTTTTTGTGTTTTCGCAGCTTAAGGATGGCTTGTTTCACCTGCATGGAGAGCTCCTTTGACCACATGTTTACTTCACAGCAAAACCTTCCAAAAGCAAGCACCTCACCTCAAATCAACTCCAGGCTTTTTATCTGCTTAATTCAGAATGACATAATGAAGGGATTGCCCACACCTGTCCATGAAATAGCCTTGGAGTCAATTGTCCAATTACTTTTGGTCCCTTTAAAAACAGGGTGGCACATGTTAAGGAGCGGAAGCTCCTAAACGCTTCATCCAATTTTAATGTGGATACCCTCAAATGAAAGCTGAAAGTCTGAACTTCAACTGCATCTGAATTGTTTTGTTTAAAAGTCATTGTGGTAATGTCTGTAACCAAAATTAGAAAAATGTTGTCTCTGTCCAAATATATATGGACCTAACATATATATATATATATATATATATATATATACACACACAGTACAGACCAAATGTTTGGACACACCTTCTCATTTAAAGATTTTTCTGTATTTTCATGACTATGAAAATTGTAAATTCACACTGAAGGCATCAGAACTATGAAGTAACGCATGTGGAATTATATACTTAACAAAAAAGTATGAAATGACTGAAAATATGTCTTATATTCTAGGTTCTTCAAAGTAGCCACCTTTTGCTTTGAAGACTGCTTTGCACACTCTTGGCATTCTCTTGATGAGCTTCATGAGGTAGTCACCAGGAATGGCCTTCCAACAATCATGAAGGAGTTCCCAGAGATGCTTAGCATGTGTTGGTACTTATGTGTATGGGTATATATGTGTGTACATGTATATGTGTGTACATGTACAGTATATATGTGTGTACATGTATATATGTGTGTACGTGTGTGTGTGTGTACGTGTGTGTGTGTGTGTCACATATTTAATCAACAAATGATTCTCTTTGGGGGAAAAAAATGGCATGGGCTCCAGCGCAATTTTCCCAACCAGAGAGGGAAAGCCTGCTGTCACACACTAAGAGACGCTTTTTATTGCAAAAAAATAGTTTTTTGCATCACCATATTTTGAAACTACAATTTCTTTATATTTTGGCCGACAGTCATGTGAGGTCTCATTTTTTGCAGGACGAGCTGACATTTCTAATAGTACCATTTTCAGGCACATGACTTTTTTTTTTTATTGCTTTCTATTCCGATTTTTGGGAGACAGAATGATCAAACGCCATCAATTCAGTACTTGTTTTTTAAAGTTTTTTTTTATACCGTTCCGCACGTGGTAAAATTGATAAAGCAGTTTTATTCTTCGGGTCAGTACGATTACAGCGATACCTCATTTATGTAATTTTTTATGTTTTGGTGCATTTGCACAAAAAAAACTACCGTATATACTAGAGTATAAGCCGAGATTTTCAGCCCCAAAAAATGGGCTGATAGTGCCCCTCTCGGCTTATACTCGAGTCATGGAAGGCGGGGGGGGGTCGGCGGGTGAGGGGGAGCGACGCCTGTCAAATTACTCACCTACCCCCGGGGCTCCTGACGCGGTCCCTGCAAGTCTCACAGTGTTCGGCGCGGCAGCTTCAAGTTCTTCCCCTCTTCAGCGGTCACGTGGTACCGCTCAATAAAGTTATGAATATGGACTCCTCGCCCATAGGGGTGGAGCTGCATATTCATTACTGTAATGAGCGGTACCATGTGACCGTCAATAAGTGTTCCCAGTTTTTTGTTGCAAAATTAGGGGGGTTGGCTTATACTCGGGTCGGCTTATACTCGAGTATATACGGTATTTTATAGAAAATAATTATTTTTGCATTGCTTTATTCTGAGAGCTATAACTTTTTAATTTTTCTGCTGATGGAATGTATGGCGGCTTGTTTTTTGCGGGACAAGATGACGTTTTCAGTGGTACCATTTTTATTTACACCCGTCTTTTTGATCGCATTTTATTGCACTTTTTGTTTGGCGGTATGATGATAAAGCATTGTTTTTTGCCTCGTTTTTTTTTTTTTTACGGATTAACTAGCGGGACAGTTTTATAGAGTGGGTTGTTACGGATGCGGCGATACCAAATGTGTACATTTATTGTTTTTTTTTATTTACATAAATAAATGTATTTATTGGTCAAATGTTTTTTTTTTCTTTATTTGGGGATTTAAAATTATATATACCGCATTTTCCGGCATATAAGACGACTTTTTAACCCCTGAAAATCTTCTCAAAAGTCGGGGGTTGTCTTATACGCCGGGTACGGCGTGTGCAGGGAGCGGTCCTGGATGGTTCCCAGGGTCTGGAGGAGAGGAGACTCTCCTTCAGGCCCTGGGATCCATATTCATGTAAAAAAAAAAAAAGAATAAAAATAAAAAATATGGGATATACATACCTTCCAACGGCCCCCGGCTCTCAGCGGTGCAAGCGGCGGCTTCCGGCTCCTTCGCGCAATGCATCCTTGGGAACGGAAGCCACCGCTGAGAGCCGGGGGCCGTCGGAAGGTAAGTATATCCATATTTTTTTATTTTTATTCATTTTTTTTTTTTTTTTTACATGAATATGGATCCCAGGGCCTGAAGGAGAGTCTCCTCTCCTCCAGACCCTGGGAATCATCCAGACTGCACACGCCATATAAGACGACACCCGGCATATAAGATGACCCCCGTCTTATACGGCAAGTATATCCCAAACTCCATATTTTATATGGAAAAGTTGGGGGTCGTGTTATACGCCCACTCGTCTTATACACCCGAAAGAGGGATTTTTGGTTCTTACCATAAAATCTCTTTCTTGAGGAGCCTTCATTGGGGGACACAGGTAACCATGGGTGTATGCTGCTGTCGCTAGGAGGCTGACACTATGCAAATAAAGAAGTAGCTCCTCCCCGGCAGTATACACCCTCCGACAGGCACCAGGCAACTCAGTTGGTGCAAAAGCAGTAGTAGGAACAAGTGATATCAAACTCAACCTATGTACCAACCCACAACAACGGAACGTTGGCCAACACGGTACAACTTAAAGGGAGGGTGCTGTGTCCCCCAATGAAGGCTCCAAGAAAGAGATTTTACGGTAAGAACCAAAAATCCCCCTATCTTTCTCGCTTCATTGGGGGACACAGGTAACCATGGGACGTCCAAAAGCAGTCCCTAGGGAGGGATATTCCGCAGAAAAAGAGGAGTTAGGTCGGCCGGTGAGAAACCGCTGCCTGCAGTATCTTCCTACCCAGGCTCGCATCCGCAGAAGCCTGAGTATGCACCTTGTAGAATTTTACAAAGGTGTGAATGGATGACCACGTTGCGGCCTTACAAACCTGCGAGGCCGAAGCTTGGTGACGAACTGCCCAGGAAGCTCCCACAGCCCGGGTAGAGTGAGCCCTCACCCCCGACGGAGGCCGCTTGTCTTGGACACGGTATGCCTCCAGATCCGCCGAAAGGATCCAACGAGCAATTGTGGCCCTGGGCCGTGAGGTGAAGAAAGACCATACCCCAACCCTGGAGACTGGCGTCAGTAGTGATAACCTGCCAGCGGGGAGGGAGAAATGACCTCCCGCGCAGAATGGAGGTGGACAGCGTCCACCAAGAGAGGGACTGTTTCACCTTGGAAGAGAGGCGAAACGGACGGTCCAGGGAAAGCAGATTCCTGTCCCAGGCAGTAAGAAGGGCCAGCTGGAGGGGACGAGAGTGGAACTGAGCATAGGGGACCGCTTCCAGAGAAGCGATTATTTTCCCCAGAACCCTCATGGCGAGGCGGAGGGACGGAGGGTTCGGGCACTTTAGCGCTCTGACACCCCGACGAAGAGAAAGGAATTTCTCCTTGGGAAGGAAGACCTGAGCCTGAGAGGTGTCGAATTCCATGCCCAGGAATTCCAAACGTTGGGCTGGAATCAAGGATGACTTCTGGTAGTTGATTATCCAACCGAGGCGAATGAGAGTGTCCAGAGTAAGCTAGAGGCTCTGGCTGCAATCCCGACGGGACAAACCCTTGATCAAGAGGTCGTCGAGGTATGAGATTACCAGAATCCCCTTTGAACGTAGAATGGCCATGACCTTCGTAAAGACCCTGGGAACAGACGCCAGCCCAAAGGGGAGAGCCGTGAACTGGTAATGATGTTCTTGGATCGCGAACCGGAGAAACCTCTGATGCTGTACGCAAATCGGAACGTGGAGGTACGCATCCCGAATGTCCACGGAACACAGAAACTCCCCTGGTTCCATGGACGCGACGACCGAGCGTAGTGATTCCATCCTGAAGTGTCGAATCCTGAGATGGCAGTTTAACCACTTGAGATCCAAAGTTGGACGGAGAGAGCCGTCCTTCTTTGGGACCACGAACAGGTTCGAGTAAAAACCTGAAAACCGCTCGTGATAAGGAACCGGAACTACGACTCCTGAGGCGAGGAGTGAATCGACGGCCTGGAGAAGCCCTGGGAGATGGGAGGACTGTTTGGGAGGACGAGAGAGAAACGTTTTCCTGGGGGCGAAGAAAATTCTATCTTGTAGCCTGAGGTGACGATCTCCCTGACCCAGGCGTCATCGACTACCGATAGCCAAACCTCCGAGAACAGAAGAAGCTGGCCTCCCACCTTGGAAGGATTTCCAGGTGGGGGCGACCCGTCATTTATGGGAAAATCTGTGGCCTCAAGGTCAAGAAGGATTTGAGGGGCGGCTCTTGGTTCTCCAGTGCGGGGGAGGCCTGAAGGAAGGTTTCCTCCGTTCTCCCTGGGAGGAAGACCGGTCCTGACGGGCGGGGTTCCCCGAGGAGGTAAAGGACCGAAAGGGACGAAAGGACTGGGGGCCCTTCTTGTTGAAGAGGCGCCTAGGCCTGGACTGAGGTAAGGAGGTACTCTTACCGCCGGTAGCATCTGAGATCATTTGATCCAGCTGTGTGCCGAAGAGTCTGGAGCCCTGCAAGGGCAGACCAGTGAGGGATTTTTTAGAAGCAGGATCTGCGTTCCACGCTTTAAGCCAAAGAACCCGGCGAATGGCCACAATGTTACTGTTAGCCCTTGCCGAGCAAGCAGCCGCATCCAGGGAGGCATTTTGCCGCAAGAGAGATCTGATCTGCTAAATCAGACAGTTCCTCAGCAGGAGCTGAGGCTAAAATGCCTCTGTGCAGGGTCTTGGCCCAGGCTGACACCGCCTTCGCTACCCAAGAAGAGGCAAAACTAGGGTAGAGAGGTTCCAGAAGCCTCAAACGCCGATTTGGATAATGCCTCGATTTGTCTGTCCGTGGGATCCTTAAGAGATGCCGCGTCCGGAATAGACAAAACAGTCTGTGAGGATAATCTAGACACAGGCGGGTCGACCTTAGGCGACTCGGACCATTTGCTAACAAGGTCCGGGTGAAAGGGGTATAGGACGTCCAGCCGTTTCCTTCCAGGGAAACGTTTACCAGGATTCTCCAAGTGTCTAGATGTAGTGTTGTCAAACTCCTGGTGATTGGGAAAAACTCTAGAGGGAAGTTTAATCCGTTTAAATGAAACGGAGACGTCCTGAGAGGATGTGTCTTCCTCCTTGAGCTCGAGCGTCTGAATAATAGCCGAAATAAGACTATCAA
This sequence comes from Ranitomeya variabilis, assembly GCF_051348905.1. NCBI lineage: Eukaryota > Metazoa > Chordata > Amphibia > Anura > Dendrobatidae > Ranitomeya > Ranitomeya variabilis. The sequence goes on along the minus strand of NC_135232.1, from coordinate 673,425,838 downwards.
CCATATCCTGTGTGCCGGAAGTCTGATCTGCATCCGAGTCAGATTCCGACTGAGAAGTTACGTGAGACCCGACGTCCGCCTGCGAGGAGGGGGAACGGGCAGAATGGGGTATCCCGGTGTGTCCCAGTGAACTGGAAGAGGAGCTCGACAAGGCCCTGTCTCTGTATCTTTTTCCAAGTCTGCCTCTGTGAAGGTCTTGGACAGGTGCGAGCGAATCGCCGTGAGAGGCGTTCGTGGCACTGGTGGCATTAGATAGAAGCGGGATACATTCAAGTGCCTGGACTAAGGACTGAGAGACTTTAGTCAAGTCAGACACTGACAGACATTGCAACGGCCCACTCTGGGGGAGGGGGGATGCACTCATCCCAAGACATAGGAGCTTCCTGAGGGACGGACATGATGGGAAGAACGCAGGACGGGCACAAAGGAGATGGCTGACCTGAAGCCCACTTTCTCTTACAGCGGGCGCAGGCGTAGTAGATGACCGTAGTGGTATAGCCGGGGGCCCCTGTGGGGTGGACATAGGTGGAGATAGAACCACTTGCAGTAATTGCAGGGACAATACTGCAGGGAGGAGTGCAGGCCAGGGGAAAAGCAGCGCAAGCCTACCAGAACCCAGCGACAGCGGCAGTGAGGTAGACTGTGTTCCCCGGGGATCCTGGTGCACCACGCGCAATGGAGGCCAGGCAGGAAGAGGAAGTCGGCTCCACTGAGGTAATCGCGGGAAAACCGCACCGGAAGTGGGCGTGGCCAGGCGCCGAAGAGGGAGTGAAAATCTTCCCGAGAAAAAACGCCCCCCCGTCGGCGCTGTATCCCGGGGAGGCGTGCCTGCGGGGACACAGGGCCGGGCAAGACGCTGGGGGCGTGACAAGCCGGCGAACAGAAAAGCCGCCGAAGAAATGGCGCGCGCCCAAAGAAAACGGCACAAAATTTGAAAAGAGCGACCCCCTGTGGTGGTGCCTGCCGAGCTAGCGGCCGAAGAAAACAGGGGGGATCGGCGCTGATGGTGCGGCGCAGGAGAGGTACCGCCGTCCTGTGCTCCCTGCTAAGTGGCAGATAGGGGTCCCTTGAGGGGGAGAGGGGGGGGAGGGGGTACCGCCGCGTTGTTGATTGAAGATCCCCTTACCTGAGGACGAGGAACACGTCAGGAGCCCTCGTACCGAGGAAAGGGTCCTGGAATGAAGTCCTCCTTCCCACGCTGTTTCAGCCAGCGCAGAAGACGGTGTCAACCCCAAAACAGGGGGATGAGGACACTGGATGTGACCGCCGTCTTCCTCTCAGCCCTCTCTGAGGAGAGGGATGAGGGGGGGATCAGGGCAAGGACTGGCCACCAATAGCGAGACATGAACACCCCAGGGTGACATTAATCGCAGTCCTGCCCAGCGGATCCGAGAGGGTGCGATGTGGGAGATAACATACTGCTCTCTCGGTCGCTTACTGCGGGGAATCAGGGTGAGCGAACTGCACCCTGTAGCCCCAAAAGAAGCATCTGAAACAGAAAGGAAAAGAATTAATAAACACACACAAGCCCTGAAAGGAAAAACCAAATGCGGATCCGGTGTTAGATCCAGGTCCGCCTCCTACAGACACTAAGCAAAAACTGAGTTGCCTGGTGCCTGTCGGAGGGTGAATACTGCTGGGGAGGAGCTACTTCTTCTTTATTTGCATAGTGTCAGCCTCCTAGTGACAGCAGCATACACCCATGGTTACCTGTGTCCCCCCATGAAGCGAGAAAGAAAATAAGATACATTATATATACGGTATATATGTATGTATGTATATATATTGTGTTCTTACTTTTAACACTGTCTCAGTATGGGACATTACTATATTACATCAGATTGCTGATCTGACACTCTGCACTGCAGAGTATCACATCAGGATCTGACAGGCAGGGAATGTGGCATGCCGGCGCCTGCTCACACAAGCCACCCTCCCCTACAGGACCCTGCGGCCATTTTGGTGCCGGGGGTCTCCATGGAGACCATCAGGACAATGCGATCGCATCGTGTTGTTCTGATGGAAGTGCGAAGGGTGGGTTAAATGCCCACAATCGGTCCTAGCACCGATTGTGGGCATTGCTAAGGGTGTCAGCTGTCACCCGCACGCGATTGCCGTGGCGTTCAGCGTGAGGCCGTGCCATCACGGAGCCGTAATAGTACTGCTCTTGGTGCGAACGCAGCTCCTGCAGAGCAGTACTAGTATGGCGCATGTCACGAAGGGGTTAAAACATTTACCATCATTTTCGGACTATAAGACATACATAACCCCCCCGGAGTCGCTTCTGCAGGGAGCCGGCACGAGTGGGGCGATGCTACAGGCCCTGGGTGGGAGTATACCGAGGGTGTAAAGCAAGGGAGGCAGGAGCAGAGTCCCTGCTGCATACGTTGATCTCCTGGAGGTCTTCAGGAAAATGCTGCCTTTCTCGGAGCATGTGCAGATTTAGATCTCGGTGCAATGACAAGCTGAGATTTCAACCTGTGCACGCTCCACTTTACTGAAGACCTGAGAGATTAATGTGTGCATACATAGACACCATTTTACTGAAGAATGCTGCAAGGTGAATATGCGCAAGTGCCACCTGCAGTTAGGACTGCGCCGATGCGAAATATAAAGCAGTTACAAGATACTGACACCAGGGGCAGCAGAGAGGCCGGAGCACAGCCGAGGACCCTAAGTACCCATTAAACCAGTAGGATAGTGCTTTCATACATTCAGTTTCACATGCCTGATCCCGATTTCAGGTTCAACAATTTTTCCCTTCTCTAAAACCTGTGTGCGTCTTATAATCCAATAAATAAGGTAACCCCTGATCTCAGTGGCAGGTACAAGACCCGGCTGCGGTAACACGGCCCACCTGCGGATGCTGCAGCATAAAGTTTACTGCTTCTTCGAAGTATTCCAGCTGAAGCTCCTTCATATCTTTAGGTAGATCTTCATAGTTATAGTAAGCCAACGCCAGCGTGGCAAAACCTCTACTCGCCAACAAGCTCGCCTTATATTCCAGGAGGCCTCCACCAGCACCTGGAACGTCGATAACTCCTGGAAATGGCCCCGGACCTGTGAACAGAACAGAGGACACTACTCAGGTCTGACGCTGGTCCATGTCACAAAGCTAATAAGCGAGATTAAAGGAGCGGTACAGGTTTACAGACCCTGTCCAAAAGAGGACCTGACAGACGGGGCCAGAGTACCTACAATAGGAAACGTTTCCTCTACAGAACCCAGGACTGCTCTCTATGGATGTCATGTAATGGGGATGTGGGGGCTACGGCCATGTTGGGTCACTACGGCTACACACCACAGGAGGACGAGGATTCTACAGCACGCCGCAGTGTGACATCGGTTTATACAGTGATCTCAGGGGCAAGATCCCTATGAAGACTAATAATAATAATAAACATTTGTTTTCAAACTAATAAATTATTTTTATTCCTACAGTAAATGCTGAAAAGAAAAATAAAATAAAATTTTCATTTTCTTTTATTTTTTATCTTCCAAATTCTTTGAGTAAAAAAAATAAATAAATTAGAAACTTGTACAGACAAAATGGTAATAAAATAATAAATAACAGCTGGTGACAGAACTATGGGGCAAAAACTGCGATGAGAAACTCCAGGAAAGTGAAAGGGTCCCGGTGTGACCGCGTCCCCCAAGGGCATAGCCCGGAGGCCACACCAGGGCTGCTCACTCACCGGTCGGCAGGAAGAGGCTCCCCCGCACACGGCCCTCCCGCAGCGGCTCCCGCCTCACCCCTTCCCCCAGGAAGCTCCTCTCCTGAGCGGCCTCCGCCAGCAGCAGAGCCCCGGGGGCGCCGTGTCCCGGGTGCAGGGAGAAGCGCAGCCGCAGCGGGCTCCGCACGTCCTTCTTCACCAGCCTCCGGAAAGGAGTCCGGGGCTGCAGCGACCACAGCGGCCCCTCCGGCTCCACTCCGGTGTAGCTGCCGCCGTCCAGCGCCGGGCTCCGGCTCACATCCAGCTCCCCGCCGCTGTCCGCTCGGTAGTGAGCCGCGGAGGTGAACAGCTCCCCGCCGTCATCGCTCAGAGCGGTGCGGAGAGTCACGTCCTGCCCGGGGCTCAGCCCGCGGACCCGGAGCTGCAGAGGCCGGTCATAGAGGCAGCGGCCCGGGGACACGAGCAGCGACACGGCGGACATGGCGCGGCTGCACCGGGGGACAAGGTGCAAGGTCCTGTGGAGCCGGGAGAGCAGCATGGCCATGGCGGCCTCCTGAGCCTGTGCTCCGCGGTCATGTGATAGAATTAGGAGGCGGTTACTGCACAAACTGACAGCATGGCCGGTAAAGGCTGTGTGCACACGTTGCGGATTTGATTGCAGATCCACAGCGTCTTTTGCCGCGCGGAATTGCATCATATCCGCAGTGTAGTGCACAACCAATGTAAGGCTATGGGAACTGCAGACTTGTGCACATGCTGCGGAAAAATCCGCACCGAAATGCAGCGTTTTATTTTCCGCAGCATGTCACTTCTTTTGTGCGGATCTGCAGCATTTCTGCACCCATAGACTTGCATTGAGTCGGGCACATCCGCAGCAAAGCCGCAGATGTAAAAAAGATGTGCAGTTTTGCTGCGGATGTGGGTCTGAGAAACGCTGCAGTTCGGGAGGAGGGAAGTGTGTGGGCGGTGACTGTGTGCGTGTATGTGTGTGCGGGCGGGGTTTACGGGTTGTCTGAGGGTCTGCCGGGGGCGTCTGCAGGGCTGTCCGGGTGTGTGCGGGGGGGGGGGGTTGTGTGTGTGTGCAGGCATCGTCCAATGGGACTACAAGTCCCATCGGGCTATGTCTGCTACAGTGAGAGTGATTGACACATTAGCCAATGATGGGTCAGTAGTAGTCCCATCATCCGGCTAATGTGTTGAATGTAAAATAAAAAAAACAACACATATACAGTGCATACATATAGACACACAGTACATACAACATAGAGTACATACTCACCATCACCTTGATCCCTGTAGGTTACTTGTAAAAAAATAAAATAAACAATATACTCCCTGATCCGCAGATATCCAATTAAAATGAGTGTCCCACGACTATCTCCCGTGGAGAGCAGCCACATCAGCTGATGCGAAGGCTCTCAGGGGTCCCGGGAATACAATGACAGAAGGTATCCTTCCGCACTGTATTCCTCCGCCGCTGTGAGAAATAGTTCCTACTCTCACTTGTGGCACTGCTGTGTGGGAAAATTCCCATGCAGCTTTACCATAAAGTGAGACCCTGAACTCAGGTAACCTCTTCAGTGATGCACTGCAGGAGCCATTGTCTCCTGTCAGTGTGTCACTGGAGGCCTTATAGAGCAGTGACATCACCCGATGTCACTGTTCTATAGGGGAGATCGTCGTGGGACACTCATTAATTGGACTGCGTTGGAAAGGTAGTATGCCGGGCTTAATGTCACCTTACAAGGTGACATTAACCCCTTATTACCCCATATCCCTCCGCTACAGGGGACTGGGAAGAGAGGGGCTAAGTGTTAGGGCTAGCGGAACGCACCGAGTAAGTATATAGGTTTTATTATAATTGATGCGTTCGCAGCCCGGGGTCCACCGTGCAGGAGAACCTGCTGCTAGCAAACGGTGGAACTATATGGCGGTATGAGCTAACCCTGTTACTTCACAGAGTAGCCGAAACTCAAAGCACTGCACCCTTTTAGACTTCACAGTGGCACAGGCTAACTACCCAACTAAGAGCAGTCAGTGGTCATGCATGCACACAAACTCCTCGCCAGAGGTGCCAGCATTCTAGGGGATTATTTCAGCCAGGTCCCTGAATACATACACACAAAATCTCCTCGCCGGAGGTGCCAGCATTCTAGGGGCTTATTTCAGCCGGGTCCCTGAACACACTCTCACGTGACCACACTGGCACAAAGCACATAACTTAGAACAATACTAGCGCATGGCCGTGCGGCCATGCGAGTCTTAAATAGTTGCAGCACGTACAGGACCTTCCTAGAAGGACCAATGAGAGGCTGCCACAGAGCGTGAGCACCTACAGGACCTTCCTGAAGGACCAATGTCCTTAGCTGCAGTATCTGATCATGTGACCCTCGATCTCCACTGAGAGATCTTACCCTGGGCATGCTCAGAAGGAGAAAAGCAGGACTTAGTCCCAAAAGCGTCTGCTCGCCGCTGCCCAGCACTGGCTTCAATGGCAGAAGCTGGAAAAGCAGCAGTAATCCTTCTTACAGAGTCAGATTGAGCGAGGCGCTGGCACCGATGTCTCTGCTGAGCAGGCTCCACTGCGGCAGGAGAAGAATGGGAGACTGCAGTGGAGATGGCCTGAGATTCTCCCTGTGCAGAGGTGGGAACTCAACCCCTAACACTAAGTGCTGGAATTGGCACATCTTACAGATGCACCATTTCTGGAGCTGCTGGTGGGGGGCAAATATCCATGGCCCCTCTCTAGGCTATTAATATCAGCCCGCAGCTGTTTGCATAGCCTTTCTGGCTGTAAAATATAGGGGGACCCCATGTAATTTTTTGGGGGGATCCCCCATTTTAATAGCCAGTAAAAGGTACGCAGACAGCTGCGGGCTGATATTCATATAGCCTGGGAAGATCCATGGGTATTAGCCCCTTCCCAGGCTACAAATATTGGCCGTCGGCTTTCCCCCTCTGGCCCACGCCATTTTTTTCCCAGTTTTTTTTTTAATTAAATGTTCATTGATAAACATCAGCCTTGCTATTACATATCTATGGATAATCTATCTATCTATAGATATATTTATAGATAGATATATCTATAGATATATCTATCCATATATCTATCTAATCCATATATCTATCTACATCTATCCATAGATATAGCTATCCATAGCTATATCTATCCATACCTATATCTATAGATAGATATAGGAATAGATAGATCTATGTATAGATCTATCTATATGTAGATCTACCTATCTCATTTCTTCTATCTATACATAGAAGGAATCTGATAGATATGGGATAGATAGAAGGAATGAGATAGATAGATATATCTATTCATATATCTATCTATAGATATATCTATGGATAGATGTAGATAGATATATGGATAGATAGCTATATGGATAGATACATAGATATATCTATCCATATATCCATGGATATATCTATAGATAGACATATGAATAGATATATCTATCTCATTCCTTCTATCATCTATCTATCCCATTCCTTCTATCAGTCTATCTATCTATATCTCATTCCTTCTGTCTATAGATAGATGGAAGGAATGAGATAGATAGACAGATAGAAGGAATGAGATAGATAAATAGATGACAGAATAGATAGAAGGAATGAGATAGATGATAGCTCTATAGACAGATAATGTCTATCGGTCTATGTATATATCTATCTCTAGATCTATCGATCTCATTCTATCTGTCTCTATCTATCTATCTATCTATCTATCTATCTATCTATCTATCTATTCCATATCTATCTATCTATCTATCTATCTATCTATCTATCTATCTAGTGAAAAAAAAGGGGAACAGCACAGATATACTTATCTTTGGGTGCAAAGCCCCCAGATAATCAGTCCACCGATCATCCAAGTTCAAATATAATCAAAAAAAGAGGCAGCACTCCATATTCCAAAGTGAAAAAATGTGCAGGATTTAATCACATCTCAAGGCGACGTTTCAGCTCGCAATGAGCTTTTCTCTTGAGAAAAGCTCATTGCGAGCTGAAACGTCGCCTTGAGATGTGATTAAATCCTGCACATTTTTTCACTTTGGAATATGGAGTGCTGCCTCTTTTTTTGATTATATCTATCTATCTATGTGAATGGAGTGTGGGTTGGACAAATGTAAAAGAGGAGGTTGGACAATAAATTACCTCACAAATCTTTTGTTTTGTTCAATAATGCATCTTTATTTAGCTTTCAAAGACGAATCAAAAAACGCATAAAAAACGCATAAAAAGACGCATCAAACACGCTGCTGCGTTTTCTGCCAGGAGATGCAGATTTTGTGCAGAAAATTCTGCACCCAAATCTGCAACGTGTGCACATACCCTAAATCCCAGTGGACAGAGAGACCTGGTCCTATAAACCACTTGGATTTAGCTTTCTCACAGTGAGCCGGCTATTTCCCAGTGGACTTTATTACACTTATTGTATATAAATATATATGAATCCGGACATTTTTTTTTTTTCACAGTGACAGTGCGTAAACAACTAGATATGAAGTCTGATCACCGATGTTTATTTTTCGGTTACTTTTAAAGTATGTTTCCACGTTCAGGATTGCATCAGGATTTGGTCAGGATTTATTTTATCTGCACCTGAGGTCACTGGCAGGTTAACTGCGTTGTCCTTGCGTTGTTTCTGCATTGTAAGGACATGCTGCGTTCCACGGGTATGCCGCATGCGTCTTTTAATGCATAGTGGAGACGGGATTTCATGAAATCCCCTCCACTATGCTGTAACATCTGGACGCTGCGTGTTTGACGCTGCGGCTCTACGCAGCGTCAAACACGCAGCGTTTCCTGAATGTGGAAACATACCCTTATACACCAAAATTTTCCCACTGATTTCAGCGTGTAGAATACACTGCAGCCAGGGGTGTAACTACAACAGGTGCAGGGGTTGCAATCGCAACAAGGCCCTGGAGCCTAGGGGGCCCTAAAAGTCCCTTTGGCCTATAGAAAAAAGAATATTGCTATTAAAGATTTAAAATATTTGGGGGCCCAGTTGGAGCTTTAGCATCGGGGCACATGAGTTTCAAGTTACACCACTTACTGCACCCATTACATCCGCTCAGGGCCGTATTTGCCACTAGGCACTTGAGGGCACATGCCTAGGGCAGGGACAATGCAGGGGGCGGCACTTGAGCGCAAGGTTTGTTGTTTTTTTTTTTTTTTAAGTCCTGGGTCACCCCCCCCCCCCCCCCCCCCGGACGCCCTTCCGCCTCCCACCCGCCCTCCTTGAGGACGATACTTACCCCGCTCCAGCGATGCCTGGTCTTGGCGTCTGGCGTCCTGAATGAGCGGTCGCGTGGTACCGCTCATTACGGTCATGAATATTCGCATATTCATGACCTTAATGAGCGGTATGACGTGACCGCTCACGCAGGAAGAGGGTGCCGGTAGTCGGGACAGAGCCAGAGGGATGTCTGCGTGGCCGCGCGGTGAGGAACAGGTGAGTATGAAGGACGGGGGGATGAAGGAGGACATAAGCCAGCGCGCCAAGCAAGATGGGAGCAGGAGCGGGGGGGGGGGGGTGGAGAGGTAAGCCATGCATACAGGGGGGGGATATGAGCCATGCATACAGTGGGGGGATATGAGCCATGCATACAGTGGGGTGATATGAGCCATGTATACAGGGGGGGGAATATGAGCCATGCATACAGGGGGGGAATATGAGCCATGCATACCGGGGGGAATATGAGCCATGCATACAGTGGAGGGAATATGAGCCATGCATACAGTGGGGGGATATGAGCCATGCATACAGGGGGGGGGGGGAAACATGAGCCATGCATACGGGGGGGGGGGGAATATGAGCCAAGCATGCAGGGGGGAATATGAGCCATGCATACGGGGGGGGGGAAATGTGAGCCAAGCATACAGGAGGGGGAATATGAGCCATGCATACAGTGGGGGAAAATGAGCCATGCACACAGTGGGGGAATATGAGCCATGCATACAGTGGGGGGATATGAGCCATGCATACGGGGGGATATGAGCCATGCAAACGGGGGGGGGGGGGAAACGTGAGCCATGCATAGGGGGAATATGAGTCAAGCATACGGGGGGGGAGTATGACCCATGCATACGGGGGGGATATGAGCCATGCATACGGGGGGGAATATGAGCCATGCATACAGGGGGGGAATATGAGCCGTGCATACAGGAGGGGGGAATATGAGCCATGCATACAGGAGGGGGGATATGAGCCATGCATACAGGAGGGGGGATATGAGCCATGCATATGGGATGGGAGGGAGATGAGCCATGCATACAGGAGGGGGGGGCATTATACAGTATTGAGCATCATGTGGGATCATTATACAGTATGGAGAACTGTGTGTGGCCATTATACAGTATTGAGCATCATGTGTGGCCGTTATACAGTATGGAGCATCATGTGTGGCCGTTATACAGTATGGAGCATCATGTGTGGCCAATGGCCATTATACAGTATGGAGCATCATGTGTGGCCATTATACAGTATTGAGCATCATGTGGGATCATTATACAGTATGGAGAACTGTGTGTGGCCGTTATACAGTATGGAGCATCATGTGTGGTGGCCGTTATACAGTATTGAGCATCATGTGTGGCCATTATACAGTATGGAGCACTGTGTGGCCATTATACAGTATGGAGACCTGTGTGTGGCCATTATACAGTATGGAGAATCATGTGTGGTGGCCGTTATACAGTATTGAGCATCATGTGTGGCCATTATACAGTATGGAGCACTGTGTGGCCATATTTTTTTTTCTTTATAATTATTGTATATAAAACAGTGTGATCAGCAGTGCTAAATGGCTGTGGTTGGGACGTGGATATGGGTGTGACTAGTTGGGAAATGGGTGTGGTCAGAGGTGTGGCCTAAAATTTGCCGTGGCGCACTACGTGCACCGCAACCTTTATACCTCCTTCCCTTATTCAAAAGTTGGGAGGTATGGTACCGCATTTGCCAGATCACAACAAGTGCCGCAAATCCCATAGGGAATGAATGAGGCCGAACGCAGTGTTGCCGTAAGTGATCCATTACGCGGCACATGCAGAAAAACTGACAGATCTGCTGCAAAAGGCGACTTTCACATCAGCGATTCTTGCCAAAGTCACTGCCGATAGTGTCATACTCACCAAAGGGGGAGGCAGCACTAAAAGTGCCTAGGGCAGCAGAAACTCTAAATACGGCCCTGCCTCCGGGCAACTGGAGACCATCTGTCAGTGAGAAGCAGGGACCGCGCCGGGAGCAGGTGAGTATAATGGGGGAGGTGAGCATTGCGCAATATTCACCTGTCCCTGTTCCACCGCTGCGTGCCGCTCCGTCTTCCGCGTCCTCCAGCTGTGACATTTAGGTCCGAGGGCGCGATGACGTGTTTAGTGTTTAGTGTGCGCCCTCTGCCTGAACAGTAAGAGAGCCGGAAGACGGAGCGGCACGCAGCGGTGGAACGGGGACAGGTGAATATCGCAAGTGCCGGGGGCCTGAGCGACTAGAGGTGTGTATGTGATTTTTTTTTTTTAATCGCAGCAACAGCATATGGGGCATAATCTATGGAGCATCTTATGGGGCCATCAACCATTGTGCAGATTGTATGGGGCATAATCTATGGAGCATTTTATGGGGCCATCAACCTTTATCCCCTTACCGACCTCCGCCGTACTATTACTGCAGAGGTTGGGACCCCCGCTTTGATGCGGGCTGCGGCGGTGAGCCCGCATCAAAGCCGGGACATTTCAGCTGTTTTGAACAGCTGACATGTGCCCGCAATAGCGACGGGTGGAATCACGATTCACCCACCGCTATCAACCAGTTAAATGCCGCTGTCAAACGCTGACAGCGGCATTTAACAGGCGTTTCTGGCCATCGGGCCGGAAATGAGCGCATCGCCGACCCCCGTCACATGATCGGGGTTCAGCGAGGCGTCTCCTTGAGATCTCTATGGTTGCTGATGCCAGCTTGCTGTGACCCCCACCCTTGTGGTCAGTGCTCATAGCAATCCTGTAATTCAGCTACATAGGAGCGATCTGATGATCACTGCTATGTAACAGAGCCGATCAGACTATGCCAGCTTCTAGTCTCCCATGGAGGCTATTGAAGCATGGCAAAAGTAAAAAAAAAAAAAAGTTTAAAAAAATAGGAAAAAAATAAATAAAATATAAAAGTTTAAATTACCCCCCTTTCGCCCCATTCAAAATAAAAAAAAAAAATCAAACCTACACATATTTGGTATCGCCGCGTTCACAATCGCCCGATCTATGAATAAAAAAAATCATTAACCTGATCACTAAACAGCGTAGCGAGAAAAACATTCGAAACCCAGAATTACGTTTTTTTGGTCGCCACGACATTGCATTAAAATGCAATAATGGGCGATCGAAATAACTTATCTGCACCAAAATGGCAGCTCAGCACGCAAAAAATAAGCCCTCACCCAACCCCAGATCACGAAAAATGGAGACGCTACGGGTATTGGAAAATTGCGCAATTTTTTTTTTTTGTAGCAAAGTTAGGAATTTTTTTTTACCACTTAGATAAAACGTAACGTAGACATGTTTGGTGTCTATGAACTCGTAATGACCTGGAAAATCAAAATGGCAGGTCAGTTTTAGCATATAGCGAACCTAGCAAAAAAGCCAAACAAAAAACAAATGTGGGATTGCACTTTTTTTGCAATTTCACCGCACTTGGAAATTTTTTCCCGTTTTCTAGTACACGACATGCTAACACCAATGATGTCGCTCAAAAGTACAGCTCGTCCCGCAAAAAATAAGGCCATATTGATGGAAAAAATAAAAAGTTATGGCTCTGGGAAGGAGGGGAGTGAAAAACAAGAACGAAAAAACGGAAAAGGGCAAGGTCTTGAAGGGGTTAAGCCGCATTATATGGGGTATAATCTATGGAGCATCTTATGGGGCCATAATCAACCTTTATACAGCATTCTATGGGGCATAATCTATGGAGCATTTTATGGGGCCGTCAACCTTTATGCTGCATTATATGGGGCATAATCTATGGAGCAGTTTATGGGGCCATCAACCATTGTGCAGGACTGTATGGGGCATAATCTATGGAGCATTTTATGGGGCCGTCAACCTTTATATAGCATTGTATGGGGCATAATCTATGGAGTATCTTATGGGGCCATCAACCTTTATACAGTATTGTATGGGGCAAATGTTTCTATGGAGCATCTTATGGGGCCATTATTAACCTTTGTGCAGCATTATATGGGGCATATTTTAATATGGAGCATTATATGGGGTGTATTTTGTATGGAGCATCTTATGGGGCGCATCATGAACTGTATGGAGCATTTATATGGGGCTCCTGATTCAATATAGATATTAAAAAACTTTTAACCTACTGATATCTTAATTAATTTTACTTTTATTGGTATCTATTTTTATTTTTGAAATTTACCGGTAGCTGCTGCATTTCCCACCCTAGGCTTATACTCGAGTCATTCAGTTTTCCCAGTTTTTTTGTGGCAAAATTAGGGGTCTCGGCTTATACTTGAGTATATATGGTATATCCCACTGCAGTCTTCCTCATAGTTCCTTATATGTATTTTGCAGAGTATACCAAGCACCAATCACTAGTTATGTATATCTCTCTTTATAAATCTGTATCATAGTACCAGCATGAATACATAAACAAATAATTTTCTAAAGTGCTTAGTGCATTGCAATAATACATTGGTGCAAGGAAAACCCCATAACAAATATACATATAACCCTTTAGAGCGACATACCACAAATTCAAACTGGAGGACCACGTGTGAGAACCCCCTAAGGCGCGTTTCGTGTTGTTGCTTCTTCTGAAGGGGTGTGCCATGACTACATTTACAGGTCACATATCGCTGTAATTGTCCCCTGGTGCGGTACCTGTGTGGCGCTGCCCCCATGAGAATCGCCGTCTCCATCATTAGTATCAGGCCACGTTCACACTTTGCGGGTTTTACCGAGGATCCGCGGCGATTTTGATGCTGCGGGTCCGCAGCAGTTTCCATAGCGTTTACATTTACATGTAAACCCTATGGAAACCGCAAACCGCTGTGCATATGCTGCGGGAAAAAACGCGCAGAAACACAGCAGTTTACAACCCGCAGCATGTCACTTCTTTGTGCAGAATCGCTGTGATTCTGCACCCATAGGAATGCATTGATCCGCTTACTTCCCGCATGGGGCTGTGCCCACGGTGCGGGAAGAGTAAGCGGATCATGTGCAGATGGTACCCGGGGTGGAGGAGAGGAGACTCTCCTCCAGGCCCTGGGAACCATATTTGTGTAAAAAAAAAAAGAATTAAAATAAAAAATGATGTTATACTCACCTCTCAGAGCTGCACGCGGCCGTCCGGTCTCAGGGTTGCTGTGCGAACAGGACCTGCGGTGACATGACCGTGACGTCATGAAGGTCCTTCTCGCACAGCATCTTTGGAACCGGACCACCGCGTGCAGCGCCGAGGAGATCGGGACATCAGAGGGTGAGTATAAACCATTCTTTTTATTATTTTTAACATTACTATTGATGCTGCATATTGCTGCATATGCAGCATCAATAGTATAGGAGTAATCCCGCAGCGGAAACCGCAAAACAAACCGCGATAAATCTGCAGGGATAACCACAGCGGTTTTGCGCTGCAGATTTATCAAATCCGCTGCGGGAGAACCCGCAGAGGACCCCGCAAAGTGTGCACATAGCCTCAGCGTCTGTCATCACACCTCCCACAAGCCACCACTCAGGTGGGTAACGTTGTCATAGTAACGCGTCATTAGCGTGAAGGAGAAGCCAATGCATGCAAGGAAGCGCTCTATATCGCACCCTGGTGGTTGATCTATATACTACATCCTCCTCAATATTATCTCAAGCCCAACATTTCTATAGAAAATAGCTTTATAAACACACATCTAAACCAGTGACATGGCAGATCTTAAATTAATTATCTCTTCTATGTTTTATCTAAAAATATTTTTTAAAGATACATATTATTAAAAAGTAACATAATTATGTGGTAAGTGAGAATCTAATCTGATGAATATATAATCCTATCTAAAAAAAAATCAAGTGAATTACTACAGAAGTATTAAAAATGTGTTATGAACAGTGATGCACCATATATAAATACAAGTGTGACAGTGTTATTACAAACTAGTATGCATAAAATTGATTGCTCATCATCACATATGTTCAGAAAAATCATTTATAAAAATATAATTATATCAAGTGATAATCCAAACTGTCCAATCAAAAAATGTGATGACATATTTAAAGTGATAAATAATCATTCTCTTTGCAAAAAAAATAACCAGAAAAAACAAGCTTCCTAATTTGTGTATATGTCACAAAAAAACCACAAATATGTGAATATCCAAAAATATATTACTGAGGAACACGGTCACATGTGCCGACTCCACAACACAAGAAATCTCAGGTGCTGGAATAAGTACATGTGAACGAGTCCTTAAAATCGAATTATTACCCGTAAAACCAAAATTAATACTTGCACAAACCCACTAAATATGGTTACATATCACAGATCTGATACCAATGCTTCTTCAAGCAACAAATCTCATATATCAAAATATGTACGAGAAATAATTTCTGAACCTTTTCTTTGCTATAAAATCTTTTATCAGAAAGTGGGGTTATCTTCTTCAAACGAACATCAGAATAAAAGTGGAGGATGCAAGGAGATAGGGAGATAAATGGACCTAGAAACATTAAAATAAAAATAATAAAAAAACAAATAACATATAAAACCAATAATCAAATCATAAAAACGGTGCAAAGCTCAAAACTTGGTTTAAACCTTTTGGGCGCAAAGCGTCTACCCGCCAGGTCCAGCGTGACTCAAGTTCAGCCAATCTTTTCTTCAAATCTCCTCCCCGGTTATTCAGATGGATCCTGTCTATCCCTCCAACCTTCAAAACTCTTGCATGACAGGTATGTGCCAATTTAAAATGTTTGAGGATGGGTTTACGTTGAGACAAATCTGAAATCTCAGAGGCCTTTCCAATATCTAGAACGTGTTCACTCACACGTACCTTTAATTTCCTGGACGTTAACCCAATATAGATCAATTTACATGGACAAATTGCATAATAAATTACGCCTTCGGTCTCGCATGTTATATGCTGACTTATTTTGAAGTTTTTATCCCCACTGCTAGAATTGAATGAAAATGATCTCTCCATGTTGGGACATGCTATACATTGGCCACATGGGAAAAAAAATCCCATTTAGGGCCTTTGGATCCATAACCATTGTTCACATTGGTGCCCTTATATTGACTCCTCACCAGTATATCCTTTAAATTTTCAGCTCTTCTGTATATAATTGAGGGATTTTTTAGAATATACTCAACACCGAATCGTTAGTTAAAATGGGCCAATATTTGTTCAAGGCCTCTTTTATTTCCCTCCAGTGGTCATTCTTTAGGTACCAACAGATCTTCTCTTCTTGTTGTTCTTGCTCTTTGGAATCGTTTCTCAATCGTTCTATTATAACCCCTCTCTTGGAACCTAAATGACAATTCTTTTGTCTGTTTGGAAAAAAACTCAAAGTCAGAACAATTTCTCCTGACTCTTAAAGGGAACCTGTCACCACCAAAATGGAAGTTGAACTAAGCTCACCGCCATCAGGGGCTTATCTACAGCATTCTGGAATGCTATAGATAAGCCCCCAATGTAACCAGAAAGATGAGAAAAAGAGGTTAGAGTGTACTCACCTGGGCGGGCGGTCCGATCTGATGGGTGTCGCGGTCCGGTCCGGGGCCTCCCATCTTCATAGGATGATGTCCTCTTCTTGTTTTCACGCTGCGGCTCCGGCGCAGGCGTACTTTGCCCTGTTGAGGTCAGAGCAAAGTACTGCAGTGCGCAGGCATCGGGAAAGGTCAGAGAGGCCCGGCGCCTGTGCACTGCAGTACTTTGCTCTGCCCTCAACAGGGCAGATATATACGCCTGCGATGGAACCGCAGCAGGAAGACAAAAAGAGGACGTCATCCTATGAAGATAGGAGGCCCCGGACCGCGACACCCATCGGACCGGACCGCAGCGGGACCGCCCCTGGGTGAGTATAATCTAACCTCTTTATCTCATCTTTCAGGAATCAGATACATCGTGGGCTTATCTACAGCATTCCAGAATGCTATAGATAAGCCCCTGATGCAGGTGGGCTTAGCTCAACTTCCATTTTGAGGGTGACAGGTTCCCTTCAAAAATTGTCCTACAGGTATATTCTCCTTTGTAGATCTAGAGTGAGCTGAAGTTGCAAGTAGCAAAGAATTTACAGCTTTGTCTTTCTTAAAGGTCTTTGTTTCAATAAAGCCTCTTTCACCCTTGTAGATAAACAAATCTAGAAATTCCACTGAGTACTTACTGTACCTGTAGGACAACTTGATATTGCGATTGTTGTTATTCAGTTCTTTAACAAATTGTGTCAGATCATGTTCCTTGCCATGCCAAATAATGAACAAATCATCAATATACCTTGACCACATTAACACATTTTCTATCTTTCCAACCGGATTGGTTAAAAAAAATTCTCTCTCCCACAGTCCCAGGGATAAATTATACGAGGGTGCAAAGGCCGCACCCATAGCTATTCCCTGGAGCTGTAGGTACAGTGCCTTGCAAAAGTATTCAGCCCCCTGGAACTTTCAACCTTTTCCCACATATCATGCTTCAAACATAAAGATATCAAATGTAAATTTTTGGTGAAGAATCAACAACAAGTGGAACACAATTGTGAAGTTGAAGGAAATTTATTGGTTATTTTAAATTTTTGTGGAAATTCAAAAACTGAAAAGTGGGATGTGCAATATTATTCGGCCCCTTTACTTTCAGTGCAGCAAACTCACTCCAGAAGTTCATTGTGGATCTTTGAATGATCCAATGTTGTCCTAAATGTGTAATGATGATAAATATAATCCACCTGTGTGTAATCAAGTCTCAGTATAAATGCACCTGCTCTGTGATAGTCTCAGGGTTCTGTTTGAAGCACAGAGAGCATCATGAAGACCAAGGAACACAACAGACAGGTCCGTGATACTGTTGTGGAGAAGTTTAAAGCCGGATTTGGATACAAAATTATTTCCAAAACTTTAAACATCCCAAGGAGCACTGTGTGTTGTGAATTCCGTTCTCGGGCTCCCTCCTGTGGTCATGAGTGGTATTGTGTGAGTTCTGTTCTTGGGCTCCCTCTGGTGGCCTTTAGTGCTTACTGCGGGTTTGTAGCTGGAATCCAGCTGCCTCATTTTCTGCTAGTCTGGCCTCTATTTAACTCCACCTGGACCTTCACTTTTTGCCTTCTGTCGTTGTATTCAGTACTGGTTCTGATCTCTCTGGACTTTCCTTGTGACCTGTCTCCTCCTGAGAAGCTAAGTCTTGCTAGTTCATGTTTGCTCATTATTTCCTTGAAAATGTTTCTCTGTATATGATGAGTTCTGTCCAGCTTGCTTATATGTAATATTCTCGCTTGCTGGAAGTTCTGGGGTGCAGAGTTGCGCCCCTCACATCGTGAGTCGGTGTGGGGGTTCTTGTAATCTCTGCGTGGATTATTTTTGATAGCATTTTATACTGAACGCACAGATCCCTTGCTGTCTTCTGTCTATTTAGTGTTAGCGGGCCTCATTTGCTAAAAAACCTGTTTTCATTTCTACGTTTGTGTTTTCCCCTTAACTCACCGTTATTATTTGTGGGGGGCTGTCTAAAACATTGGGGTGATTTCTCTGAGGCAAGTGAGGCTGGCTTTCTCTCTAGGGGTAGCTAGTTTCTCAGGCTGTGACGAGGCGTCTAGGATTTTAGGTAACGCTCCATGGCTGCCTATAGTGTGTATTGATAGAATCAGGGTTGCGGTCAGTATAGCTCCCACATCCCCAGAGCTTGTCCTAAGGATTTCTGTTACTTAGCAGGTCAGTTTGCGATCCTTGCCACCAGGATCATAACAGTACATCAGGCCAAAAAAGAGTTAATGCATCGCAAAAGAGGGATAAGAGAGATCCTGAGTTCATTTTTTTTTCCTCTGCAGTGTGGCTAGCCTCTCTCCTCCCCTTAATCTCTGGGTGGTTCAGAATTCAGCCGCAGACATGGACATTCAGAGTCTGTCCTCTAGTCTGGATCATCTCACTGCAAGGGTACAAGGTATCCAGGATTATGTAGTTCACAGTCCTATGTCAGAGCCTAAAATACCAATTCCTGAGTTATTCTCTGGAGATAGATCTAGGTTTTTGAATTTCAAAAATAATTGTAAATTATTCCTTTCTCTGAGACCTCGTTCCTCTGGTGACCCTGTTCAGCAAGTTAAAATTATTATTTCTTTGTTGCGTGGTGACCCTCAGGATTGGGCATTCTCTCTGCCGCCAGGAGATCCTGCATTACTAAATGTGGATGCGTTTTTTCTGGCGCTTGGATTGCTTTATGAGGAACCTAATCTAATAGACCAGGCAGAAAAGGTTTTGCTGGCTCTCTCTCAGGGTCTGGATGAAGCAGAGGTTTACTGTCAGAAGTTTAGGAAATGGTCTGTGCTCACTCAGTGGAATGAGTGTGCCCTGGCAGCAATTTTCAGAAAAGGTCTTTCTGAAGCCGTTAAGGATGTTATGGTGGGGTTCCCCACGCCTGCGGGTCTGAATGAGTCTATGTCGTTGGCCATTCAGATTGATCGGCGTTTGCGGGAGCGCAAACCTGTGCACCATCTGGCGGTATTTTCTGAGCAGAAGCCTGAGTCTATGCAATGTGACAGGATTCTGACCAGAATTGAACGGCAGAATCACAGACGTCAGAATGGGTTGTGCTTTTACTGTGGTGATTCTACTCATGTTATCTCTGATTGTTCTAAGCGCACAAATAGGTTCACTAAATCTGTCACCATTGGTACTGTACAGCCCAAATTCATTTTGTCTGTTACTTTGATTTGCTCCCTGTCATCCTACTCAGTTATGGCTTTTGTGGATTCAGGTGCTGCCCTGAACTTGATGGATTTGTCATTTGCCAGGCGCTGTGGTTTTATCTTGGAGCCTTTGCAATTTCCTATTCCACTAAAGGGAATTGATGCTACGCCATTGGCCAAGAATAAGCCTCAGTACTGGACTCAAGTGACTATGTGCATGACTCCTGCACATCAGGAGGTGATTCGTTTTCTTGTGTTACATAATTTGCATGACGTTGTCGTGTTGGGTCTGCCATGGCTGCAGGCTGATAATCCAGTCCTGGATTGGAAAGCTATGTCTGTGTCAAGTTGGGGTTGCCAGGGGATTCATGGCGATGCTCCTTTGGTGTCAATTGCTGCTTCTACTCCTTCTGAAGTCCCTGAATTTCTGTCGGACTACCAGGATGTATTTGATGAGCCCAAATCCAGTGCCCTACCTCCTCATAGGGATTGTGATTGTGCTATAAATTTGATTCCTGGTAGTAAGTTCCCTAAGGGACGACTTTTCAATTTATCTGTACCAGAACATACCGCTATGTGGAGTTATATAAAGGAGTTTCTGGAGAAGGAGCATATTCGCCCGTCCTCGTCCCCTTTGGGTGCGGTATTCTTTTTTGTGGCCAAGAAGGATGGTTCTCTGAGACCTTGTATAGATTATCGCCTTCTAAATAACATCACGGTCAAATTTCAGTATCCTTTGCCATTGCTGTCTGATCTGTTTGCTCGGATTAAGGGGGCTAGTTGGTTCACCAAGATAGATCTTCGAGGAGCGTATAATCTTGTGCGTATAAAACAGGGCGATGAATGGAAAACGGCATTTAATACGCCCGAAGGCCATATTGAGTACTTGGTGATGCCTTTTGGGCTCTCTAATGCACCTTCCGTGTTTCAGTCCTTCATGCACGACATCTTCCGAGAGTATCTGGATAGATTTATGATTGTGTACCTGGATGATATTTTGGTATTTTCTGACGATTGGGAATCCCATGTGAAGCAGGTCAGGATGGTATTTCAGGTCCTGCGTGCCAATGCCTTATTTGTGAAGGGCTCTAAATGTCTCTTCGGAGTCCAGAAGGTTTCCTTTTTGGGCTTTATTTTTTCTCCTTCCACTATTGAGATGGATCCAGTTAAGGTCCAGGCTATTTATGACTGGACTCAACCTACATCAGTGAAGAGTCTTCAGAAGTTCTTGGGCTTTGCTAATTTTTACCGTCGCTTCATCACTAATTTCTCTAGTGTGGTTAAGCCTTTGACGGATTTGACCAAGAAGGGTTCTGATGTGACCAATTGGTCTCCTGCGGCTGTGGAGGCCTTTCAGGAGCTGAAACGTCGGTTTTCTTCGGCTCCTGTCTTGCGTCAGCCGGATGTCTCTCTCCCTTTCCAGGTCGAGGTTGATGCCTCTGAGATAGGAGCAGGGGCTGTCTTGTCGCAGAAAAACTCTGATGGCTCTATGATGAGGCCATGTGCTTTCTTTTCAAGAAAGTTTTCGCCTGCCGAGCGGAATTATGATGTTGGTAATCGGGAGTTGTTGGCAATGAAGTGGGCATTTGAGGAGTGGCGACATTGGCTTGAGGGAGCCAAACACCGTGTGGTGGTCTTGACGGATCACAAGAATTTGACTTATCTCGAGTCTGCCAAACGGTTAAATCCTAGACAGGCTCGATGGTCGCTGTTTTTCTCCCGTTTCAATTTTGTGGTTTCATACCTTCCGGGTTCAAAGAACGTGAAGGCTGATGCCCTTTCTAGGAGTTTTGTGCCTGACTCTCCGGGAGTTTCTGAACTGGCTGGTATCCTCAGAGAGGGGGTGATTCTGTCTGCCATCTCCCCTGATTTGCGGCGGGTGCTGCAGGAATTTCAGACCAATAAACCTGACCGTTGTCCACCGGAGAGACTGTTTGTCCCGGATAGATGGACCAGTAGAGTTATTTCCGAGGTTCATTCTTCGGTGTTGGCGGGTCACCCTGGAATTTTTGGTACCAGGGATTTGGTGGCTAGGTCCTTTTGGTGGCCGTCCTTGTCGCGGGATGTGCGTTCCTTTGTGCAGTCCTGTGGGATTTGTGCTCGGGTCAAGCCTTGCTGTTCTCGTGCCAGTGGTTTGCTTTTGCCTTTGCCTGTCCCAAAGAGGCCTTGGACGCATATTTCCATGGATTTTGTTTCGGATCTTCCAGTCTCTCAGAGGATGTCTGTCATCTGGGTGGTTTGTGATCGTTTTTCTAAAATGGTCCATTTGGTGCCCTTGCCTAAGCTGCCTTCTTCCTCCGATTTGGTGCCGCTGTTTTTTCAGAATGTGGTTCGTTTGCATGGGATTCTGGAGAACACAGAGGATCCCAGTTTGTGTCCAAATTTTGGCGGTCCTTTTGTGCTAAGATGGGCATTGATTTGTCGTTTTCGTCTGCCTTCCATCCTCAGACGAATGGCCAAACTGAACGAACTAATCAGACCTTGGAAACTTATCTGAGATGTTTTGTTTCGGCTGATCAGGATGATTGGGTGTCCTTTTTGCCATTGGCTGAGTTCGCCCTCAATAATCGGGCTAGTTCTGCTACTTTGGTTTCACCTTTTTTTTGCAATTCTGGTTTTCATCCTCGTTTTTCCTCAGGTCAGGTTGAGCCTTCGGACTGTCCTGGGGTGGATTCTGTGGTGGATAGGTTGCAACAGATTTGGAACCACGTAGTGGACAATTTGACGTTGTCACAAGAGAAGGCTCAGCGCTTTGCTAACCGCCATCGCTGTGTGGGTCCCCGACTTCGTGTGGGGGATTTGGTATGGCTGTCTTCTCGTTTCGTTCCTATGAAGGTTTCCTCTCCTAAGTTCAAGCCTCGTTTCGTCGGTCCTTATAAGATTTTAGAAATCCTTAACCCTGTGTCATTTTGTTTGGACCTCCCAGCATCGTTTGCCATTCATAATGTGTTCCATAGGTCATTATTGCGGAGGTATGTAGTGCCTGTGGTTCCTTCTGTTGATCCTCCTGCTCCGGTGTTGGTTGAGGGAGAATTGGAGTATGTGGTGGAGAAGATCTTGGATTCTCGTATTTCGAGACGGAAGCTTCAGTACTTGGTTAAGTGGAAGGGCTATGGTCAGGAGGATAATTCCTGGGTTGTCGCCTCTGATGTCCATGCGGCTGATTTGGTTCGTGCCTTTCATCTGGCTCGTCCGGATCGGCCTGGGGGCTCTGATGAGGGTTCGGTGACCCCTCCTCAAGGGGGGGGGTACTGTTGTGAATTCCGTTCTCGGGCTCCCTCCTGTGGTCATGAGTGGTATTGTGTGAGTTCTGTTCTTGGGCTCCCTCTGGTGGCCTTTAGTGCTTACTGCGGGTTTGTAGCTGGAATCCAGCTGCCTCGTTTTCTGCTAGTCTGGCCTCTATTTAACTCCACCTGGACCTTCACTTTTTGCCTGCTGTCGTTGTATTCAGTACTGGTTCTGATCTTTCTGGACTTTCCTTGTGACCTGTCTCCTCCTGAGAAGCTAAGTCTTGCTAGTTCATGTTTGCTCATTATTTCCTTGAAAATGTTTCTCTGTATATGATGAGTTCTGTCCAGCTTGCTTATATGTAATATTCTCGCTTGCTGGAAGTTCTGGGGTGCAGAGTTGCGCCCCTCACATCGTGAGTCAGTGTGGGGGTTCTTGTAATCTCTGCATGGATTATTTTTGATAGCATTTTATACTGACCGCACAGATCCCTTGCTGTCTTCTGTCTATTTAGTGTTAGCGGGCCTCATTTGCTAAAAAACCTGTTTTCATTTCTACGTTTGTGTTTTCCCCTTAACTCACCGTTATTATTTGTGGGGGGCTGTCTAAAACTTTGGGGTGCTTTCTCTCTAGGGGTAGCTAGTTTCTCAGGCTGTGACGAGGCGTCTAGGATTTTAGGTAACGCTCCACAGATGCCTATAGTGTGTATTGATAGAATCAGGGTTGCGGTCAGTATAGCTCCCACATCCCCAGAGCTTGTCCTAAGGATTTCTGTTACTTAGCAGGTCAGTTTGCGATCCTTGCCACCAGGATCATAACAACTGTGCAAGCGATCATATTGAAATGGAAGGAGTATCATACCACTGCAAATCTTCCAAGATGCGGCCATCCCTCTAAACTCTCATCTCAAACAAGGAGAAGACTGATCAGAGATGCAGCCAAGAGGCCCATGATCACTCTGGATGAACTGCAGAGATCTACAGCTGAGGTGGGACAGTCTGTCCATAGGACAACAATCAGTCGTACACTGCACAAATCTGGCCTTTATGGAAGAGTGTCAAGAAGAAAGCTATTTCTCAAAGATATTCATAAAAAGTGTAATTTAAAGTTTGCAACAAGCCACCTGGGAGACACACCAAACATGTGGAAGAAGGTGCTCTGGTCAGATGAAACCAAAATCGAACTTTTTGGCAACAATGCCAAATAGTGTTGAGCATGCCGATACCGCAAGTATCGGGTATCGGCCGATACTTAGCGGTATCGGAATTCCGATACCGAGATCCGATACTTGCCGCGTATCGGATACCGGAATCGGAAGTTCCCAGGATTCAAACTGCACAAATTTGCACGAATTCAGCCAATGAGAATGATTCCAAGTGTGGGCACATCCTGTTCAGCATGGAGGGCATGAAACTACTGGCAAGGCTGTGATTGGCTGCTGAAATTATGTCATGCTGCAGTTTAAAAGTCGCTGGCGCCATTTTGCGCTCACTCTGCTGTGAATTCAGTTAGTGACAGGTCGCTGTTTGCTGACTGAGGGCCAGTTTAGAGATAGCGATTTGCTTCATTGTTCTTTTCCAAGGCTAATTTAGCAACCGCTGTGTTCACCTACTAATCACCTTGCTTTTGCCTTGCAGCGCTGTTTTCACAGCGATCTGCAAGGTCTGTGTGTGTGTGTGTGTGTGTGTGTGAGAGCAGCCCACTCTCTAGTCTGTGTGCAGCCATAGGCCATAGCTGGTTGTATTCAGTTCAGGGAGGGTGGTTCATTGCCTCATACTGTTCTATTTTTTTTTTTCAAGTAGTGTAGTCTGCTGCTCATTTTTTCTAATAATTCCTATTAGTGACTTTCCACCCGTATCCAGCTAACTTGTGGAAAAACACTACATAGGATAAAGTAGAGGAGGTTTTTTGGGCCTTGCAGCGCCGTTTACGGCTGTCTGCACGGTCTCCGTGTGACTGCAGCTCTCTCTGTTGTCAGTTCAGCCCCCCAAAATTAAATAATAAAGTTCACCAAACACACCACTTTACATTTGTGTAGGCCACATTAGCTCATATTAAAGTCTAGTCCACACTTTAGAAAATTAGTGTTTCTTATACCTGTTAGGAGCTGTTCAGGAATAAGCACACAAAGCCGTTAGTACTTTTCTGCTTATCTTTATCAGTCAACCAAGATGAAGAAGGCAGGGAGTAAGGCACGTGGGCGTGGGCGCGGAGCAGGGAGAGGACGTGGGGATTCTGTGCCTGCTGCGGGCACCGGTGACTCATCAGCACCCACTTTCAGCAGGGAACAGTCGTTCAAGCGCAGCTTTGTCGGAGAGCGCCGTACACCGCTGCTGCGTGAAGACCAAATTGAAGCCGTTGTTGGATGGATGGCAGCTAATGCATCGACTTCAATTAGTGCCACATTCTCTCAGACACAGAGCACTGGAGAGCACCCATCTGTCTCTTCACCACCTGCCAAATTGCCCAGGCAGACAGAGAGCCCAGGACAGAGCCGTCTCTACTTCTGTTCTCTGAATCTCTTGGCTTGGAAACAGGGGGCCAGCCAAGCAGCATTGGAGAAATGGAAGAAGAGGCAGGGTGCAGTGATGCCCAACCGCTTTTTCTCTCTTCCTCTGAAGAGGCGGGTGGGCCAGTGCCTCCGGTCACCACATCGCAGGACGCATCCGCTGATGACACTCAGGTGCCACTTTCTGGTGCGTGCTCTGCTGCTGAGACTACCCAGGAGGAGCAGTTGGTGGCAGAGGGTAGTGTAGATGATGAGGTCCTTGACCCATCTTGGCGTGAGGGACAGGAAGGTGGTGGGAGCAGCTCTGAGGAAGAGATTCCCCGAACGGGCCAAAGAGGCAGAGGGAGGGGGAAGACTGCGGATCCTGCAGCCTCCGCTTTGGCACCCGTTTGGAGCGTGTCTCTTCCAAAAGCCAAAAAGGGCGCTCCCAAGACTTGCAGTGCCTGGTCCTTTTTTGACACAGTTGCAGATGACATTTGCTATGTCAAATGCAAGGTGTGTCATCACAAAGTTAAAAGAGGTCGAAATGTCAGCAACCTCAATACCTCCAACATGTGGAAACATGTGCGCACCAGGCACGCGGCGGAGTTCGAAAAACACACTGAAGAGCTAGGTCAACCAACAGCGGCAGCTACCACCTCTTCAGCTCGTGTTGCCTCTTCCTCCAGCTCACACGCAGCTGGTTCGGCTTCCTCCCAGGATCGCCATGGAAGAACCTCTGGCCCTGTTGTCCAGAGACCCACTGTAATTCCACCCGCAGCACCACGTTCCCAGTCATCCACACACTCCCAGCCCAGTCTACAGCCATCGGTAGTACAGGCATGGGAGAAAAGGCGGCCTTTATCGTCAAACCACCCACGAGCACAGGCTCTGACTGCAGGCATTGCCAAACTTCTGTCACTGGAAATGCTGTCATTCAGGCTGGTGGAGACTGACAGCTTCCGTTGTCAAGGTGAAAATATATTTTCTTATATACTTTTGTACTTTTATACTCTTATACTGTGAAACAATAAGTTTTCCCTTGCTAATGCAAATGTAACTGTATTAAAGATGGCTGCCAGTGTTCATTCTTCACTTCAGTTTAGAATCTGAAGGGTTAAGTTTCATTTCTCCTGAAAAGATAACTCAGGAATGTGAAGAAAGAAGTAACCACCGGGAGACGTTCTGACGAATCGGAGAGAGAGACTGGACACTAGATGTATACTGCATAAACCCCGCCTAATGCATTCCTTTTTAGTACTGTGTATTGTAAAATAAACTCAGTTGGTATGACTGTGGCTGACACATATAGTCACATGAGCGCTGCGGAATATGTTGGCGCTATATAAATAAAATTATTATTATTATTATTATTATTATGAGCATGCACTGAGATTGAACCAGCTACCTGTCTGACTCATTCTTACCCGGTACCACATGCTTATAGTTTAATTTGGAATGACTGGTGAATGAGGGTATATTGTCGTTATGACCCCGACAATTTGGAGCCCAACGGGGGGCGTGGACAGCGATCCGAGACCCCCTGGACCCATGCCTGGATGTCTGTGGATGATACCCGTAGTGGCTGACCTCGAGGACTGATCACCCTCCGCACACGGTAAGTGGCGATCATGTACACTGTATATGTCACACTTGCTAGTGTCTCAGCCGTTATTGGTTTGTCTGTGGTCTCCTTGGGTCCGGGAGGTGACCGGTCGAGTGGTGAGACCGAGCGCGATCCTGTGCCACGCTCTGAACCAGCAACTGAGAGACGTCGCATCCGGCGCGTCCTCATGTACACCACACCTCCTCCACCGGTCATTGTACTCCGTTCAACCACCCTACCCGTGACTATTGTCTAGTAGTGAAGTGGAGTGAAAGATTGAGCTAGTTGTAGAGTGTGGGGCGGCTTAGAGAAAGGGATAGGAGACGCAGCCTCTGTGATATTGTACTAACCGGTAATTAAGACGTCCCAAGTGGGGGACCACCAGAATTTTGAGTACAAATAGGTAATTAAGACGCTCCGTACGGGACCACCAGAATTTTTGTGGAGGGGTCTCATTAGGAGGCTGCCTCCCAACGGTTTAGAATATCGTGGCAGGACAGTCTGTAATCACTGTTGTTCAGGTTAGGGACAGACAGGAAACATTGAGCGTGAGGCTCTTTTCCTAGTACGTCGAACGTGAGGCTCCGTACTATATATATATAGAACACCAGTGTTGACGATTGCTGCCAGTGGTTTACTGCAGAAAACCATAGTATTCTGTGAAAAGATGTTGCGTCTCTTAAAGCAGAAAAAGTCTGTGCCCCACAAGTTAGATGAGGATGCTGTGGAAGTCAAGGCAATAGTAGAGTCACGGGAGGGAAAGAAGGCAGTCAAGAATGTTGAGAGATTGTATAAGCATGTAGGATTGCCCTCGTCAGGGAGATTGCAGCCGGCTATGTGGCCCAATCTCATAGAAAATAAAAGGGGCATGTTGAAAGATAAAGGATTGTTAGAACAAGCGCAAGCTCATCTGCGAGTTGCGCAAAGCTTGAAGAATGAAGAATGAAAATAGGTTGATGGAGAGGGAGGATCAGACAATGTAGAACCCGTGTTTGGTTATAAAATGCCTTTGAACTGTGATTTTACAGATTGTAAAATGGCCGCCGTGCCACTGATGATGAGAATGCAGTCCCAGCCACCGCCCTGTAATGGCGGCGGAAAGAGATCTCCAGAAGCGTAGGTGTGTCCTGTTTGTGTTGTGCAGAATCCAACCTGGGTGGAAACCTGCCGTGTGTGTGCGTACGGACCGTCCTTGGGGCTCCGCCCAGACCACGGAGGATCATAGGAAAGTTTTGTAGAAATTAAGTCTGAAAACTGCTGCAATTTGTTACTTTGTAGAAGATACGGAGCTTTTTATCAGTGCTGTGTAGGAGAGGGGAGGGGCGTGTGAGCCCCTGCGCGACCTGCTTGAAATTTCTCCCTTCGGTGTTGTGGGCTAGAGAAAGGGGGGCAAAGAGCTGGGCTTTTGTATTCTCCCTCCCGCGCTGAGGAATGCAGTGATTTTTCTTATCTACGTGTTTCTAAAAGGGAGGGGACACGCGCGTAGCTGCGCTCTTGAGTCTCTCTGTGTTTACTTGGTGTAGATTATGCACTGGTAGATTTGGGTTTTGCTTAAAGCGATAATATTGTTTTGAAGTACAAAGAAATATTATAATCTGGAAATTTGAAAGTGAAATAGACCTGTGCCTAGTCTTAGAGGAAAACTTGTAAGTAATTGAAAGATTGGTAATTACCTGTATCAAGTTGAGTGGTTGATATATAGCAAATTGAAGATAAACAGGGGGGGCTCCCTGTTAGATGATATGGTCTTTTCTCAGGAAATTAAGCCTCCACTCCCGACTGTAAACCCTGTGCCCCTTACAGTCAAGGCAGCAATATATACTGGATTGCCGAGAAATTCTATGGGCGTCTTATGGTAGTGTTTGAAGATCTGGGATTTTCACTGTAACAAAAAGCCCATTCATACCTCTTTGTAGTAGATCCGATATTGAGATTTCCACTCCGGATGATGCATTGAAAATAGTAAAGAGTTTTCAAAAGAATTTAGCCCAGCAGGAAAGGAAAGGGGTTAAGTCAGCAGCGCTTCTTACTGTCTACGTAACAGACTCCAGTTTCTGCCCCCTCCTATCGTACACGCAAGTCCAGCCTCACATTCCAATATGTCTTTAACCCTGTATGGGAATCTCACTCCCTTCCCAGCTTCGTCATGTCAATTTTCAGACCAAGAGCTTGCTTTAATCGGTGTAAATGGCAGACCCCTCAGCCCGGAAAGGCCCTTACATCTCCTCTTCCCGTGAAACCTTCACACTTACAAGGCCAGACTTTCCAGGAATCTGAAGTTTGGTTCCCCTGTCATTCACGTTGCTACATCAAACCTCAGGAATCCCAGGTTCTTTTCTCAGTGGGGTATGGGGACATAATTACCCACCAGGTAGGAGCTATAGTGAACCCAGCTAATTTTACCCTGTCACATAGAGGTTGTTTGGCTCAACAGATAGCCAACAAGGGAAGCCCAGCCATAGCCCAAGAGTGTCAGGCCTACCTTGCCACTTATGGCCCCTTGCATCCAGGAGACGCTATGTCCACCCAAAGAGGGAATTTGCCCTGTGATATAGTGTTACACATTGCAGGCCCCGTATATGATTACAAGACACCCGAGCACTGCCGTACAGTATTGCAGACTGCCTTGCAGACAGAGCTCACCTATGCAGGACATGCTATAGGTGGGCTGACTCAGCTTCATGGAGACAAACAGAGACCTGTTGCTTATTACAGCGGCTGCCTGGATACGGTGGCAAGAGGAAATCCCTTATGTGTTTGGGCTGTGTTGTCTGTCCAGCTGTTGCTACACAAATCTTCAGAGATTGTTTTGAATTACCCACTGATGGTCCACACCCCACACAATGTATATAGTATCCTTAATCAGGTACAACCTAGCCACATGTCCATGGCTGGACAGCTGCGACTTTGGTGTGCTATTCTCATGCCTACTAATGTGACTTTGAAAAGGTGCATTGTCCTAAACCCCGCTACTTTTCTCCTAGTTCCCCTGGATCCAAAGGGGGGAGGAGTAGGTGACATGAGCAAGGACACTCTTTTTCTTTCTAGAATGGATCCAGAGGAACAAGATTAGGTTTCCAAACCACATGATTGTCTAGAATTGATGTCCCAGGAAACGGCTGGTCTCTAGTGTGCCTATTCTAATGCTGATTTTGAGCTTTTTGTAGATGGATCCCGTCACCAAGATGACCAAGGACGCTTCTGTACCAGATATGCTGTGGTCTCAGAACATGAGGTAATCAAGGCAGAGTCAATGCCAGCTCATATGTCTGCACAAGAAGCAGAGCTCAAGGCACTCATAGAAGCGTGCAAACTAGCAGAAGGTAAGACTGTAAATATCTACAATGATTCCAGGTTTGCCTTTGGCATTGCACACGTTATGGGCCTATCTGGAGAGTCAGGGCTTTCCTGACAGCAAATGGCCACCCCTTTAAACATGCTGAGGCAGTCCAGCAACTTATGAATGCACTACAGTTTCCCACCCAAGCAGGCATCATAAAGGTAAAGGTACATACTAAAGGCACTGATGGACGGACAAAGGGTAATGCACTGGCAGACCAGGCTGCCAAGAAAGCAGCAAGCACTCCTGTAGCCTCTCAAGTACAGGTCCTTCTCAAAAAATTAGCATATAGTGTTAAATTTCATTATTTACCATAATGTAATGATTACAATTAAACTTTCATATATTATAGATTCATTATCCACCAACTGAAATTTGTCAGGTCTTTTATTGTTTTAATACTGATGATTTTGGCCTACAACTCCGATAACCCAAAAAACCTGTCTCAATAAATTAGCATATCAAGAAAAGGTTCTCTAAACGACCTATTACCCTAATCTTCTGAATCAACTAATTAACTCTAAACACATGCAAAAGATACCTGAGGCTTTTAAAAACTCCCTGCCTGGTTCATTACTCAAAACCCCCATCATGGGTAAGACTAGCGACCTGACAGATGTCAAGAAGGCCATCATTGACACCCTCAAGCAAGAGGGTAAGACCCAGAAAGAAATTTCTCAACAAATAGGCTGTTCCCAGAGTGCTGTATCAAGGCACCTCAATGGTAAGTCTGTTGGAAGGAAACAATGTGGCAGAAAACGCTGTACAACGAGAAGAGGTGACCGGACCCTGAGGAAGATTGTGGAGAAGGACCGATTCCAGACCTTGGGGAACCTGAGGAAGCAGTGGACTGAGTCTGGTGTGGAAACATCCAGAGCCACCGTGCCCAGGCGTGTGCAGGAAATGGGCTACAGGTGCCGCATTCCCCAGGTAAAGCCACTTTTGAACCATAAACAGCGGCAGAAGCGCCTGACCTGGGCTACAGAGAAGCAGCACTGGACTGTTGCTAAGTGGTCCCAAGTACTTTTTTCTGATGAAAGCAAATTTTGCATGTCATTCGGAAATCAAGGTGCCAGAGTCTGGAGGAAGACTGGGGAGAAGGAAATGCCAAAATGCCTGAAGTCCAGTGTCAAGTACCCACAGTCAGTGGTGTGGGGTGCCATGTCAGCTGCTGGTGTTGGTCCACTGTGTTTCATCAAGGGCAGGGTCAATGCAGCTAGCTATCAGGAGATTTTGGAGCACTTCATGCTTCCTGGCACCTGCTCACAGTGCCAAAACCACTGGTAAATGGTTTACTGACCATGGTATTACTGTGCTCAATTGGCCAGCCAACTCTCCTGACCTGAACCCCATAGAGAATCTGTGGGATATTGTGAAGAGAAAGTTGAGAGACGCAAGACCCAACACTCTGGATGAGCTTAAGGCCGCTATTGAAGCATCCTGGGCCTCCATAACATCTCAGCAGTGTCACAGGCTGATTGCCTCCATGCCACGCCGCATTGAAGCAGTCATTTCTGCCAAAGGATTCCCGACCAAGTATTGAGTGCATAACTGAACATTATTATTTGATGGTTTTTTTGTTTGTTATTAAAAAACACTTTTATTTGATTGGACGGGTGAAATATGCTAATTTATTGAGACAGTTTTTTTGGGTTATCAGGAGTTGTATGCCAAAATCATCAGTATTAAAACAATAAAAGACCTGACAAATTTCAGTTGGTGGATAATGAATCTATAATATATGAAAGTTTAATTGTAATCATTACATTATGGTAAATAATGAAATTTAACACTATATGCTAATTTTTTGAGAAGGACCTGTACATCACCTAGACACCCCACCATCTCCACTTGTGTTGAAAGACATCTTAGCCCGGTTACAAGAACAGGCAAGTAAGGAGGAGAAAAATAGGTGGTAAAAGATAGGGGCTTGCTCTGATACCGTCACTGGACTATGGGGGAGGGGTGAAAAGGTCTACCTACCACAGGTACTGTACCCAATGATGGCACAGGTTCTGCATGGGAATGTGCACCACTCGAAGACGGCCATGTGTGACACCCTACAGAAACAATGGATTGCCCCCGGGGTTTTCCACCTGCGCAGAAAGGCAGGTACAGAGCTGCATGATATGTGCCACACATAATCAGGGTAGGACAGTGAAAACCCCATCCAAGCACACTCCCCGGCCCTTTAACCAATACCAGAGACTGCAGAATGATTATATTCAGTTACCCAGGGTAGGGACGTATGAGTATGTGTTGGTCTGCATTGATTTATTTTCAGGTTGGCCAGGAGCCTACCCACATGCCAAAGCTACGGCTAAGACAACGGCGAAGAAACTGATGGCTGAGATCATATGCAGGTATGGAGTTCCTGAAGTCATTAAAAGCGATCAGGGTTCCCATTTTACTGGAGAGATCATGTCAGAGGTAATGGCAGCACTGGGGGTAAGTCAAGCATTGCATACTCCATCCACAGAGCAGTGGAAAAGTGGAGAGACTAAATGGAATTCTTAAGCTTAAAATCCAGAAGGCAATGGCAGAGACTGGTAAACCATGGACAGAATGCCTTCCTCTAGTTTTGTTTTCAGTAAGATATACCCCAAACAGGAAGACAGGACTGTCACCGTATGAGATTCTGTTTGGCAGGAGCCCCAATCTTGAATGTTTCTTTCCATAACAGTTGCAGCTCAAGTACCAGGACTTGACTAGCTATGTGCAGGCCTTACATGGACACCTTGCCAAAGTGCATTTAACTGTCTTCAGTTCTCTTCCAGACCCAGACAAGGATCCTGGACACCATCCCTTTGTGCCAAGAGACCTGGTGTATGTGAAAAAGTTTGTGCGCAGAGATTGTCTCCAGCCGAGATTTGAAGGACCCCACACGGTGATCCTGGTCACCCCCCACTGCAGTAAAACTTGAAGGAAAGAGCACCTGGATCCACGCCTCACACTGTAAAAGAGACCGAACCAGTGTTTAGTCACAGTAGTGACTGAAGGGAAATGTTGCTGTTGTTTTTGACCTTGGAACTGGGGGCCATCCTCGCCCCTACCTCTTCGGCCTCTATTGTAAATAAGAATCCTGGTTCCACTATTCTCTGGGTAAACCTGACAGCCCCGGTGAATATCTGGCGATTTGATTTCTGTGATGTAGTCAAGTGCCTCGAGACTGAACGGGTGGTAGAGGGAATCATCCAGTTTTATATGTGTGTTACCAGAAATGACAACAATAACTGTTATTATTGGTCAGATGCTGCCTGGAATACGGGAGATGATTGGGGATATAAACCTAGCGAAGCCATGTTCCCTAAGGATGGGACGGGTAGGAGTCTTCGTGGGAGAATGCATCTAACAGCCCTTCCGCAACCACCTAGAGGCTGTAAATGGGGAAGAAACTGTCACCCCCTCCTCCTGAATCTTGAAAACCCCCAATCTGCTGATCTGCAGACGTTTGTACTAGGAAGGCATTTTAATTATGTATTTAGTAGTGGATATTATGGGAATTTAGGCCATATACAGCTCCAGGATATTAGTTTCAGACCAACCATGGCCCCTGTTACCAGTACAGCTAAAGTAGGCCCAGGTGAGCGTTTGCGAAATGTAGTTAATGAAGTGATACCCATTCCAGGTCTCAGTTGGCAAGAAGTTTTCTCCATAGAAACACAAACAGCCCCAAGGAAAAACCTATGGTTAGAATGGGTGAGATACAATGTAAGAGTTCAGAATATCTCTGTAGGATGTATTGCTTGTGCTGCTGCGAATACACACCTATACACACATGCATTGCTTTTTCCTGATGACAACACCACTGCCTGTGTCATGAATCTGTTGAAAGGTTTGAAGCCCACTGATTGCCCAGACTATGTCCCACTAATTCATGAGAAACCTAAACTAAAGGTCCCAGGAGAAGTAACAGTATTAGCTGACAATTGCACCAGTAGGGATCTTCGAGACAGGTTTCTGCAAGGAGAACAGTCCTCTAGATACTGATTTGCTAATCAAACATACACAATGTATGTATGACATTTATTGGTTATGTGGAGATGGTAAGCTCCGTCCTAGGTTGCCTATAGCCTGGACAGGTCAATGCTCCCTTGTTAAACTAGCCATGCAGTTCAAGATTTTACCTTGGGATCCAAAGATACCTGATGAACCTACCAGAAAGAGGAGGTCTCGATCAGCTCCACATGAGTTATGAAGAAGATCCACTAGTATATATATTGATGCTATTGGAGTGCCAAGGGGGGTGCCTGACCAGTTTAAAGCCCAGAACCAGATTTATGCCGGCATTGTTTCTATAATCCCATAGGTGCAGATTAATAAAAATGTTGAACGGATCAATTATATATATTACAGAGAACAAAGATTTGTTAATTATAGCTGTGATGCCTTTCAGGATATAGTTGAGGATTTGGGCCCTAACACTTGTATGACCCGTGCTGCAACCCGACCTAAGAGAATTACACTGAATCCTGTCCAGACAAGATCACATGTAGTGACATAAGAAGCTGACACAGGATTGTGGTTGGCGGATAGTGGGGACATTAACTTTTAGGAGTAGGCTGACAGTAATCCTTTTGGGAAGGAGCTGTAGACCAGCATGTCATGTCACTCCCACCACCAGAGAACCAACCACATCAGGTAGGGTAAAACAGATACAGGAGTATTATCCCTGGAGGCCCTCTGACTAGCTAGTGTAACGCCCCCACTGCCGCAGGGCCGAGGGGTACCCGGTACCGGGCCTCTGAGTCTCTGCTCCGGGGTTGTCACGGTGGCTAGGCCCTGGTCCGTGACCCTGCCGAGGGGCGCACAGTATCTGATAGATGTAGATGGTGGTGGTGGTGCGGTGAAGTAAATAACGAGAACACCAGGTTGCAGTCTCTTTACCTCTTTACTGAAGATCTCTGGGTCCTCAGTCCAGAACACGGTTCACCAGGCTGCGCAAGTCCGGCCGGTCCAATGGCACCTCCAGAGTTCTCTTCACAGGTGGAAATCTGTGCCTTCCTTCTAGCGCTATGTGTTGTGGTCCTTCCCTGCTGTGCTTAGGCTACGTTCACATTTGCGGTCCTCGCCGCAGCGTCGGGCGCCGCAGCGGCGCCGCATGCGTCATGCGCCCCTATATTTAACATGGGGGCGCATGGACATGCGGCGCACTTGCGTTTTGCGCCGCATGCGTCGCTGCGGCGCCCGCGTCCGGGCGCAGAGGACGCAGCAAGTTGCATTTTTGCTGCGTCCAAATTCAATGAAAAAAACGACGCATGCGGCGCAAAACGCAGCGTTGTGCATGCGTTTTGCTGCGTTTTTATTTGCGTTGTGCGTTGCGGCGCCGACGCTGCGGCGCACAACGCAAATGTGAACGTAGCCTTACAGAAAGTCCCCGCAACTGTTGTGTCTGTTTCTTAAGTTCCCTCACAACTCGATTAGATGATGTTCTGCTAATCCTCCGTCCCTCCCTGATGTCCTGGTTGGGACGGCACCCGTTTGACGGGTAGGCTCGGAGCTCTTCCGGGACCCTAGAGTCGCCCCTCTCCACAAGTTGCCCCCCAAGACTGCATAGGTGATTTAAGTGAGACAGCCCGCCTTAGACTGACTGTCCTGCCGCTGTTTAGAGTATTGCTTGAAGCTAGATATTGTGATACTCTCTCGGCGTTCCGGCCACCGGTTGTGCGCCTCAGTAGGATGTTGCCTCGGTCTTACAGCACGACTCCTACTGGTATTCTCCTTATTGCTTTGATCTCGTTTCTCACTCAGCACAATCTATCTCGCTTCTGATCCTTCCTTGGGCACCGCCGCTATGCTGAGCAGGCACGGTCCCGTTACGTTCGCTCAAGTTGCCAAGCCTCTGTCAGGATCCCACCCCTGACAGAGACCCTACTGTATCTTCCCCCACAACACCTTCTGCCACAAGGTGTTGCCTGGTTCCAACCCAGTCAGCTTTCTGATCTAACTTCCTGCCTGACCCCCAGTTTACCCACTATGGTGGGGAGTGGCCTAGTGAATAGAACCCTTAGCTCCCCCCGGAGGCCCGACTGTGAAATGTATTGGTGTCTGTGATACCTGATCAGATGAACTCCTTCAGTGCCATCAGACGCACCATAGCTCCCCTTAGTGGCGGAGCCACAGTACTGCAACGACCAGGACTCTGGGGCGCTGCACTCCCCCCTGGTTAAACACAGTACTCCGGGACTGAGAAGAAAACAACAATACAGGTTAGCAAAAAGACATACAATTTTTGTGAGTGCAATAACAGTAAGCATATTTAAACAGGCTTCCCTTTATGGGAGGTGAGGACACTTGAACGTTACAAACATGGTTAAATATCATAGCAACATGCTATAACTAACTTTCTTTTACCCAACCGGGTATTCTACTAAGTGCAAAATGGTTGAACAATAATTTAACATCGCCTTTAAGGATGTACACTCTGAATCCGCTAAAGACCTTCTTATAATCACATTATAAGGCAATTTAACTTTTACATTCTCCTTCTTTAAATCTGCAGGACCGCCTGTCCTAACGGCACCAGACCTACTGCCTCTCCTTTCTTACAGGACCGCTCCTTTCAGCCCGAGCCTTCTGTCTTTTCAACTACTATACACAGTATAGAACATAACATTACTTTCAGTTTAAGAGCGCTGAGCCATCTCTACATGACTCCGATGAGGACTCAGGGTTTACCTTCTATCCTCATTATCTATCAACATTATCAAACATTTTCTATAGAACATTAAACCTCATTATCTTTCTCACTAACATGCATGCTGGACACCACGTTTACCCCTACGGGCCCACTGCATCCTTCTTCTAGCTTTCACTTTCTTTCAGGGAACATCATCAGCATTTCTTTACAATTAACTAATTGGATACATATAACTTTCTCACACAAACATTATCATCACGTTCTCTCTATCAAAACATTATTGCTATCTCTCAGTCTTAAAGCAATACTATTCTCCTAAGTGCAAAACATGAACGTCCCCTTTAAGAGGGGACCAAGTCTCTATGAGGTAGCATATCTTCTCAAGCTACCAGTCCGTACTCAACAAAGGTTCCAGTGTGGTATCTTCACAAAGAGTTCTTTTTGAAGTAAAACCAGTAGGGAGCACCTTTAATAAGGTGCAAGCTATGTACAAAAAGTTTGTATCATGCACTGTTCATGATTGCGGCAGTTCTGGAAACTTTGCAAAAACTTAGAAAATAAACCAAAAAGAAGTAGAAACAATAGGGATCCCGGGTCAACAAAGGGATCCCTTTAAAAGTTAACCCTGGACGGGTTTAGCAGCAACATAACCAGAAACAAACAGTTAGAAGAACTATTTACAATTATTAAAGCATTCTTGCTTATTTAAACCACTCAGGAGGCAGCACCGGCGGAGGCAACCCCTTTGGGTATTGCGAACCGCCCGGTACTGCATAAGGGGGTCTGTTGTCCCATCTGGGGGTCTGCGTACCCACAGTCTTCAGTCCTTGGGCAGTAGACACGCTGGTCACCTGAGGAGGTGCCTGCGTGGCCACGACAGCGGTGGAGGTCATAACGCGGCAAGTCGTGGTCTTCACAATTGTGCCTGTTGGGGTGACCACGGTGGTCTCAGTGGTAATCGTGGGCCGGCCGCAAGGGGGCACCTTGGCCACGGGGGACAACGTTTCGGACACCCTAGGCAAGGGGGTCACGGAGCGGTGCCTCTTGTGGACGTTTAGAGCAAACCACCCCTTCTCCCCAAGGTGCCGGGTGTAAATGACATCATCCCCTGGATAAAGATCCCGGCCTGGGTGGCCCTCTCTAAGATGCGACTCTACATCCCGCCGGTTAACAAAAACTTCGGCATATAGACCCGGTTCTTTTATAAAGCCCCAGCCTCCACGGAGCTTAAAGTCAATGACGGTGCCCTGCCTGCGCGGGGCCTGCTGAGCGGTGGGGTCTTTGCGGGCCCGGTCCTTGACCGCCAAGTCTTTTTGATGGTGAGCCTCTAGCCCGGCCTGGTATGTTTTCTCCTCTTCTGCCCACTGTTGTTCTAGCTGGACCTGGTATTCCTCCCAGCTTAGGGCCTGTACCATCTCTCCCTCCTGGGTCTCCACCCCGGGGAACCCCATAAGATTGGATCCGGGGTTCACCCAGCGGCACACTGTGCGCTCCGCGTGGACCTCACACAGCAGGGGAGTGGGGGCGATTGGGGCTCGCATACGGTGTTCCATGCCCGTGGCTTCCTCCCATGGTAGCAGGCGTTGGAGTTTATGGGTTCCCGGGAGAGGTGGCGCTGCTACTGGAACCACCAGCATGCCCTCGGCCAGCGGGACGGGGTCGGCGGACTCACCAGCCGATGCAGGTTCCTCCTCCGCGGCGGGTTCCTCCGGCGGTGTCAGCGAGGGTCTCAGCGGTTGCTCCAGTAACGGTGCAGGGTCCAGTGCCTGAGGACCTTCTTCCGGCGCTGCCTGGTGCGGAGCCTGGGCCTTCATGTTCAGCTGAAGGAGCTGGTCGAGCAAGCTCTCCATCTCGACTCGCAGGAGTTCGGTGCTGTCCACGGAGAACGGGCTGCTGTGCTCATCCGGGTAGTTGGGGGAAACTTCCACTTCAACCCCACTGTCAGGTTCGGAGCTGCTGGCCATGGCATCCTCCACGTGGGTCACTTCCTGGTCTTTTTCCCGCTCTCTCCTTCGTGGGCGGTGTCGCTTCCTCGATCTCCGCCCTCCATTGAGGATCAGGAGGCGGATCTCCGCTGCTGACGGACACGTCCTCACAGTGCAGAAATATTTAGACTGGGCGGCCATTGTCCTTCGCGCTCTTCAGCTCGTTCACGCCCACTTCACGCCCCTCTTCTCTTCCTGCGCTCTCCTCAGCGCTGTAATGGCGGCGGATTTTGGCGGCAAACGGCGCAACACAGTCCTTGCAATAAAGTACAGTCCAAGCACAATAAATCACAGTTCCAAGGCACACATGACCTGATTCTTCAGGCTTAAGTAGATCCTGTTCGTGACGCCAAGTTGTAACGCCCCCACTGCCGCAGGGCCGAGGGGTACCCGGTACCGGGCCTCTGAGTCTCTGCTCCGGGGTTGTCACGGTGGCTAGGCCCTGGTCCGTGACCCTGCCGAGGGGCGCACAGTATCTGATAGATGTAGATGGTGGTGGTGGTGCGGTGAAGTAAATAACGAGAACACCAGGTTGCAGTCTCTTTACCTCTTTACTGAAGATCTCTGGGTCCTCAGTCCAGAACACGGTTCACCAGGCTGCGCAAGTCCGGCCGGTCCAATGGCACCTCCAGAGTTCTCTTAGCAGGTGGAAATCTGTGCCTTCCTTCTAGCGCTATGTGTTGCGGTCCTTCCCTGCTGTGCTTACAGAA
The DNA here is from genome assembly GCF_051348905.1 of Ranitomeya variabilis. Classification (NCBI taxonomy): domain Eukaryota; kingdom Metazoa; phylum Chordata; class Amphibia; order Anura; family Dendrobatidae; genus Ranitomeya; species Ranitomeya variabilis. The sequence goes on along the minus strand of NC_135232.1, from coordinate 673,386,270 downwards.
AGTCCCTGCAACTGTTGTGTCTGTTTCTTAAGTTCCCTCACAACTCGATTAGATGATGTTCTGCTAATCCTCCGTCCCTCCCTGATGTCCTGGTTGGGACGGCACCCGTTTGACGGGTAGGCTCGGAGCTCTTCCGGGACCCTAGAGTCGCCCCTCTCCACAAGTTGCCCCCCAGGACTGCATAGGTGATTTAAGTGAGACAGCCCGCCTTAGACTGACTGTCCTGCCGCTGTTTAGAGTATTGCTTGAAGCTAGATATTGTGATACTCTCTCGGCGTTCCGGCCACCGGTTGTGCGCCTCAGTAGGATGTTGCCTCGGTCTTACAGCATGACTCCTACTGGTATTCTCCTTATTGCTTTGATCTCGTTTCTCACTCAGCACAATCTATCTCGCTTCTGATCCTTCCTTGGGCACCGCCGCTATGCTGAGCAGGCACGGTCCCGTTACGTTCGCTCAAGTTGCCAAGCCTCTGTCAGGATCCCACCCCTACTGTATCTTCCCCCACAACACCTTCTGCCACAAGGTGTTGCCTGGTTCCAACCCAGTCAGCTTTCTGATCTAACTTCCTGCCTGACCCCCAGTTTACCCACTATGGTGGGGAGTGGCCTAGTGAATAGAACCCTTAGCTCCCCCCGGAGGCCCGACTGTGAAATGTATTGGTGTCTGTGATACCTGATCAGATGAACTCCTTCAGTGCCATCAGACGCACCATAGCTCCCCTTAGTGGCGGAGCCACAGTACTGCAACGACCAGGACTCTGGGGCGCTGCACTAGCTACGCAAAATATTTGGCTGACCCTGAGAACCAACCTTTCTCATTCTACAGACAAATAATGATCATATGATGGACGTATAAGTGCACCTAGGCAGGCCTAGGTAGTTAGTGAGCACAAAAACAGGTGACGTGCTAAGACGCAAATTAAGATTTTCTACAGATGTGACAAAGGAGAGAGTGTAGAGCTATACTTTGGACGGTTACAGCTGAAATGGGAAGACATGGAGTACAGTCCCATAAACCCACTTGATGTTAGAGTATTGGTAAATACATTCATTGACGGTATGACCAAAGACTTACGAGACGAAATATAGACAGCCAGACCTAAATGGCGAAATGTAGATCCAAAAGACCTGAAGGTTTCTAAAGAAGTTGAACAAATTAGGACAATAAGACGACGTGTCATGTATGCTGGAGCAGACACATCTTTCTTCTCCAGTTGGTTAGGTGGGATCAAGGGATTCCTTCAATAAGCTTGTCTGGTACTGATTGCCCTCCTTGTAATTGGATCGATAATTCTCTGTTGTGTTATTCCCTTGTATAAAAAGGTTATTGCCAAAGCAACTCCGACTGGCACCTTCCTCAATCAAGAAATAGACCCACCAGAGTATAATGGTACTGACCCAGGGGAGATCCCTAAGTATATTCCTCTCAAGAGAGTAGACAAAACCCCCCATTCTCAGATGATGCTAAGAGATTTAGTTTAGGGACAGTGGGAGAACTCCATGTGAGGTTAGTGAAGGGTTCAGCTGCCTGGAGGCCTCTCGCTAGGGGAGAGTTTCTGAGGCGTCTGGATGAAGAAATCCACCTCCCCTTTTCCCATCACATGGACAGTCTCAAAGGATCTTTCTTTAAGGGAAAAACTTAGTGTTTAGGGGGGATTGTCAAGGTGAAAATATATTTTCTTATATACTTTTGTACTTTTATACTCTTATACTGTGAAACAATAAGTTTTCCCTTGCTAATGCAAATGTAACTGTATTAAAGATGGCTGCCAGTGTTCATTCTTCACTTCAGTTTAGAATCTGAAGGGTTAAGTTTCATTTCTCCTGAAAAGATAACTCAGGAATGTGAAGAAAGAAGTAACCACCGGGAGACGTTCTGACGAATCAGAGAGAGAGACTGGACACTAGATGTATACTGCATAAACCCCGCCTAATGCATTCCTTTTTAGTACTGTGTATTGTAAAATAAACTCAGTTGGTATGACTGTGGCTGACACATATAGTCACATGAGCATGCACTGAGATTGAACCAGCTACCTGTCTGACTCATTCTTACCCGGTACCACATGCTTATAGTTTAATTTGGAATGACTGGTGAATGAGGGTATATTGTCGTTACGACCCCGACACCGTGACTTGATGTCATTGGCAGTCCCACAGTACAATGTGCCCAGCCGCTTTTACTTCAGCAGGCAAGCTGTCCCTGCCCTGCACAAGCATGTTGAGGGACACATAAAACACGCGCTACTGAACGCCGTCAGTAGCAAGGTCCACCTCACCACCGATGCGTGGACCAGTCAACATGGACAGGGGCGATACCTTTCCCTCACTGCCCATTGGGTTAATGTTGTTGAGCCGGGTACAGATTTTGCGAGTGGCGCAGGACGTGTCCTGCCCACTCCAAGGATTGCAGGAATCCATTCTGTACGCATTGACTCCTCCTCTTACACCAGTTCCTCAGAATCATCGCTGCAGGAGCCGTCACAGTCCACCTCCACATGGACCCGTGATGAACGTTTACCTATTATGACCGACATGAGCACAGCCGTGGCCAAACGTCAACAGGCCGTCTTGAAATTAATTTCTTTGGGGAATCGAAGCCACACAGCGCAGGAGCTCTGGAATGCCATCAAGCAGGAGAGCGATGTGTGGTTTGTGGCAGCGAATCTCCAGCCAGGCATGGTAGTGTGTGATAATGGCCGAAATCTGGTGGCAGCTCTGGGCCTCGGCAACCTCACTCACATCCCATGTCTGGCACGTGCTCAATTTGGTTGTGCAGAGTTTTTTGAGGGACTATCCGGATCTTGATGCACTGCTGCACAAGGTCCGCCTAGAGTGTGCTCACTTGCGGCGTTCCAGCACGGCAAAATCGCGCATTGCGGCTCTGCAGCGTCGACACCGCCTGCCGGAACATCGCATCATATGTGACCTACCTACCAGGTGGAATTCCACGTTACATATGTTGGAGCGGTTGTGTGAGCAGCAGCAAGCTGTAATGGAGTACCAGCTGCATCAGGCGCAAAGAAGTCGCACTCCGCGCCATTCAGACTTCACAACCACAGAGTGGGCCACTATGAAGGACGTCTGCCAGGTTTTGCGTCCCTTCGATTATTCCACGCGGATGGCGAGTGCAGATGATGCACTAGTCAGCATGACTGTCCCCCTTATCTGCCTGCTTGAAAAATCACTGCAAGCGCTAAGGGATGATGTTGTGGAAGAGGTGGAGGATGAGGATTCACCATTTCCATCATCTTCTGGACAGTCAGCGCCACGTGGTTCCTCACAAACGCGTAGGCAGGGGACACTTTGTGAGGAGGATGAGGAGGAGTCAATGGAGGAGGAAGACATCCGTCCAGAGGAGGGAGTTACACAATTGTCCAGTACTCAGTGTGTACAGCGAGGGTGGGGTGATGACGAGCGGGCAGAGATCACGCCTCCAGCAGGGGACAGCGTTTCTTGGCCAGTTGGCAGTCTGCAGCACATGGTGGATTACATGCTGCAGTGCCTGAGAAACGACCGCCGCATCGCCCACATTCTCAACATGTCTGATTATTGGGTGTTCACCCTCCTCGATCCTCGCTACCGGGACAACGTAGAAAGCCTCATCACACCGTTGAACCGGGAGCGAAAAATGCGGGAGTACCAAGACACACTGGTGAATTCCATCATCTTCTCCAGTCCAACTGAGAGAAGTGCTGCTAGTGCATTACAAAGCAGCTCAGTGCGTCCAGGCAGTGGAGGAGGCTCTGCACAAAGAGGGAGCAGAAGCAGTGCCAGTATGGCCCAACTGTGGCAAACTTTTGTGTGCCAGCCACAAAAGTCTACACCATCACAGATGGCTCCAGTCAGCAGGAGGCAACGGTTCCGTCAGATGGTGACAGACTACATGTCTTGCCCTCTTGCTGTACTCCCAGACGGCTCTTCCCCTTTCAAGTTTTGGGTCTCAAAGCTGGATACATGGCCAGAGCTAAGCCAGTATGCATTGGAGGTGCTGGCTTGCCCTGCGGCTAGTGTATTATCGGAACGCGTCTTTAGTGCTGCAGGTGGTGTACTAACTGACCGTCGCATGCGACTATCCTCCGATAACGTTGACCGGCTTACTTTCCTGAAAATGAACAAGGCTTGGATCTCGCAGGAATTTGCCACTCCTCTTCCTGATTAAATAATTAGGTGACTGTCTACAGTATCCAGGTCTCCTGTTGTGTTCATCTTTCTACCACCTGAACTGAAATTCCTGGGCTCCAACACCGCCAGTTGAGGCTCAGAAGTGCCGTCTGCACAGTCAAAACATACGACCCAGTGTTATTGGCTGTCAGTAACGTCAGCTGATCCCCAGCTGTGTAGCCGGCAATGTGTCCTGCGACCGCCACACTGACACAACAACTGAAATGTAAGGGAACCTGTCCCCCCCCCCCAAGGCGTTTGTTACTGAAAGAGCCACCAAGGAAAATGTAGCTATTTTTGTTTAGCTCCTTGCACACGCAGAACTTAACACTTATAAAATGTGTCCACTGATACTGTAAAACCGTCCCGGAGGTGGGACTTTCCTTCGTAATGTGACGCAGCACAGCCGTCATTCTTACCCCCCCGGCGCGGTGCGCCGGCTCCTCAGCGTTGTTTCATTCTGTCTCGAAGCCTGCGCTGTAATGTTATCCCTTGGCCAGGCACACTTAGCGCTGCCCCTCTTCTGACATCATTTGGTGTCAGGCTGACTGCGCCTGTGCGGCCGCACTGGCCGAGATCCCGCCTCGCAGTGTCTTCTGATTTAATCCCACTGGGGGCCTGAGATCCATGGACATGCGCAGTGCATATCTGAATCTCCGCCTCTCACTCATCTCCCTCCGCCTTCTTCAGACTGTGCTCCGTCAGCTGATCCCTAATAGCATGCCACGGCCGTGACGCCGCACAGTCTGAAGAAGCCGAAGGGAGGGGAGTGAGAGGCGAGGATATGCACTGCGCATGGCCACGGATCCCAGGCCCGCGGTGGGATTACATTAGACGACACTGCGAGGCGGGCTCTCGGCCAGCGCGGCCGCACAGGCGCAGCCATCCTGACACCAAATGATGTCAGAAGATGGGCAGCGCTAAGTGTGCCTGGCCAAGGGATAACATAACAGCGCAGGCTCCGGGACGGAATTAAACAACGCTGAGGAGCCGGGGCACGGCGCCAAGGGGGTAGGAATGACGGCTGTGCTGCGTCATATTACGAAGGAAAGTCCCACCTCCGGGACGGTCTCACGGTTTCAGGGGACACATTTTATAAGTGTTTAGTTCTGTGTTTGCAAGGAGCATAATGAAAAGAGCCACCTTTTCCTTTTGCATCCTTTGTGCTGCACAAGCTGGCTCTTTCAGCTACAAACACCTTGGAGGGGGGGTAAAAGGTTCCCTTTCGACTTTCTCCAATCAGGCTTCGGCCTACACTGTGTTCCTCTCCTCCTCCTTCTGTCCCTGAGCTCCAACACCGCTAGTTGTTGTCTGGAAGTGCTGTCCGCACAGTCAACAGTCGCTCCTCTGTTATTGGGGTTCAGTAACGTCAGCTGTTCCCCAGCTGTGTGTGTGGCAATCCCTCCTCTCTCCTCCACCTCCTCCTCCTCCTTCTGTCCCTGGGCTCCAACACCGCTAGTTGTTGTCCGGAAGTGCTGTCCACACAGTCAACAGTCGCTCCTCTGTTATTGGGGTTCAGTAACGTCAGCTGTTCCCCAGCTGTGTGTGTGGCAATCCCTCCTCCCTCCTCCACCTCCTCCTCCTTCTGTCCCTGGGCTCCAACACTGCTAGTTGTTGTCCGGAAGTGCTGTCCGCACAGTCAACAGTCGCTCCTCTGTTATTGGGGTTCAGTAACGTCAGCTGTTCCCCAGCTGTGTGTGTGGCAATCCCTCCTCTCTCCTCCACCTCCTCCTCCTCCTTCTGTCCCTGGGCTCCAACACCGCTAGTTGTTGTCCGGAAGTGCTGTCCGCACAGTCAACAGTCGCTCCTTTGTTATTGAGGTTCAGTAACGTCAGCTGTTCCCCAGCTGTGTGTGTGGCAGTCCCTCCTCTCTCCTCCACTTCCTCCTCCTCCTTCTGTCCCTGGGCTCCAACACCGCTAGTTGTTGTCCGGAAGTGCTGTCCGCACAGTCAACAGTCGCTCCTCTGTTATTGGGGTTCAGTAACGTCAGCTGTTCCCCAGCTGTGTGTGTGGCAATCCCTCCTCTCTCCTCCACCTCCTCCTCCTCCTTCTGTCCCTGGGCTCCAACACCGCTAGTTGTTGTCATGCGCAGTGTATATCTTAACATCCGCCTCTCACTCATCTCCCTCCGCCTTCTTCAGACTGTGCTCCGTCAGCTGATCCCTAATAGCATGCCACGGCCGTGACGCCGCACAGTCTGAAGAAGCTGGAAGGAGGCGAAGATATGCACTGCGCATGCCCATGGATCCCAGGCCCGCAGTGGGATTACATTGGATGACACTGCGAGGTGGGATCTTGGCCAGCGCGGCCGCACAGGCGCAGCCAGCCTGACACCAAATGATGTCAGAAGACGGGCAGCGCAAAATGTGTGCATGGCCAAGGGCTAACCTAACAGCGCAGGCTCCGGGACAGATTCAAACAACGCTGAGGAGGCGGCGCACATCGCCAAGGGGGTAAGAATGACGGCTGTGCTGTGTCACATGACAAAGGAAAGTCCCTCCAACCGGATGGTTTAACGGTGTGAGGGGACACATTTCAGAAGTGTCAAGTTCAGCGTTTGCAAGGACCATAATTAAAAGAGCTAAGTTTACCTTTTTCTGCATTAGTGCTGTACAAGATGGCTCTTTCAGCTACAAACGCCTGGGGGGGGGTTTAAAGGTTCCCTTTCAACTTGCTCCAGTGCAGGCTTCGGCCTACATTCTGCTCCCCCTGCAGAGCCTGGGCTCTAACACCGCCAGTTGGTGCCCCGAAGTGCTGGCTGCACAGAGAAAAACACCCGCCAATGTGTCAGTGGGGTTCAGCACCGCCAGCTGTTCCCCTGCTGTGTAGCCGGCAACGTGTCCTGCAACAGCCACGCAGACACAAAGCTGCCGCCAGTGCAGGCTTCGGCCTACACTCTTCTCCCTCTCCTCCTGCTGACCCTGGGCTCTAACACCGCCAGTTGGTGCCCGGTACTGCTAGCTGCACAGAGAAAAACACCAGCCAATGTGTCAGTGGGGTTCAGCACCGCCAGCTGTTCCCCTGCTGTGTAACCGGCATCGTGTCCTGCAAAAGCCACGCAGACACAAGAACTGAAATTGAAGGGAACCTGTCGCCCCTCCCCCAGGTGTTTGTATGTTTTACAGCCACCTTGTACAGCAGTAATGCTGCATGTGTGCAAGGTGGCTCATAAATTTATTCTCCTTGCACACGTGGAACGGAACACGTCTACAATGTGTCCCCTGAGACCATTAAAACGTCCCTGAGGTGTGACTTTCCTTTGTAATGACACGCTGCAACCCCCTTGGTAGCACAGCCCTTCTTCTGACATCATTGTTTGGCTGGCTGCGCCTCTGCGGCCGCCCTGCCCGACCCAACGCCCCTCGGTGTCTTATTTATTTTGACTGCGAGGGTGTGATTGACGGGCATGAGCAGTGCATATCTTCGCCAGGCTGTCACTCAGCTCCTTCCGCCTTCTTCAGACTGTGCGGCTTCATGGCCGTGGCATGCGATAAGGGATCAGCTGACGCCACACAGTCTGAAGCAGGTGTAAGGACCCGAGTGAGAGGCGAACATATGTACTGCGCCAGGCCATGAATCCCAGCCCCGCAGTGTGAAACACTGTAAAGACACTGTGGGGCTGGGATTCATGGGCATCGCGAACCGCACCAGCCGACATGAAATGATGTCAGAAGACGGGCAGCGCATGGCCAAGGGATAACGCAACAACGCAGACTCCTGTACATCAAAATGCGATGCTCAGGAGGCCGCGCCAAGCACCAAGGTGGTATTTTTGCCAGCTGTGCTGCGTCTCATTACGAAGGGAACTCCCGCCTCCAAGACAGATTGACTGTATAAGGGCCAAAATGTTGTACGTGTTTCATTCAGCTTGTGCAAGGAACAAAATTAAAAGAGCAACCTTTGACTTGTGCAGCACTACTGCTGCATAAGGCGTGGCTCTTCTAGTTTGTAACACCTGAGGGGGGGTTAAAGGTTACCTTTAAAATTGGTTCAATTAGGCTTCGGCCTACACTCTGCTCCCCCTGCAGAGCCTGGGCTCTAACACCGCCAGTTGGTGCCCCGAAGTGCTGGCTGCACAGAGAAAAACACCCGCCAATGTGTCTGTGGGGTTCAGCACCGCCAGCTGTTCCCCTGCTGTGTAGCCCGCAACGTGTCCTGCAACAGCCACGCAGACACAAAGCTGCCGCCAGTGCAGGCTTCGGCCTGCACTCTGCTCCCTCTCCTCCTGCTGACCCTGGGCTCTAACTCCGCCAGTTGGTGCCCGGTACTGCTAGCTGCACAGAGAAAAACACCAGCCAATGTGTCAGTGGGGTTCAGCACCGCCAGCTGTTCCCCTGCTGTGTAGCCGGCATCGTGTCCTGCAAAAGCCACGCAGACACAAGAACTGAAATTGAAGGGAACCTGTCGCCCCTCCCCCAGGTGTTTGTATGTTTTACAGCCACCTTGTACAGCAGTAATGCTGCATGTGTGCAAGGTGGCTCATAAACTTATTCTCCTTGCACACGTGGAACGGAACACGTCTACAATGTGTCCCCTGAGACCATTAAAACATCCCTGAGGTGTGACTTTCCTTTGTAATGACACGCTGCAACCCCCTTGGTAGCACAGCCCTTCTTCTGACATCATTGTTTGGCTGGCTGCGCCTCTGCGGCCGCCCTGCCCGACCCAACGCCCCTCGGTGTCTTATTTATTTTGACTGCGAGGGTGTGATTGACGGGCATGAGCAGTGCATATCTTCGCCAGGCTGTCACTCAGCTCCTTCCGCCTTCTTCAGACTGTGCGGCTTCATGGCCGTGGCATACGATAAGGGATCAGCTGACACCGCACAGTCTGTAGCAGGTGTAAGGACCCGAGCGAGAGGCGAACATATGTACTGCGCCAGGCCATGAATCCCAGCCCCGCAGTGTGAAACACTGTAAAGACACTGCGGGGCTGGGATTCATGGGCATCGCGAACCGCACCAGCCGACATGAAATGATGTCAGAAGACGGGCAGCGCATGGCCAAGGGATAACGCAACAACGCAGACTCCTGTACATCAAAATGCGATGCTCAGGAGGCCGCGCCAAGCACCAAGGTGGTATTTTTGCCAGCTGTGCTGCGTCTCATTACGAAGGGAACTCCCGCCTCCAAGACAGATTGACTGTATAAGGGCCAAAATGTTGTACGTGTTTCATTCAGCTTGTGCAAGGAACAAAATTAAAAGAGCAACCTTTGACTTGTGCAGCACTACTGCTGCATAAGGCGTGGCTCTTCTAGTTTGTAAAACCTGAGGGGGGGTTAAAGGTTACCTTTAAAATTGGTTCAATTAGGCTTCGGCCTACACTCTGCTCCCCCTGCAGAGCCTGGGCTCTAACACCGCCAGTTGGTGCCCCGAAGTGCTGGCTGCACAGAGAAAAACACCCGCCAATGTGTCTGTGGGGTTCAGCACCGACAGCTGTTCCCCTGCTGTGTAGCCCGCAACGTGTCCTGCAACAGCCACGCAGACACAAAGCTGCCGCCAGTGCAGGCTTCGGCCTGCACTCTGCTCCCTCTCCTCCTGCTGACCCTGGGCTCTAACACCGCCAGTTGGTGCCCGGTACTGCTAGCTGCACAGAGAAAAACACCAGCCAATGTGTCAGTGGGGTTCAGCACCGCCAGCTGTTCCCCTGCTGTGTAGCCGGCATCGTGTCCTGCAAAAGCCACGCAGACACAAGAACTGAAATTGAAGGGAACCTGTCGCCCCTCCCCCAGGTGTTTGTATGTTTTACAGCCACCTTGTACAGCAGTAATGCTGCATGTGTGCAAGGTGGCTCATAAACTTATTCTCCTTGCACACGTGGAACGGAACACGTCTACAATGTGTCCCCTGAGACCATTAAAACATCCCTGAGGTGTGACTTTCCTTTGTAATGACACGCTGCAACCCCCTTGGTAGCACAGCCCTTCTTCTGACATCATTGTTTGGCTGGCTGCGCCTCTGCGGCCGCCCTGCCCGACCCAACGCCCCTCGGTGTCTTATTTATTTTGACTGCGAGGGTGTGATTGACGGGCATGAGCAGTGCATATCTTCGCCAGGCTGTCACTCAGCTCCTTCCGCCTTCTTCAGACTGTGCGGCTTCATGGCCGTGGCATACGATAAGGGATCAGCTGACACCGCACAGTCTGTAGCAGGTGTAAGGACCCGAGCGAGAGGCGAACATATGTACTGCGCCAGGCCATGAATCCCAGCCCCGCAGTGTGAAACACTGTAAAGACACTGCGGGGCTGGGATTCATGGGCATCGCGAACCGCACCAGCCGACATGAAATGATGTCAGAAGACGGGCAGCGCATGGCCAAGGGATAACGCAACAACGCAGACTCCTGTACATCAAAATGCGATGCTCAGGAGGCCGCGCCAAGCACCAAGGTGGTATTTTTGCCAGCTGTGCTGCGTCTCATTACGAAGGGAACTCCCGCCTCCAAGACAGATTGACTGTATAAGGGCCAAAATGTTGTACGTGTTTCATTCAGCTTGTGCAAGGAACAAAATTAAAAGAGCAACCTTTGACTTGTGCAGCACTACTGCTGCATAAGGCGTGGCTCTTCTAGTTTGTAACACCTGAGGGGGGGTTAAAGGTTACCTTTAAAATTGGTTCAATTAGGCTTCGGCCTACACTCTGCTCCCCCTGCAGAGCCTGGGCTCTAACACCGCCAGTTGGTGCCCCGAAGTGCTGGCTGCACAGAGAAAAACACCCGCCAATGTGTCTGTGGGGTTCAGCACCGCCAGCTGTTCCCCTGCTGTGTAGCCCGCAACGTGTCCTGCAACAGCCACGCAGACACAAAGCTGCCGCCAGTGCAGGCTTCGGCCTGCACTCTGCTCCCTCTCCTCCTGCTGACCCTGGGCTCTAACACCGCCAGTTGGTGCCCGGTACTGCTAGCTGCACAGAGAAAAACACCAGCCAATGTGTCAGTGGGGTTCAGCACCGCCAGCTGTTCCCCTGCTGTGTAGCCGGCATCGTGTCCTGCAAAAGCCACGCAGACACAAGAACTGAAATTGAAGGGAACCTGTCGCCCCTCCCCCAGGTGTTTGTATGTTTTACAGCCACCTTGTACAGCAGTAATGCTGCATGTGTGCAAGGTGGCTCATAAACTTATTCTCCTTGCACACGTGGAACGGAACACGTCTACAATGTGTCCCCTGAGACCATTAAAACATCCCTGAGGTGTGACTTTCCTTTGTAATGACACGCTGCAACCCCCTTGGTAGCACAGCCCTTCTTCTGACATCATTGTTTGGCTGGCTGCGCCTCTGCGGCCGCCCTGCCCGACCCAACGCCCCTCGGTGTCTTATTTATTTTGACTGCGAGGGTGTGATTGACGGGCATGAGCAGTGCATATCTTCGCCAGGCTGTCACTCAGCTCCTTCCGCCTTCTTCAGACTGTGCGGCTTCATGGCCGTGGCATACGATAAGGGATCAGCTGACACCGCACAGTCTGTAGCAGGTGTAAGGACCCGAGCGAGAGGCGAACATATGTACTGCGCCAGGCCATGAATCCCAGCCCCGCAGTGTGAAACACTGTAAAGACACTGCGGGGCTGGGATTCATGGGCATCGCGAACCGCACCAGCCGACATGAAATGATGTCAGAAGACGGGCAGCGCATGGCCAAGGGATAACGCAACAACGCAGACTCCTGTACATCAAAATGCGATGCTCAGGAGGCCTCGCCAAGCACCAAGGTGGTATTTTTGCCAGCTGTGCTGCGTCTCATTACGAAGGGAACTCCCGCCTCCAAGACAGATTGACTGTATAAGGGCCAAAATGTTGTACGTGTTTCATTCAGCTTGTGCAAGGAACAAAATTAAAAGAGCAACCTTTGACTTGTGCAGCACTACTGCTGCATAAGGCGTGGCTCTTCTAGTTTGTAAAACCTGAGGGGGGGTTAAAGGTTACCTTTAAAATTGGTTCAATTAGGCTTCGGCCTACACTCTGCTCCCCCTGCAGAGCCTGGGCTCTAACACCGCCAGTTGGTGCCCCGAAGTGCTGGCTGCACAGAGAAAAACACCCGCCAATGTGTCTGTGGGGTTCAGCACCGACAGCTGTTCCCCTGCTGTGTAGCCCGCAACGTGTCCTGCAACAGCCACGCAGACACAAAGCTGCCGCCAGTGCAGGCTTCGGCCTGCACTCTGCTCCCTCTCCTCCTGCTGACCCTGGGCTCTAACACCGCCAGTTGGTGCCCGGTACTGCTAGCTGCACAGAGAAAAACACCAGCCAATGTGTCAGTGGGGTTCAGCACCGCCAGCTGTTCCCCTGCTGTGTAGCCGGCATCGTGTCCTGCAAAAGCCACGCAGACACAAGAACTGAAATTGAAGGGAACCTGTCGCCCCTCCCCCAGGTGTTTGTATGTTTTACAGCCACCTTGTACAGCAGTAATGCTGCATGTGTGCAAGGTGGCTCATAAACTTATTCTCCTTGCACACGTGGAACGGAACACGTCTACAATGTGTCCCCTGAGACCATTAAAACATCCCTGAGGTGTGACTTTCCTTTGTAATGACACGCTGCAACCCCCTTGGTAGCACAGCCCTTCTTCTGACATCATTGTTTGGCTGGCTGCGCCTCTGCGGCCGCCCTGCCCGACCCAACGCCCCTCGGTGTCTTATTTATTTTGACTGCGAGGGTGTGATTGACGGGCATGAGCAGTGCATATCTTCGCCAGGCTGTCACTCAGCTCCTTCCGCCTTCTTCAGACTGTGCGGCTTCATGGCCGTGGCATACGATAAGGGATCAGCTGACACCGCACAGTCTGTAGCAGGTGTAAGGACCCGAGCGAGAGGCGAACATATGTACTGCGCCAGGCCATGAATCCCAGCCCCGCAGTGTGAAACACTGTAAAGACACTGCGGGGCTGGGATTCATGGGCATCGCGAACCGCACCAGCCGACATGAAATGATGTCAGAAGACGGGCAGCGCATGGCCAAGGGATAACGCAACAACGCAGACTCCTGTACATCAAAATGCGATGCTCAGGAGGCCGCGCCAAGCACCAAGGTGGTATTTTTGCCAGCTGTGCTGCGTCTCATTACGAAGGGAACTCCCGCCTCCAAGACAGATTGACTGTATAAGGGCCAAAATGTTGTACGTGTTTCATTCAGCTTGTGCAAGGAACAAAATTAAAAGAGCAACCTTTGACTTGTGCAGCACTACTGCTGCATAAGGCGTGGCTCTTCTAGTTTGTAACACCTGAGGGGGGGTTAAAGGTTACCTTTAAAATTGGTTCAATTAGGCTTCGGCCTACACTCTGCTCCCCCTGCAGAGCCTGGGCTCTAACACCGCCAGTTGGTGCCCCGAAGTGCTGGCTGCACAGAGAAAAACACCCGCCAATGTGTCTGTGGGGTTCAGCACCGCCAGCTGTTCCCCTGCTGTGTAGCCCGCAACGTGTCCTGCAACAGCCACGCAGACACAAAGCTGCCGCCAGTGCAGGCTTCGGCCTGCACTCTGCTCCCTCTCCTCCTGCTGACCCTGGGCTCTAACACCGCCAGTTGGTGCCCGGTACTGCTAGCTGCACAGAGAAAAACACCAGCCAATGTGTCAGTGGGGTTCAGCACCGCCAGCTGTTCCCCTGCTGTGTAGCCGGCATCGTGTCCTGCAAAAGCCACGCAGACACAAGAACTGAAATTGAAGGGAACCTGTCGCCCCTCCCCCAGGTGTTTGTATGTTTTACAGCCACCTTGTACAGCAGTAATGCTGCATGTGTGCAAGGTGGCTCATAAACTTATTCTCCTTGCACACGTGGAACGGAACACGTCTACAATGTGTCCCCTGAGACCATTAAAACATCCCTGAGGTGTGACTTTCCTTTGTAATGACACGCTGCAACCCCCTTGGTAGCACAGCCCTTCTTCTGACATCATTGTTTGGCTGGCTGCGCCTCTGCGGCCGCCCTGCCCGACCCAACGCCCCTCGGTGTCTTATTTATTTTGACTGCGAGGGTGTGATTGACGGGCATGAGCAGTGCATATCTTCGCCAGGCTGTCACTCAGCTCCTTCCGCCTTCTTCAGACTGTGCGGCTTCATGGCCGTGGCATACGATAAGGGATCAGCTGACACCGCACAGTCTGTAGCAGGTGTAAGGACCCGAGCGAGAGGCGAACATATGTACTGCGCCAGGCCATGAATCCCAGCCCCGCAGTGTGAAACACTGTAAAGACACTGCGGGGCTGGGATTCATGGGCATCGCGAACCGCACCAGCCGACATGAAATGATGTCAGAAGACGGGCAGCGCATGGCCAAGGGATAACGCAACAACGCAGACTCCTGTACATCAAAATGCGATGCTCAGGAGGCCGCGCCAAACACCAAGGTGGTATTTTTGCCAGCTGTGCTGCGTCTCATTACGAAGGGAACTCCCGCCTCCAAGACAGATTGACTGTATAAGGGCCAAAATGTTGTACGTGTTTCATTCAGCTTGTGCAAGGAACAAAATTAAAAGAGCAACCTTTGACTTGTGCAGCACTACTGCTGTATAAGGCGTGGCTCTTCTAGTTTGTAACACCTGAGGGGGGATAAAGGTTACCTTTAAAATTGGTTCAATTAGGCTTCGGCCTACACTCTGCTCCCCCTGCAGAGCCTGGGCTCTAACACCGCCAGTTGGTCCCCCGAAGTGCTGGCTGCACAGAGAAAAACACCCGCCAATGTGTCTGTGGGGTTCAGCACCGCCAGCTGTTCCCCTGCTGTGTAGCCCGCAACATGTCCTGCAACAGCCACGCAGACACAAAGCTGCCGCCAGTGCAGGCTTCGGCCTGCACTCTGCTCCCTCTCCTCCTGCTGACCCTGGGCTCTAACACCGCCTGTTGGTGCCCGGTACTGCTAGCTGCACAGAGCCAAACACCTCGCCAATGTGTCAGTGGGGTTCAGCACCGCCAGCTGTTCCCCTGCTGTGTAGCCGGCAACGTGTCCTGCAACAGCCACGCAGACACAAAGCTGCCGCCAGTGCAGGCTTCGGCCTACACTCTTCTCCCTCTCCTCCTGCTGACCCTGGGCTCTAACACCGCCAGTTGGTGCCCGGTACTGCTAGCTGCACAGAGAAAAACACCAGCCAATGTGTCAGTGGGGTTCAGCACTGCCAGCTGTTCCCCTGCTGTGTAGCCGGCATCGTGTCCTGCAAAAGCCACGCAGACACAAGAAATGAAATTGAAGGGAACCTGTCGCCCCTCCCCCAGGTGTTTGTATGTTTTACAGCCACCTTGTACAGCAGTAATGCTGCATGTGTGCAAGGTGGCTCATAAACTTATTCTCCTTGCACACGTGGAACGGAACACGTCTACAATGTGTCCCCTGAGACCATTAAAACGTCCCTGAGGTGTGACTTTCCTTTGTAATGACACGCTGCAACCCCCTTGGTAGCACAGCCCTTCTTCTGACATCATTGTTTGGCTGGCTGCGCCTCTGCGGCCGCCCTGCCCGACCCAACGCCCCTCGGTGTCTTATTTATTTTGACTGCGAGGGTGTGATTGACGGGCATGAGCAGTGCATATCTTCGCCAGGCTGTCACTCAGCTCCTACCGCCTTCTTCAGACTGTGCGGCTTCATGGCCGTGGCATGCGATAAGGGATCAGCTGACGCCGCACAGTCTGTAGCAGGTGTAAGGACCCGAGCGAGAGGCGAACATATGTACTGCGCCAGGCCATGAATCCCAGCCCCGCAGTGTGAAACACTGTAAAGACACTGCGGGGCTGGGATTCATGGGCATCGCGAACCACACCAGCCGACATGAAATGATGTCAGAAGACGGGCAGCGCATGGCCAAGGGATAACGCAACAACGCAGACTCCTGTACATCAAAATGCGATGCTCAGGAGGCCGCGCCAAGCACCAAGGTGGTATTTTTTGCCAGCTGTGCTGCGTCTCATTACGAAGGGAACTCCCGCCTCCAAGACAGATTGACTGTATAAGGGCCAAAATGTTGTACGTGTTTCATTCAGCTTGTGCAAGGAACAAAACTAAAAGAGCAACCTTTGACTTGTGCAGCACTACTGCTGCATAAGGCGTGGCTCTTCTAGTTTGTAACACCTGAGGGGGGGTTAAAGGTTACCTTTAAAATTGGTTCAATTAGGCTTCGGCCTACACTCTGCTCCCCCTGCAGAGCCTGGGCTCTAACACCGCCAGTTGGTGCCCCGAAGTGCTGGCTGCACAGAGAAAAACACCCGCCAATGTGTCTGTGGGGTTCAGCATCGCCAACTGTTCCCCTACTGTGTAGCCCGCAACGTGTCCTGCAACAGCCACGCAGACACAAAGCTGCCGCCAGTGCAGGCTTCGGCCTGCACTCTGCTCCCTCTCCTCCTGCTGACCCTGGGCTCTAACACCGCCTGTTGGTGCCCGGTACTGCTAGCTGCACAGAGCCAAACACCTCGCCAATGTGTCAGTGGGGTTCAGCACCGCCAGCTGTTCCCCTGCTGTGTAGCCGGCATCGTGTCCTGCAAACGCCACGCAGACACAACAGACCTACAAATGCCTCCAGTGCAGGCTTCGGCCTACACTCTGCTCCCCCTGCTGACCCTTTGCTCCAACACCGCTAATTGGGGCTCTAGGAAGACAAGCTTGAATAGGTCCCCATCCTGGTTCCAGCACCGTCAGCTGGTTCCGGGCAGAGCCTTTGGCTTAGGTGCCTCCCTCTGGGTATCCGAGTTCCACCAACGTCAGGTGGTCCTTGGTAGTGCTTTCAGGCACGGGTACCTCCTGCTTAGTAACTGGGTTCCAGTAACGTCAGCTGGTCCTCGGTAGTTCCATTGGCTCTTGGACCTTCGGCTACCCATCCGGGTTCCACTACCGTCAGCTGGTTCTCGGCAGTGTCTTTTGCTCTTGTACCTTCTGCTCCCCATCCTGGTTCCAGTACCGTCAGCTGGTTCCAGGCAGAGCCTTTGGCTTAGGTGCCTCCCTCTGGGTATCCGAGTTCCACCAACGTCAGGTGGTCCTTGGTAGTGCTTTCACGCACGGGTACCTCCTGCTTAGTAACCGGGTTCCAGTAACGTCAGCTGGTCCTCGGTAGTTCCATTGGCTCTTGGACCTTCGGCTACCCATCCGGGTTCCAGTACCGTCAGCTGGTTCTCGGCAGTGTCTTTTGCTCTTGTACCTTCTGCTCCCCATCCTGGTTCCAGTACCGTCAGCTGGTTCCGGGCAGAGCCTTTGGCTTAGGTGCCTCCCTCTGGGTATCCGAGTTCCACCAACGTCAGGTGGTCCTTGGTAGTGCTTTCAGGCACGGGTACCTCCTGCTTAGTAACCGGGTTCCAGTAACGTCAGCTGGTCCTCGGTAGTTCCATTGGCTCTTGGACCTTCGGGTAGCCATCCGAGATCCAGTTCCATCAGCTGTTTCTCGGCATTTTCTCAGCCTTCTTGTACCTTCTGCTACATTTCCAAGTTCAAGACCCTAAAGACGACGACCCGGAAGACCACCAGAGATGACAACCACTGAGATGACTACGACCCTGGAGACGATGACCCTGAAGACCACCCCGATGACGACGACCCCGGAGACGACGACCCTGGAGACGACGACCCTGGAGACGACGACGACATGGGAGACCGAGAAGCAGAAGAACAAGAGGCTGCAGAACAAAGAGCAGAAGAACATTAAGCATAAGACTAAATATCAGAGCAAAAGATATTATCTAAATTATAAGCAGAAGAAGACTAAGCAGTGTATGGGGGTGAGTCCGTTCCTCCTCGTGGTGCCCCTGGATAAAGCCTGATGCTGCAGGCCAAACTGAACGCGGACAAATGTAACTCTTTTGTGACAGGCAGAACGGAAGGTGTAATCTTCAAACTTTTATAGATAACAACTACGGGAATGCCTGTCACAAATAAGAATATGATGAAGAAGTTGAATAGGAAGAAGAACAATAGTTAAATAAAAAGAATATGAACAATGTAAAAAAAAAAAATTATAGGTAGAAGATGAAGAAGATGAATAAGGTGAAGAAGAAGTTGATGTCAAAGATGCTGATGATGATGAAGAAGAAAGTGTGGGAGAAGTAAAAAAGAGGGTGAAGGGCGTGGAACTAGTGAAACATCAATATCTGACAAAATAAAAAAAATCTTAACATAGTCAATATCTTTGTAACTCCGAACGTCTTTAAAAAAAATTTAAATTCATGCTATTCTATTTGATTGGGCTAAACCTCTATGCCTTTAATGTCTCCGCCACCTCCCCCAATACATCCTACATTATTCTTAGTTGCTTTCCTTCATGTAGAATGAACCTACAAGGAAAGAAAGGGTTTATTTTAATTCCGATATTTTCGTCCCATTGACTTGCATTGGCATCGGGGATCGGTATCGGATTAGATCCGATACTTTGACGGTATCGGCCGATACTTTCCGATACCGATACTTTCCGATATCGGAAGGTATCGCTCAACACTAATGCCAAACGATATGTTTGGTGTAACGGCAACACAGCTCATCACCCTGAACACACCATTCCCACTGTCAAACATGGTGGTGGCAGCATCATGGTTTGGGCCTGCTTTTCTTCAGCAGGGACAGGGAAGATGGTTAAAATTGATGGGAAGATGGATGGAGCCAAATACAGGAGCATTCTTGAAGAAAACCTGTTGGAGTCTGCAAAAGACCTGAGACTGGGACAGAGATTTGTCTCAACAAGACAATGATCCCAAACATAAAGCAAAATCTATAATGGAATGGTTTACAAATAAACGTATCCAGGTGTTAGAATGGCCAAGTCAAAGTCCAGACCTCAATCCAATCGAGAATCTGTGGAAAGAGCTGAAAACTGCTGTTCACAATCAATCTCCATCAAACCTCAATGAGCTCGAGCTGTTTGCCAAGGAAGAATTGGCAAGAATTTCAGTCTCTCGATGTACAAAACTGATAGAGACATACAGTACAGATCAAAAGTTTGGACACACCTTCTCATTTAAAGATTTTTCTGTATTTTCATACTATGAAAATTGTACGTTCACACTGAAGGCATCAACACTATGAATTAACACATGTGGAATTATATACTTAACAAAAAAGTGTGAAACAACTGAAATTATGTCTTATATTCTAGGTTCTTCAAAGTAGCCACCTTTTGCTTTGATGACAGCTTTGCACACTCTTGGCATTCTCTTGATGAGCTTCAAGAGGTAGTCACCAGGAATGGTCTTCCAACAATCTTGAAGGAGTTCCCAGAGATGCTTAGCACTTGTTGGCCCTTTTGTCTTCACTCTGAGGTCCAGCTCACCCCAAACCATCTCGATTGGGTTCAGGTCTGGTGACTGTGGAGGCCAGGTCATCTGGTGTAGCACCCCATCACTCTCCTTCTTGGTCAAATAGCCCCTACACAGCCTGGAGGTGTGTTTGGGGTCATTGTCCTGTTGAAAAATAAATGATGGTCCAACTAAACGCAAACCGGATGGAATAGCATGCCGCTGCAAGATGCTGTGGTAGCCATGCTGGTTGAGTATGCCTTCAATTTAGAATAAATCCCCAACAGTGTCACCAACAAAGCACCCCCACACCATCACACCTCCTCATCCATGCTTCCTGGTGGGAACCAGGCATGTAGAGTCCATCCATTCTCCTTTTCTGCGTCACACAAAGACACGGTGGTTGGAACCAAAGATCTCAAATTTGGACTCATCAGACCAAAGCACAGATTTCCACTAGTCTAATATCCATTCCTTGAGTTCTTTAGCCCAAACAAGTCTCTTCTGCTTGTTGCCTGTCCTTAGCAGTGGTTTCCTAGCAGCTATTTTACCATGAAGGCTTGCTGCACAAAGTCTCCTCTTAACAGTTGTTGTAGAGATGTGTCTGCTGCTAGAACTCTGTGTGGCTTTGACCTGGTCTCTAATATGAGCTGCTGTTAACCTGCGATTTCTGAGGCTGGTGACTCGGATAAACTTATCCTCAGAAGCAGAGATGACTCTTGGTCTTCCTTTCCTGGGGTGGTCCTCATGTGAGCCAGTTTATTTGTAGCGCTTTATGGTTTTTGCCACTGCACTTGGGGACACTTTCAAAGTTTTCCCAATTTTTCGGACTGATTGACCTTCATTTCTTAAAGTAATGATGGGCACTCGTTTTTCTTTACTGAGCTGCTTTTTTCTTGCCATAATACAAATTCTAACAGTCTATTCAGTAGGACAAACAGCTGTGTATCCACCAGACTTCTGCACAACACAACTGATGGTCCCAACCCCATTTATAAGGCAAGAAATCCCACTTATCAAACCTGACAGGGCACACGTGAAGTGAAAACCATTCCCGGTGACTACCTCTTGAAGCTCATCAAGAGAATGCCAAGAGTGTGCAAAGCAGTCATCAACGCAAAAGGTGGCTAATTTGAAGAACCTAGAATATAAGAAATAATTTCAGTTGTTTCACACTTTTTTGTTAAGTATATAATTCCACATGTGCTGTAATTCATCTCAAGGGGTTAAATACATTTACAACCCGGAGTGGTGCTAATGCGGCCGCTCCCGTCTGTAAAAGACTGGGGAATGAATGAAATGCAGGGGACGGAGCTTCGTTGACTAGCGAGAACTCATATAAGTGCCGGAATAGGCGCATCTTACAGATGTGCCTTTTCTGGGGTGGCTGGGGGCAGATGTTTTTAGCCGGGGGGCAATAACCATGGTCCCTCTCTAGGCTATTAATATATGCCCTCAGTCACTGGCTTTCCCTCTCTGGCAGAGAACATTGCACGGGAGCCCACACCAGTTTTTTCCGTCAATTAACCCTTTAATTTAACACCTAGAGCTCCAAAATTTTACACGCGCACACTGCTAACATTATTAGGGAGGGACATATAAAAATCTAACGGATATGCAATGGTTTACTGTATATAAACCATGTCTCATATCGGTTCGGTAATGATTTAGCAAAAGCCGATAATTGAATTACCGGCTTTTCTGTTATCTAGCGCTGTATGAAATATAAATAAATATATATATATACCTATACTATGTGTAGACATTTATTTTATCTATTCTATTTTAACCTGTCAGTGTGATTTTACTGTACACCGCACTGAATTTCCGGCTTTTCTATAGGACACCGGTGCGTATTTCTCGCAAGTCACTCTGATGGTCTGTGTGGTGTGCAAGTTTTTCTCGCACCCATAGACTTGCATTGGCGGATTTCGGGCGCAATACGGTGACAATCGCAGCATGCTGCGATTTCACTCGCAGGTATAATACGGCTGAGAAAACAACGGTTGATAGGAGCTGCCCCATAGATTAACATTAGTCTGAGTGCTATGCGATTTTTTATTGCATAGCACTCGTCCGTATTACGGTCTAGTGTGACTCCGGCCTCACTGTGAGTGACTTCCCACTTTGATATCAATTCTTACACTTATACTGTGATCATCTGTCCCTCCTTTCACTATTATACTTACCCCACGTTATTATTTCTTGAGTGTCTCACTATTTGCTTATTGTATTATATTGTTTGACCTTTTCACCTCAGCACAACGTATGCTTCACACAGTTGTGTGTTTTTGCAGATTTTTGATCTTTGTATGATTTACACTTATACCCATGGTTTTTCTCATACCAGGGTAACACTTGTGATACTGCACTTGTATTTAATGTTTGGGTACAATTTGTTTTATATTTTTTTAATGATTTTTGTGTATATACGATTCATTTAGATCTTTATTACCTCATACACTGTTGTGTTTCACCCAGTTTCATTTTCATCTTGTTTTACTCCTGGGTGTGCTCCCTTTTTCTTGTACAATTTGTACCTTTGCATTGTGGTCTGTACCTTTATTTCCTACTTGTATTTATTTTCCATTTTGTACCTCTTCTTACTTGAATTATACAGCAATAAAATGAAATTATATTACATTGGACTGTATGGTCGGTTTGTGGTGCTTTCTTTGTTTGTGACGGACAAAAATAAGCAATGCGACATGAGCAAAAAACGGGCATTGTCTTCCCCTCGAATTTTAGGGGAAATGAGGTTCAACCTTGACATATACAGGTATATTTACATTCACATAAAGCTACTTCTGCTTAAAGTTGCTACATTCTATTTTGCATTATATTATCATTTTAGTAAATATTTCATGATGGCACAAATAAAAAAGCATGTAAAGTGCAGGATCAGCAGCACAATGACATTCTTGGACACGTTGCTTAGCACTGCTGTGCACAACACTGACCTGGCTGCCACTTTGCAGGAGCTGAGTGATCGCAATCTCATCTTTGGAGATTAGTTCTGTTTTACTTTTCAGGTAAATATATTTAATCTTTGATTTACATTATTTTCTTTGGAGAACGTATACTGCAATTTCCAGACTTTAACTCCAATGTGTCATTCAATACCCACTAGGCTGGATGCTGAGATAAGGTTTGTTTCTTGTCTGGTGGGGATTTTAGACTGCGAAGATGCTTTAGCTATTACCTTCAAGGGGTTTTTCAGTATTAAGTAACAAACTTAGCTTTACTCATCATCCTCAGGTCCTGGGCAGCTTCTTCACTGCTGCCCCTGATCATTGTTGACAGGCTGCAGCAGTGAGGTCACAACTACAGTGCACGTAGGCACTGCAGCCAATCTCTGGGCTCAGTGGTCTTGCTAATGAAAACTGCAAGAAACCGCTGAGCCTAGTGATTGTAGAAGTGGTCACTTGCGCTGAGGGTTAATATAGTTGAGGTTATTTTTTTTCACTCTCTACACTTGGGATGGCTATGAAAGATAGAGAATTAAAGGAGTTGTCCACTACTCCGACAACCCCTTCTAAATCCGTAAGTTTGCTTCCCGTAAAATAATAACACCTATACTTACCCCGTTCCATCTCTCCTGGGGCTCATGTGACATTGTTACATCACGCGATCCCTGTGGCTAATCGACAGTCTCCTTCGGACACATCACATTCACCCGGAAGAAGTGAGCTCTCTTTTCCTTGGGATGTATATGATTTAGCCAAAGGAGGGGAGAGTGAAGCAGCCACAGGGATTGCTTGACGTGACAATGTCACGCAAACCCTGGGAGTGACAGTGACCACATTGCTGGAACGACGCCAGCATCGGTGAGTATAAGTGTAATTATTTTACTAGGGACAAAACATTGAGGATTGAGAAGTGGTTGTTTTAGTAGTGGACAATCCCTTTAATAACAAGAAAACATTTAAAGGGAAATTAAACTTTGGAGAAAAAAAATGTTATAGTAGCATATCACAAATTTTTAACAATGAAATGAAGGATGTGAAGCAATCTGTGCTCATGTACACATCTCCAAGGATCTGCTGATCACTTCTTCCCCCATTATTTATCCATTCGTTGGGGTCCCCCTCTGATCGCTAAATTGAAGGGACAGAAGCAATCAGCTTTTCCTCCAACTTTGAGCAGAGCTGTTTACATACTCATAGTTTGGTTTTTTCTTCTTTTTTACCACTTCACACATTTTTTAAGTTAAATTTACCTTTTTATGAAATTAGAAAGTTATGCTTTTCTTTTTTTAAAACTGTGCCACTCATGACCATGAGTTGTATGTGGTGCTGCAGCTTGAATTCAATGCAAGTTCATGAAATTGAGCTGCAATAACAGGTACCGACAATCTTAATTAAAAGGGTTGTGCAAGAGAAAAAAAACACAATCAAATATCACAAAAATAAGAAAAAAAAATGCACCGTCGTATTCCATCTTTATTTAATGGAAACAAATCTATTGCAGACTACATGATCCTGTAGCTCAAACATTATTTTTTTTCTTATCATTTTTTTTTATATAAAAGCTATATAATCCTTGTGATGGAGCGACCTATACTTTATTGTGAACAGAACATATTCTCTGAAGAACCATATCAAAAGATTGGAAAACTCACAATATCGATGAATGGATTTCCACCCTCTCTGTCATCTCCTGTCACTGATTTCCACCCATCGAATCAACATTCCTTAAAATGTCATGAAAATTACATTCAGAATGTAGCTAGCGACCTTCTTTTTTCTAAAGAGGTGATAAAGGACAGAGGTTTGGCCAGCCTCTCTTACCAAGATTGGGATACGAGGGATGTGTACGATGCCTCAAATGTAATTTCGCAAAAAGGAATGAGAACCATCTTAAGGCCACAACCAAATCAACACAAGTTACAGGCAGAACATCAGCGTGTAAGTTATGTTGAAACATTTGTTCCCTCAAAAAAACTAAAAGCAAAAAGCTGCATCAACTTTGGAAATAGTCAGTGGAGGAAACCTGAACACAATGAACAAAGAGATGCCAAGGAAAGGCTCTCCAAATACTCTGGATGGAGTACCTCTACTGAGATTATCAATGGTCATCACATGTCTGAAGAAAATGTAACGACCTGTGAAGAACTGAAAAACTATAAAGTAGAGGATCGTATGGAATTTATAGAAGATCATAAACCAGGGACGCTTCTTCCTGTCTTTTACAAGTAAGCTGGTAAACATTGTTATGTTCTTTATTCCACATTTACAATCTCTAACGATGATCTTCTCCTTCAGGATTCCAGGTTATTTACCACCTCAAAAACAAGTGCAGGATGTTGGCGGCCAAAACAAGACGGCAGAAACTTTATCCATTAAGCATTTTGAATTGGCACCACCCTTGAGACTTCAGGATCTGATGAATCCCAAGGTTGGAAAATATGTCTATGCCACAGAAAATGATTTTGAGAGCGAGCTTTACTCAGGTACTGTGTTCCAGTTAAGCCGTATTGGTGTCACCTTAGGAGAAAAAGAGGTTGCGTGATATTGGAAATCCAGCTTAGGCAATTCTTAGGCTATGCTCACAATACAGTTAACCACACTTTTGAGACTCCGTCATGCACTTCTGTATAGAATCTCAAAAATTTAGATTTGGCCAGAACTCTCGACGGAACCAGTCGCATGCATGAGTGAGATTTCACAGGTGTTCCCACATCCTGTAATTTATTTTGATGTATCCCCTTACTGTTCCTCAGTGCGCCGGGCAAACGTGCACCGTTGCAGAGCCACCCACAGAGATTGGCACCCTAAATAAAGCACTTGGCCCACCGCTCACCGTCATCTAAACCTAGAAGACCCTAAGGAGCCCTGTACTCACCAAAAGTCACCCTTAATCTGGATGAATTTGGGAGAGCAAAAATCCTGAATATCCATAAAATATCCATAAATATGGACAGAGTGACTATAAAAAAAAGGTCATACGTAATTAAATGTAGATGTGATACATGAACCACACAAGACATACACACCAAAAGGGCCACAAGGAGATACCACAGAATAAACGTGCCAAATCACTGCGACCTCCATGCGTTTCCCCATCCTTGATATAGGTTAATCAGAAGGTATTATGGGGTAGTCCAAAGCAAATCCTTGGAGTCGTGATGCCTGGGTAAAAGCTGCCATGAAGGCGATGAATATTGGTGCACTTGGGTTCATTGCTGGTCCAAGTTGTGCTGATTTCCAACTTGCATCATGTTAGTTGGCTAAAGATTAGTGATGAGCGAATATACTCATTACTCGAGATTTCCCGAGCACGCTCGTGTGTCCTCTGAGTATTTTTTAGTGCTTGGAGATTTCGATTTCTTCGCCGCAGCTGAATGATTTACAGCTACTAGCCTGCTTGATTACATGTGGGGATTCCCTAGCAACCAGGCAACCCCCACATGTACTTAGCCTGGCTAATAGCTGTATATCATTCAGCTGAGGCGATGAAAACTAAAATCTCCGAGCACTAAAAAATACTTGGAGGTCACCCGAGTGTGCTCGGGAAATCTCGAGTATATTCGCTCATCACTACTAAAGATCTTTACGAAACTGATAAAGTTTTCAGAAATTAACATTTTTTTCTGCATTATAGGGGTGAGTAAAATTATTCACCAGAGAGAATCAAAGCAAAAAAACTGCATTGTCATGGATAGCAACACCAGATATGAGAAACACGTGCGGCCATCGGTGCCCAGATCTTACAAACAATGGATGTCTTCTGATGGACAGTCAGGTCAGTGTGTTAAAACCCAGTAATTCTCAGAGGAGTCTGCCAGAGAAATGAGTTATGGCCGACATCAGTGCCTGGGCAGATTTTAGACATGAGGGATCCAACACAATCGTGTTTGACACGCAGCGAGTTTAGTAGACCGCAGGTCATTAGCAAAGAGTGTTCTCAGGACGTGAAACTGGGAGCCTCCTGTGGGTATTCTTGGTGGAGCAAGGATTAACTGTAGCATTGTGCTCCAGGGGCTTGTAAATAGATTGGGCACAAACAAGCCACTTTTATTTTGGCCAAGGCAGTCAACTGAACGTTGGCTTTTCCATGGACTCACTACATTTACTTACTTGATCAACCAGGGTCATAATGGGGTATCTTATCTTGGACATTTATGGCATGCCCATCTCTAGTACCAGCACCAATCTTGAAAATGGAAAATAGCTAGCTCCATTTACACATAGGGGTGAGAACATTGTAAGCGTGCGCTGGAATTTTCTCAGCTTCTCTAAAAGTGAATGGAGAGAGCCGTGCCTACAAAAAGGTTCTCTAAAGATAGTTGCATATCAAGAACTCACTTCTATCAAACATTTTCTACATATCCTATACCTATAGCGTCACAGAAGGAGCAGCATGATCAAATATAATAAAAATATGCAAATTTTATTAAATAGTCATAATAAAAAAATATACAGAATACAATAAAAAGGACAGGAGTAGTACACTCCCTGTCATACATGGAACATTTATACAATGACAGAAGATATAAGAAAACAGACCATTACATCCTATATAGTAAATGCTCAAATAGCAATGTGAACATAAATGTAAGCATAAGTAGTGATAAAAGATGACAAAGCCATAAGTCATAATAATAGCATGTACATATGTATAATAATGACACTGATATAAATGTTCATCAATGAGATTGTGGTCTCATAGTAATAGTAGTATATAAGAAAATATGTGTGTGTAGTGACCTATTACTCACGCTAGAATAGCACGGTGGATCAAGGTACGAATTCTAACAAAAGATCCTAAGATCCATTACTTGTGGCCATTATAGAGAGGATGTGAGTTCTGTATCCTCACCTCGACGCGCGTTTCACCGCTTCTGCAGTTTTTAAGTTTTTGTGACACTAAAATGTAATAGCCATCTTTACAGCAGACTCTTCTCATGTTCTCCCTTACCTTTATGGCTCCTCGCCCCTCACTCTTATCTTGCCACCCAACATCTTGCCCTCAGCCCTCAATTGTTGATCCATGAACTCATTCACTTAAAATATTGCAATTGAATATTCCTGTAAACAAACGAAAACTAAACTAATATTCTCCATGACATTGGGGCTTCTTAGTTTTGATGTTTACAAAACAAAACTGTTCGTGTCATTAGATTGTGATAGATGCATTTTTTATATTGATTTATATTATTGCAATTTTTGTATCTGTTGGACATAAACTATATTTTCTTATTAGATATTGACCTGTCTTTGAGACCTAAGAAAGGAGCCGTACGTTGGGCAGCCCTTCCAACAGTGGTCGGGGATAAGAGTGAGAGAAGTCCTAAGAAAGCTGAGACATCAGCAAAAGTGCATATTCGCAGTAACAGTGGGAGTAAGGAAACCGAGGCTGGGCCATTAACTAAGACGCGGGCTCTGCACAATATTGTGACTGAGTGGAAAGGTGCCTGGTTGTTGAGTGAGTATACAGACAGTATATAATAATTTATATTAGCACACTGTAATTAAACTACTAACTTTACTTTTCGTGTGCAAAGTTTATGGATTGTCTAAAACTTCCAGTTATTCCTGCAATAACTTATTTTTGAGCCTTGAATTCTAAGTCTTCATGCTTAAAGGGAAAGCTATCCTTACTTCTTAGAAGTAGAATTGCTGATGGCTTCTTTAATGGTATTATCTCACTTAGAAAACATCTGTCCAAATAGTGTGGAGCTGCAATACCAGAAACAGCCTTCGGGCATATGTGGTGCTGTTTCTGAAAAAAAAAAAATCAGACATTTTATTCTAATTCTGGACATCCCCTTTAAATACATGCTACAAGAGCTCATCCACGGAAGTGCAAGCTGCCTCGGACGGTGTGCTCAAAGTGAGGAATAATACAATACAAAAAAAAGACAAATAATAATCTAAGTAGACTTTTAGTTCAATATTTGCAGAAATCTGTACTCGTTAGGTGAGGAATTGTATCAAGAATTGTAAAACTTGGCTCCACTTCTATTTTTGTTCATTTTAGGTGCAAGTTGGAAAGATGTCACCCTGGAGCAGCTGATAAGTGATCTTAGTAATGTGCACAGCAGCCATAAAATCTCGGCTCTCGTAACCATCGCTTCTTCGGCTGTTGCTGCCCCCCAACAGATTGGTGAGTGATGAAGAGTCACAATCATCTGCGCCTCCTCAGATTTTAGTTCTACATTGGATTGTCATTGTTTTTTGGAGGCTTCTCCATTCTTTCAGTCTGTGGAAATCGGACTGCACTCAGATGTCATCCAAGTGCAGTCCGATTTTTTTTTTCTTCTGACTTATTGACTTGCATGGTGAGTTTCGGATGCTGCAATTTTTTCTTTAGGATCTGAGTGATATGCAATATCATATAAGTTGGGAATAACGCTTACATTTTACTTACTAACCTGTAAATTGTCTTTTTTTTAGCATTTCCTGCAGAAATACTAAGTCTAGTCTCCAGTGCGTTGCGAGAGGAGGATGATCTTGTAAGGATGGCAGCCGCCCTGTGTCAGTATCTTATCCGGGAAGTAAGCGAGGAGGCAAGGAAGATCATGCTGAAGTCTCTGGAAAGTGGTATTATACATTTTGGCTCTCTTGAAGGAGTACATAAGCTCTGTATAATCCCTTTATTAATGCAGTGTAACTGTATTAATTCTGCGCTGCCCCCGGTGGTGGTTTCTGGGCAGTGCTACACTCTCTATGGGAATAACAACCATTCTGCAGCACCCATGGTGCTGTTCTCTTTAATGTATTGATCAGCAGTTGTCTGCATGTTCATACATTGCCCTAATGTATTCATTAGTTCCCCGCTTTGTGTACAGCAGACGCCCCATTCTGTAATATTTCTGTGTGCAGGGACAGATGCAGATAGCTGGGCCGCGGCTCAGTGTCTCGCTTTGGATGGCAATTACAGTTATCTGGTGATAAAACGGGTCCTGGGGCAGATGTTTGCAGCAACCAACAAAGAAAAAGAAGAGCAGGTGCTTTATATGCTGCGCGAGCTTAGTAACCACACAGTAAGTAACAACAGCACAGTATTAAAGGGGTTTTCCGGCCTTAGGGCACAAGTCTGTACTTTATGTGACCGCAGACTTGTGAACCCACAGATCACGTGCAATGCGCACTGTCAGGATTCGCTGATGCTAGGAGCAGCGGGTGGTCAAGAAACTGCAAGTGTGCGATTTGCATACTTCTGGCCACATTCCCACTAGACGTGTCCGATCTCACACTTGCATTGAGCGTCTAGTCTGCATGTATGCAAATTGCATAATTACAGTCATGTGCTCCTGGTATAGGGGAATCCTGACAGTGTGCAGTGCACGCGATGTGAGGATTCTCAAGTCTGCAGTCGCATACAGTCACTTGTAGCCTAAGGCTGGACAGCCCCTTTAAGAGCTTTATTTAAATAATTCCCTTCTTTGAACTACATTTTTTTTACTAACAGGATCCCCTATCAATTGGATTTTCACAGGGTTATTACCTGTAATCTGCAGGGCAGCCAGGGAGAAGACTTTCAATTCCAGTGTAGTACCGCCACAGAATAAAGAATTACACGTTGTCTGTTATAGTCATTCTATAATGATTTGGCGTGCGGTTATGCACGCTAATCTAAACTTAGTCTATACAGTTGGCGCCTTTTTGGATTGTCTAGCCTAAGTTCTAGCCTGGCTGACAAGTCTCCCCCTTTTTGAATATACAAAGAGATCTGCCAATCAAGCTAGGTGCGGAGACGCCGCGGGACACTTTACCTTGTGCCCATTACTCTTGTTTTTTCCCATTTCCTGCTCAATTTTGTGTGTCACCTCTGCATTATGTATGCTATGTATAAACTTTATGTTGGGACTTATCGTATTGCCATGTTGTAATTCTTTGCTTCCATTAGCACCTGATCCACGCCGTGCTGGGAGAAGCGCTAAACAGTGGTGACTGGGGAGAAAGACTTATGTCCTGCAAAGCGCTGTGTGTCCTGCATGGAAATATTGGCCAGGTAAGCCTCCTGAACTGATGACGGGGTGTGCCTGATCTAGCCGGGCAGCCTTCCTGTGTCCGGAAGTGATGGTAGAAAACTGCTTCTTACGCCAGGGATGCATGGCGACATATTGTGTGCAGTTTGTTGCATGTGATACGGGAGCTGTGGTTACACTTCAACTGGACGTCTCAGATGATTAATAATAATTATTATTATTAATTATGCAATGTGCCCCCATTTACAATAAACAACATATTTGCCAATTGGCGGTCGTATAATAGCCTGTTTAGAACGTCCGACTGCGCTTCCCATGTGCACAGATCGTTCACTGTGCACAGGCTGACATTGCTCTCGGCAGCACATTGCTTGTTTACACAGCACAATGTGCTGCCGAGAATGACAATTGTTAAAGAAGCTTAATTAAAACTCGTTTCACCCAACGAACAAGTGAGAAATCACCGTCCGTGAGAATACTCATTCCCAATACTCGACATCTGTAGAGTTAGCGGTAACATTACACAATATTAGTCCGGGTCTCAGTGTAGTAGTTTATTTTTCTGAAGCAGGTAATTATTCTATAAGGTCATTAGGGCATCGTACGCATTCTTCATTCTATGGAGTTTCAGAAGTGAACTTACAATACTATCAGAACAAACATTTACGGACTCAGTAATTGTCAGTGAGTAACAAGGTTTCCTTCTGTTTTTACAGGGAGTAAAAAACAAATTAAGTCATCTGATGTGGAATGACTGGAGTCCTGGGGTCCGGGGAGCCGCTGCCAAGGCTCTGGGCAAACTAGATCAGGGCAAGGAAGTCCACCACCAGATCAGGTGGGAACATGGCATTGTGGATATATATTTATGAGGTATATGGCAGACAGTGGCCACAATCCTGATGGATGCCCTTCCATCTGCCCGCCATAGGGACATGGTGTTAAAAAGTAACTCAACTTTTTTTTTTCCATTTTTTATTAATTTTTATCCAGCATGGAAAGTTATGCAAATGTGCAAATCAGTTTAGTAGAGGAATTGTCTTAATTTCTGTAAAAAATATTTAGCATATGCCATTTCCAAACCTCTGTTTTTCCCCAGTCTGTTTGCCTGGCTCCAGCTGCATTAATATCGGTTTTGTAGGCACTTGGAGACATTTTATTTTTAGAGGAATGAAGACAAATGCCATAATGAAGTTTCATAACTTTCCATTCTGGACAAAATTAGTAAAAAAAAGAAAGAAAGTTTAGTTACTCTTTAAAGGGGATATAGATGTTTTTGGCAGTGTCAGTCTTCTGCATATTCCTATACAGTTCAATAAACGACACATACCAACCAGACAGAGGCCAAAAATACACTCATTATTATTAGTGAAAGGGGTATTCCCATCTCCAAGATCGTATCTTAATATGTCATAAGTGTAATAATAATAAATATTAGCAAATACCTCCAACTAGAAATATAGTATAGTTCTTCTGATTCGCTATGTCGCTTACCCAATGTGCAGGGCATTGCAGTAGCTTAGGTATCCATGGTTATGACCACTGGCAACTACCTAAATGTCGCTGTAATGTATACTCCCGGACCCTTCCTGGCATATCCGTTGGCCTTATAATGAGATATTGTATTATTTGAGCACACAATGAGCAGAAACGTCACCTGGCCAGACATGGTCTGGTTTTGACATAGAACAACACTTCGAAGTCTCAGCTTCATGGCTCTGTGAGCCCCTCATACCTTAGTAAATGTAGCCGGAAACAGCCAAGGATGGGGATATGGGAAACACTGAAGTTGTTCTTGCCCCAGGAAGTGGACGTTGTAACATGGAATTGTATCATTACAGCTAATTGTAATAATATGAGGATTATTTCCAGAAAGCATTTGGAGAGCGATAGCTGGAAATCAAACGTGGAGGCTTTATCGCTCATCGGGGTCCTACAAATAATGACGGCTCAGCTGCTCCCCGGATTCTTGCGGAGCTTTGAAAATGACTTTTTAGCTGTTCGCAGACAGGCCTGTCAGACGGCGGGATTACTCCAGATTAAAGATGAGATGGTGAGTATGGTAGTATAGGATGAAAATAGTTCCAGATTAGTAATAGAAAATACTGCACATAAAACTGACATTATGATACCAGATAGATAATTCTGCATAGATCAATGACACTATATACTGTAAGTTCCCAGATAGATAATACCGCACATAACAAAACAGACATGGCATTCTACAGGAGGCTATAAGTGCGGTGATTTCTACACGTAGTGTTTACACGGGGCTGTAAGTGTGGCAATTTCTATAGGAGGCTGTAAGTGCGGGGATTTCTGCACGTGGCGTGCTATAGGAGGCTGTAAGTTCAGGGATTTCTACATATAACGTTCTACAAGACACTGTAAGTGCGGCGATTTCTATACGTGGCATTCTACAGGAGGCTGTAAGTTCAGGGATTTCTATATATAACATTCTACAAGAGGCTGTAAGTGCGGCGATTTCTACACGTGGCCTTCTACAGGAGGCTGTAAGTGCAGCGATTTCTACACGTGGCATTCTACAGGAGGCTGTAAGTGCGGAGATTTCTACACGTGGCGTTTTACAGGAGGCTGTAAGTGCAGGGATTTCTACACGTGCGTTATACAGGAGGCTGTTCGTGAGGAGATTTATACACCTGGCGTTCTACAAAAGGCTGTAAGTGCGGAGATTTCTAAACGTGATGTTCTACAGAAGGCTGTAAGTGCGGAGATTTCTACACGTGGCGTTTTACAGGAGGCTGTAAGTTCAGGGATTTCTACATACAGTATAACGTTCTACAACAGGCTGTAAGTGCGGAGATTTCTACACGTGATGTTCTACAGAAGGCTGTAAGTGCTGCGATTTCTACACATGGCGTTCTACAGGAGACTGTAAGTACAGCGATTTCTACACGTGGCATTCTACAGAAGGCTGTTAGTGCGGAGATTTCTACACGTGGCGTTCTACAAGAGACTAAGTGCAGTGATTTCTACTCGTGGCGTTCTACAGAAGGATGTAAGTGCGGGGATTTCTGCACGTGGCATTCTACAAGAGGCTGTAAGTGCGGCGATTTTTAAAGGATCCTGTAAGTGCAGCAAATTCTACATATAGCGTTCTACAAGAGGCTGTAAGTGCGGCGATTTCTACAAATGGCGTTCTACAGGAGGCTGTTAGTGTGGAGACTTCTACACGTGGCGTTCTACAAGAAGCTGTAAATGCAGCGATTTCTACACCTGGCGTTCTACAGAAGGCTGTAAGTGCGGAGATTTCTACATGTGGCGTTTTACAGGAGGCTGTAAGTGCAGGGATTTCTACACGTGCGTTCTACAGGAGGCTGTAAGTGCGAGGATTTCTACATGTGGCGTTCTACAAGAGGCTGTAAGTGCAGCGATTTCTACACGTGGCATTGTACAGGAGGCTGTTCGTGCGGAGATTTATACACCTGGCGTTCTACAGAAGGCTGTAAGTGCGGAGATTTCTACACGTGATGTTCTACAGAAGGCTGTAAGTGCTGCGATTTCTACACATGGCGTTCTACAGGAGACTAAGTACAGCGATTTCTACACGTGGCGTTCTACAGAAGGCTGTTAGTGCGGAGATTTCTACACGTGGCGTTCTACAAGAGACTAAGTGCAGTGATTTCTACTCGTGGCGTTCTACAGAAGGATGTAAGTGCGGGGATTTCTGCACGTGGCAT
The DNA here is from genome assembly GCF_051348905.1 of Ranitomeya variabilis. Taxonomy (NCBI): domain Eukaryota; kingdom Metazoa; phylum Chordata; class Amphibia; order Anura; family Dendrobatidae; genus Ranitomeya; species Ranitomeya variabilis. The sequence continues at coordinate 673,352,295 of NC_135232.1, read as the reverse complement.
TCTACAAGAGGCTGTAAGTGCGGCGATTTTTAAAGGATCCTGTAAGTGCAGCAAATTCTACATATAGCGTTCTACAAGAGGCTGTAAGTGCGGCGATTTCTACAAATGGCGTTCTACAGGAGGCTGTTAGTGTGGAGACTTCTACACGTGGCGTTCTACAAGAAGCTGTAAATGCAGCGATTTCTACACCTGGCGTTCTACAGAAGGTTGTAAGTGCGGAGATTTCTACATGTGGCGTTTTACAGGAGGCTGTAAGTGCAGGGATTTCTACACGTGCGTTCTACAGGAGGCTGTAAGTGCGAGGATTTCTACATGTGGCGTTCTACAAGAGGCTGTAAGTGCAGCGATTTCTACACGTGGCATTGTACAGGAGGCTGTTTGTGCGGAGATTTATACACCTGGCGTTCTACAGAAGGCTGTAAGCGCGTAGATTTCTACACGTGATGTTTTACAGGAGGCTGTAAGTGCAGGGATTTCTACACGCGCGTTCTACAGGAAGTGTGGGGATTTCTATACGTGGTGTTCTACAGGAGGCTGTAAGTGCGGGGATTTCTACAAGTGGCGTTCTACAGGAGGCTGTAAGTGCAGGGATTTCTACACGTGCGTTCTACAGGAGGCTGTAAGTGCGAGGATTTCTACATGTGGCATTCCACAAGAGGCTGTAAGTGCGGAGATTTCTACACATGGCGTTCTACAAGAGGCTGTTCCTGCGGAGATTTATACACCTGGCGTTCTACAGAAGGCTGTAAGTGCGAAGATTTCTACACATGATGTTCTACAGAAGGCTGTAAGTGCGGGGATTTCTACACGTGGCGTTTTACAGGAGGCTGTAAGTGCAGGGATTTCTACACGCGCGTTCTACAGGAAGAAGTGGGGGACTGGAAACACAAAGAGGTTCAATAACCCTCCCCTTCCTGCTATCTCCAGTGTTTTTCCTGTCCCCCAGTGGGGCATGAAGAGGTTCCTTCAGGTGCTGCTGTGGCTGGCGAACGGAGCACCTGGAAAAGTTCTTACAAGCTAGGCAGCTGAGGTCGGGCGGTGCTACCTCTCCTCCTCCATGCGGCTGCTCCCGTCTCCATCTGCTATGGACTCGGGACCCCCTTTCTCCCGCCTCTCCACCGGAGGAAAAGCGGGGCGGTGATGTGCTGCTGGGGTCCTATCGGAGCTCCCCGGCGTCCTCCTCCCGGGGTGTAGTGGAGTTCCAGGTTCGCGCGCGCCGGATGTGAAGTCAGCGGCGCACTTCCTGTTCGCGGCCTTGGGCTCCACACTGGACCGCACGCCATCTCCTGCGTTCCATGTGGGGCTAAATCGCCTGCACTATAGGGTCGTCATGGGCCTCCCTACGGACCAAGGGGAGGAGGAGCACATGATTAATGCTGGACCTCGATACCTTCATATCCTGGTCAGGAGCCTCCAGGTAAGACGCTGTGTCTCTGTCTCTGTGTGACTGTGACAGTTTGACCTTGGACGGCAACAAACCCTCTGCTACATCTGCAGATCCCAGCGTTCACCCTCCTACCGTGAGTAGCTGGGCTGGTCCCTTCACTGTTCGGAATTTAGTATACCTCTCTCTCTTTTAGGGAGAAAAGGTCTCTGCCCCAAAGAACAAACCCAGCCGCAAGAGTGGTGTTTGTGGCTCCCGGCTACCTTCTGCATACAAGAAGACCCTGTGTCAACCCTGTACGGATGACATACTATGTGCTGAACAGCCATCCCTCCTGGACAGCATTAACCCCTTTACCTCCAAGGGTGGTTTGCACGATAATGACCAGGCCAATTTTTACAATTCTGACCACTGTCCCTTTATGAGGTTATAACTCTGGAACGCTTCAACGGATCCCGGTGATTCTGACATTGTTTTCTCGAGACATATTGTACTTCATGATAGTCGTAAAATTTCTTTGATATTACCTGCGTTTATTTGTGAAAAAAACGGAAATTTGGCGAAAATTTTGCAATTTTCCAACTTTGAATTTTTATGCAATTAAATCACAGAGATATGTCACACAAAATACTTAATAAGTAACATTTCCCACATGTCTACTTTACATTAGCACAATTTTGGAAACAATTTTTTTTTCTGTTAGGGAGTTATACGAGTTAAAAATTGACCAGCAATTTCTAATTTTTACAACACCATTTTTTTTTTTAGGGACCACATCTCATTTGAAGTCATTTTAAGGGGTCTATATGATAGAAAATAACCAAGTGTGACACCATTCTAAAAACTGCACCCCTCAAGGTGCTCAAAACCACATTCAAAAAGTTTATTAACCATTCAGGTGTTTTACAGGAATTTTTGGAATGTTTAAATAAAAATGAACATTTACCTTTTTTTCACAAAAAATTTACTTCAGCTCCAATTTGTTTTATTTTACCAAGGGTAACAGGAGAAAATGGACCACAAAAGTTGTTGTACAATTTGTCCTGAGTACGCTGATACCCCATATGTGGGGGTAAACCACTGTTTGGGCGCATGGCAGAGCTCGGAAGCGAAGGAGCGCCATTTGACTTTTCAATGCAAAGTTGACAGGAATTGAGATGGCACGCCATGTTGCGTTTGGAGAGCCACTGATGGGCCTAAACATTGAAACCCCCCACAAGTGACACCATTTTGGAAAGTAGACCCCCTAAGGAACTTATCTAGATGTGTGGTGAGCAGTTTGACGCACCAAGTGCTTCACAGAAGTTCATAATGCTGAGCCGTAAAAATTAAAAATCATATTTTTTCACAAAAATGATCTTTTCACCCCCAATTTTTTATTTTCCCAAGGGTAAGAGAAGAAATTGGACCCCAAAAGTTGTTGTACAATTTGTCCTGAGTACGCTGATACCCCATATATGGGGGTAAACAACTGTTTGGGCGCATGGGAGAGCTCGGAAGGGAAGGAGCGCCGTTTGACTTTTCAATGCAAAATTGACAGGAATTGAGATGGGACGCCATGTTGAGTTTGGAGAGCCCCTGATGTGCCTAAACATTGAAACCCCCCACAAGTGACACCATTTTGGAAAGTAGACCCCCTAGGGAACTCATCTAGATGTGTTGTGAGAGCTTTGAACCCCCAAGTGTTTCACTACAGTTTATAACGCAGAAAAGTGAAAATAGAAAAAACTTTTTTTTTTCTACAAAAATTATTTTTTAGCCCCCAGTTTTGCATTTTTTCAAGGGTAACAGGTGAAATTAGACCCCAAAAGTTGTTGTCCAATTTGTCCTAAGTACGCTGATACCCCATATGTGGAGGACAACCACCGTTTGAGCGCATGGCAGAGCTCGGAAGGGAAGGAGCGTCATTTGGAATGCAGACTTAGATGGATTGGTCTGCAGGCGTCACATTGCGTTTGCAGAGCCCCTAATGTACCTAAACAGTAGAAACCCCCCACAAGTGACTCCATATTGGAAACTAGACCCCCCAAGGAACTTATCTAGATGTGTTATGAGAACTTTGAACCCCAAGTGTTTCACTACAGTTTATAACGCAGAGCCGTGAAAATAAAAAAAAAAATTTCCACAAAAATTATGTTTTAGCCCCCAGTTTTGTATTTTCCCAAGGGTAACAGGAGAAATTGGACCCCAAAAGTTGTTGTCCAATATGTCCTGAGTACGCTGATACCCCATATGTTGGGGTAAACCCCTGTTTGGGCGCACGGGAGAGCTCGGAAGGGAAGGAGCACTGTTTTACTTTTTCAACACAGAATTGGCTGGAATTGAGATCGGACGCCATGTCGCGTTTGGAGAGCCCCTGATGTGCCTTAACAGTGGAAACCCCCCAATTATAACTGAAACCCTAATCCAAACACATACCTAACCCTAATCCCAACGGTAACCCTAACCACACCCCTAACCCTGACACACCCCTAACCCTAATCCCAACCCTATTCCCAACCGTAAATGTAATCCAAACCCTAACCCTTACTTTAGCCCCAACCCTAACCCTAACTTTAGCCCCAACCCTAACTGTAGCCTTAACCCTAGCCCCAACCCTAACCCTTGCCCTAACCCTAACCCTAATGGGAAAATGGAAATAAATACTTTTTAATTTTTTAATTTTTCGCTAACTAAGGGGGTGATGAAGGGGGGTTTGATTTACTTTTATAGCGGGTTTTTTAGCGGATTTTTATGATTTGCAGCCGTCACACACTGAAAGACGCTTTTTATTGCAAAAAATATTTTTTACGTTACCACATTTTGAGAGCTATAATTTTTCCATATTTTGGTCCACAGTCATGTGAGGTCTTGTTTTTTTGCGGGACGAGTTTACGTTTTTATTGGTGACATTTTCAAGCACGTGACATTTTTTGATCACTCTTTATTCTGATTTTTGTGAGGCAGGATGACCAAAAATCAGCTATTCATGAATTTCTTTTGGGGGAGACGTTTATACCGTTCCGCGTTTGGTAAAATGGATAAAGCAGCTTTATTCTTTGGGTCAGTACGATTACAGCGATACCTCATTTATATCATCTTTTTATGTTTTGCCGCTTTTATATGATAAAAACTATTTTATAGAAAAAATTCTTTTTGCATCGCTTTATTCTGAGGACTATAACTTTTTTCTTTGATGACGCTGTATGGCGGCTCGTTTTTTGCGGGACAAGATGACGTTTTCAGCGGTACCATGGTTATTTATATCCGTCTTTTTGATCGCGTGTTATTCCACTTTTTGTTTTGGCGGTATGATAATAAAGTGTTGTTTTTTGCCTCATTTTTTTTTACGGTGTTTACTGAAGGGGTTAACTAGTGGGACAGTTTTATAGGTCGGGTCGTTACGGACGCGACAATACTAAATATGTGTACTTTTATTGTTTTATTTTTTTATTTAGATAAAGAAATGTATTTATAGGGACAATATATATATATTTTTTTTGGAACTTTTTGGGGGATTTTTTTAAATACTTTTTAAACATGTGAATATTTTTTTTACACTATAACATTGCCCCGGGGGGGGGGGGGGGGGGGGGGGCGGCATCATGTTATAGTGTAAGATCGCTGATCTGGCACTCTGCTGTGCACTGTGTCAGATCGGCGATCTGAAGTGCAGAGCTCCTGGAGGCTTCCCGGAGCCTGCTCTGAGCAGGCGCAGTGAAGCCACCTCCCTGCAGGACCCGGATGCCGCGGCCATCTTGGATCCGGGCCTGCTGCAGGGAGGAGGAGGTAAGAGACCCTCGGAGCAACGCGATCACATCGCGTTGCTCCGGGGGTTTCAGGGAAGCCCGCAGGGAGCCCCCTCCGTGCACGATACTTCCCTATACCGCCGGGACACTGCGATCATGTTTGATCGCAGTGTGCCGGGGGTTAATGTGCCGTGGGCGGTCCGTGACCGCTCCTGGCACATAGTGCCGGATGTCAGCTGCGATAGTCGGCTAACACCCGGCCCCGATCGGCCGCGCTCCCCCCGTGAGAGCGGCTGATCGGTGATGACGTACTATCCCGTCGGTGGTCATACGGGCCCACCCCACCTCGACGGGATAGTACGTCTAATGTCAGAAAGGGGTTAAAACTCTGACTAAACAGGAGGTACAAACCTCCATGGCAGCCTTTTCCCAGCCCCAGGTGTCGTATCCTCCCCCCCTAAAAAGAGGAAAAATGGCACCGGTTGAATCTGATTCTGACTCGGGTGAGGTTCATACCTCAGAGTCAGGCAATAATTTGGAAAATGAGGGCTCTACATCCAACCCTAAACCTGACGGGAAAAAATATTTTTCTTCTGAGGATATGGATGAGCTTGTTTCTATAGTAAGAAGCACCATGGGGGTTGAGGAAGTGGAGGAAAAACATTCCGTTCAGGATGAAATGTTTGGGGGTCTGAAACCCAAAAGCAAAAAAGGGTTTCCTATTCATGGAAAATGTCCAGAACCTTATTTTTCAGGAGTGGGCTTCCCCAGAGAAGGGCCTTAGCGTACCTTCAGATTTTAAGAACCGCTTTCCCCTAGAAGGTGACAATTCTATTTGGGAGGTCCCCAGGGTGGACGTCCAGGTCTCTAAAAAGACATCTCTCCCATTTGAGGATTCCTCTCAATTAAAAGATCCAATGGATCGGAAAATAGAAAGCCACCTAAAGAGGTCTTGGGAATCCTCTACAAATTTGCTTAAAGCAAATATTGCGTCTACCTGTGTCGCCAGGGCCCGAGTCCTCTGGCTTCGCAAATTAGAGGAACATCTCTCCCAGGGTAGTTCCAGAGAGGAAATCCTGGACTCCCTTCAAAAGGCAACAGGGTTCTTAGCCGATGCCTCAGGGGGATCCGTCCGTGTGGCTGCTCGGTCCCTAGTCCTCTCTAACTCAGCCAAGAGAGCCCTTTGGCTGAAGTCATGGGGAGGAGACATCACCTCTAAAACCAAACTCTGTGCCATCCCCTTTCAGGGACACCATGTCTTCGGGCCAGTCTGGGATGATATCCTTGAAAAGGCATCTGATAGGGAAAAAAAAAAAAAATCGCTTCCCGAACAAAAAATTGCTAGGAAACGTTTTTTTTGTCCCCCTCGTGACCAATCCTCCCAGAAGGACTTCAGGGGAAAAGGTAAAACGGGTCAATGGAGCTACCCGAAGGGGGGTAGAGGCAGGAATATCCTCGTGCCTCAACAGCAACAGACCCCTGATAAACAGTGACTCTCCGGTGGGGGGGTCGACTCGCAGTTTCTCGCCCGATGGCAGTCCATATCCACGAACCAGTGGAACCTCCACACCATACAATTCGGACTGAAATTGGAATTCGAGGGCCCCGCCCCCAATGCCTGAGAATTACCCCGGAACAGTCCCCAAACCTCCAGGACTCTCTTCTCCATCAAATTCAGGATCTCTTGCGAGAAAAAGTGATCTCTCATGTACCTCAGCAGGACTTAGGCAGAGGTCATTACTCTCGTCTATTCCTCATAGGAAAACCCTCCGGGAAATGCAGAGTGATCATAAACTTAAAACCCCTGAACCAATTAGTCAAAAACATATTTCTCCCTCAGCCCCATGTGTGGGGCTCTGGGGATAGATGCTTTCGTTCATTCATGGACCTTCAACCTGGCTTACGCCTTCCCACCAATTCCGATGCTGTCAAAGACTCTGCAGAAGATCCGGTCAGGCAAAGTCAAGGCAATCAAAACTGGATTGAGCAGGCCATCTGCCTTGCATACTCGGCAAAAGATCTCCCTCCGCCGATCTCGCTGAAAGCCCATTCTACCCGGTCTTCACATCATGGGCAGCAAGAGGGAACGCTTCATCTGAGCAGATATGCAGAGCCGCCACCTGGTCTTCTATATATACTTTCATCAGACACTACAGACTAAATTTCGACAGGGATCTGATATTCGGCAGACGCGTTCTACAAGCCGTAGTCCCTCTCTAAAGAAATTATCGTTTGTATAACTCCAAGGTGACTGTCGTGGAAGGTGACTAGAAAATAGAAATAGTCTTACCGGTAATTCAGTTTCTAGGAACCTTCCACGACAGCACTAATTTCCCTCCCTATCTGATATTCAGTGGATGATTCCTGCACTTTGGTGGTAGTTAGTTATTCTCGCTAGTATGGCCAGAAAAAACACTGGAGATAGCAGGAAAGGGAGGGTTATTTAACCTCTTTGTGTTTCCTGTCCCCCACTAGGGCGGGGAGACAACCTCAAGGTGACTGTCGTGGAAGGTTCCTAAAAATCCTAAGAAACCAAATTACCGGTAAGACTAATTCTATTATTTGTACACGTGCGTTCTACAGGATGTAAGTGTGGGGATTTCTACACATGGTGTTCTACAGGAGGCTGTAAGTGCGGGGATTTCTACAAGTGGCGTTCTACAGGAGGCTGTAAGTGCAGGGATTTCTACACGTGCGTTCTACAGGATGTTGTAAGTGCGGGGATTTCTACCCGTGGCGTTCTACAGGATGTTGTAAGTGCGGGGATTTCTACATGTGGGGTTCTACAGGAGGCTATAAGTGCAGGGATATCTAAACGTGGCATTCTACGGTATGCTGCAAGTGTGGGGATTTCTACACGTGGTGTTCTGCAGGATGCTGTAAGTGCGGAGATTTCTACAAGAGCATTCTACAGGATGCTGTAAGTGTGGGGATTTCTACACGTGGTGTTCTACAGGATGCTGTAAGTGCGGGGATTTCAACACGTGCGTTCTACACGAGTCTGTAAGTGCGGACATTTATGCACGTGGCACTCATACTGAATAAAGTGAGATGTTTTGAAAATGTAGTTTTGCAGATCAGTAACTTGTCAGACTATAGACTAAAAATGGTAGAGATTTAGATTTGGAGTAGATTATAGAATATTTTTCTAAGCATTGATTATCAAACAATCACTAGTGTCACTTTCCTATTAATAATATATCATATTGCCTTTTCCTAGGTCATGAATTGCCTCTATCAACTCGTTCAGAATGATCCAGTCTGGAAAGTCCAGGCGCATGCCATCAGAGGTCAGTGAGGCGCCAATATATAGTCCATGTAGCGGTTCTGCTGTAATGTGGGGGGAGGGGGCACTTACTTCTGTCCATATGGTGCACTGTATATCAAGTGTAAAGTGAAGTACAGGGTTGGATGTTCAGTGTCATGCACATATATGATGTTGGAGTTCGGCTTATGTCAACGAATGTATTATATGCTTTCTAGCTTTAGGTAAAATTGGGCACATTACTCCACGTGTGACAGAACTTATGTTGTGGGCCGTACGGGCTAAAGATCCTGGGGTGCGGATTGAGGCCTATCGCTGCATCGCAACCTTACATTTGTGTGACAGTGAAGTGCACCATGCCCTTCAAGACAGAGTATTACTGGACTGCGACGAGCTCGCCCGTAGGTGAGATTTAGGGATTTCTTTAAAAAAAAAAAGCAAAGAAACCCAACAATAACATCTGGGCCTTTTAACTCCTTTTCTGCCATTTAGGGAGGTGAGACAGACATTGACGGCATTGAATATGGAACATAATGGCAATCAGGAGATGATGTCACAAGTCAAGCGTCAGGTGAGGGATATTAAATCTGGATTCACATTTATCATAAGCTGGGTGTATATACAATGGAGGAGCCAAGTGTCTGGTGTCACTCCTCCACTTGTCCATGTGACATCTAATCTGAGAGTGAGGAGCTGAGAGTCATATTGGATCCCTCTTCCTATTCTGCTATTTTAGTACCCCTAATATATAACCCGAGAACATCGGTACAAAGTAACATCCTGGAATCTGTCAGCTCATGCTAGAATAATCCAAATCTATTGTGCATAGTGTGCCAAAACTAAATAAAGGGAATATACCGGCAGGTTTTTATTATGTAATCTGACAGCAGCATGATGAAGGGGCAGACACCATGATTCCAGCAATGTGTCACTTATTTTACTGGGGCAGCAGTTATGATAGAATCACAGTTTTGTTTGCTGCAGATCTCGGGAATGCTGAGCAGTGTATAACCCTGCCCACACTCCTGATTGGTAGAAAGCTGCCAATCAGTGGTGTGGGCATGGTTGGGCCAGGAGACAAGAGACAGGTAGTCCTGTCGTGATAATCTCCTCCTGATAAAACATTGATTGTACTGAACAAACAGCCCCTTAAGTGACACATCGTTGGAATCAGGGTCTCTATCCTTACATCATGCTGATTTCAGATTACATAGCAAAAACCTGGTGACAGAGTCCCTTTAAGACTTGATTCTTTATGTTTGAGATATTTCAAAAATAAAAAATAGACACAGAAATCAGGAGGAATGATCACACATTCTAATGATTGTGCGGGTGCCCCAGGGCTGAACACTGGAGTTGAATGAAACATATTCATTGTACCCAGGTCATTTAGGCACTCTGTGGCAGCCAGTCCACGGCAGTGTGAACGTTAGTGGAGTAAATTGTACTGAATCTGTCTGGCAGGCTTGGCCATGCTCCATCCACCTGACAGAGCTAGCCAGGACTGTCGTAAAATTTCTAGAACACTTTTACTTTTAGAAAGAGCACCACTCTTGTCCTTTAATATTCTAGATGACACGTCCTGCCGATCCCAAATCTTACTTTTGAATCAACGTCCATTGTATTTTATGGTTCCGCAGTTATCAAAGCTGTGTCAGAAGGAAGCGTTGTTTCCTAAAGTGCTGAGGATGGAAGAAGATCTAGCATTGGAGCAAACCGCGCTGGAACAAGTGCTGCCAAATACTCCTGTGTGGAAGCACGAGAAGCAAGAACAGGGACTTTTATGGGATAATGTGGACAAAACATTTTCAGGTACATATACAGCAATTGGACAAATCCCCTAATAGCACATGGCTGTGCAAAGGCCAGTGGCACGCTTCAGCTTATAATCCAACATGATTCCTGGACCAGACACAAGTCTCCTGACCACACGGAAAAGGAACCGGTCATCGGGTTTTCCCAATATAAACTGAAGACACCACCTTTAACTGCTCTATTATAGCAGTCCATCAACTTGATGCATCCTACGTCATTCACGGATGGCCGATTGGCGGCCAATCTTGTGCCTGCTGCAGTTAAAGCACAGGTAAGGGCAGAATAAAGTCTTGTAATGAGCCGGTGCCTATTAACTGGAACGGAAGTTGGCAGCTGTATAATACAGGATTTTCTGTTGATTCCAGTGATGCACCACTTATTAGACTGTGCTTAGCTGTTTCAATACAATCAGTGTTTTATCAGCAGGAGATTATCACTATGGGACTAGGTGTCTCGTGCCTTCTGGTCCAACCCCACCCCCGATTAGCAGATTTCTGTCAATATACAGTCTACACAGAAATCTGCCAATCAGTGGTGGAGGCGGGGTTATATACAGAAAGCTGCCAATCAGTGGTGGGGCGGAGTTATCCACAGCTCAGCATTCAGAGCACAGCAGCAGAGAAAACTGTGACTATCTTAACTACTGCACCCAGGAAACTAAGCTATACCCAGCAAGAATTAGGGTCTCTGTGTCATGCTGCTGTCAGATTACATAGCAAAGACCTGCTTACAGATTCCCGCTAAAGGTGGTGACTTTTATTTGTATAGGGAAGAGGGAAGGAAGATAAGAATAGGTGACGAGACCCGCAGCCACTCCATACTCAAACCAAGGTCAGGAGTGTGAACAGTAGCCAGCACAGATTCACACTCAGTTGTCACGTTACGCTTTAGTCCACTATCATTCTTTTCCTATCCAGGGCAAAGCTGTCCATCAGCCACATCAGGTACGAAGTACCAAAGTACCGATTCCAAGCTGCGCGTATAGTATACATCTGGATATTGCGGCCCAATTTGTCATTAATGCTATTGGAAACAAACATACACATGGTAGAGGATTTTAATAAAGACTGTTTATTTGTTGCATTTTTTTATTTTAGATGTCCGATATATGGAGATTAGATTGTGAGCCCTACATATGGGAGAATTCTGTGCACAATATGTAAAATATACCGCTCAGGCAAAAATTAAGAGACCACTGCAAAATGTTCAGTTTGCCGATTTTTCTCTTTATAGGTATATTTTTGAGTAAAATGTGAATTGTTCTTTTATTCTATAAACTACTGACAACATGTCTCCGAATTTCCAAGCAATAAATTTTATATTTTTTTTCTGAAAATGAGAAATGGTCAAAATAAAAAAATCCATTGCTTGCAGACCCGAAATAATGCAAAAAAAACAAGTTCATAATCATTTAGAAACAACAATACTAATATTTTAACTCAGGAAGAGTTCAGAAACCAATATTTTGTGGAATAGCCATGATTTTTAATCACAGCTTTCATGCGTCTTGGCATGCTTTCCACCAGTCTTTCACACTGCTTTTGGGTGACCTTTTGCAGCTCCTGGTACAAAAATGTAAGCAGTTCTTCTTTGTTTGATGGCTTATGACTATACATCTTCCTCTTGATTACATTCCAGAGGTTTTCAATGGGGTTCAGGTCTGGAGATTGGGCTGGCCATCACAGGAATTTGATGTGGTGGTCCTTCATCCACACCTTGATTGACCTTGCTGTGTGGCATGGCGCATTGTCCTGCTGGAAAAAACAGTCCTCAGAGTTGGGGAACATTGCCTGAGCAGAAGGAATCAACTGTTTTTCCAGTATAACCTTGTATGCAGCTTGATTCATACGTCCTTCGCAAAGATTAACCTGCCCAATTCCAGCCTTGCTGAAGCATCCACAGATCATCACTGATCCTCCACCAAATTTCACAGTGGGTGCAAGACAATGTGGCTTGTACGCCTGTCCAGGTCTCCATCTAACCATTAGACGAACAGTTGTTGGGCAAAGATGAAAATTAGACTCATCAGAGAAGATTACCTTACTCCAGTGCTCTATGGTCCAATCCTTATGGTCTTTGGCAAACTTCAGCCTGGGTTTCCTTTGCTTCTCATTAATGAAAGGCTTTTTTCTAGCTTTACATGACTTGAGGCCTGCCTCTAGGAGCCTGTTACGAACTGTTCTTGCCATGCACTTCACCCCAGCTGCCATTTGCCATTCCTTTTGTAGGTCACTTGATGTCATCCTGTGGTTGCTGAGTGACATTTGAATAAAATGATGGTCATCCCGGTCAGTGGAGAGTCGTTTTCGCCCTTTGCCAGTATGTAGCTTTGTTGTCACCAATGTCTGCTGCTTGACCTTGTTGTACTTTTCATTTCATCTCCTTTGGCATGGTTAAAAGTTATTTTTTCATTCCTATTACTTTTGGGTTATAACTAGCACTTGTTTTGCTATCCAGCTTGTCCTATTGCAAGAGGATTGTGAACATCACAGCAGTGTTTTTTATACTTTCCTTCGTTAAATACGATTTGGCTGAGGGGAGCACCAAATCAGAAGCACATTAAGTAGAATGAGGTGTACTCTGGTTGGAATTCAACTGACACTGGAATGGAGAGAAGCTGATTTTTATAAAACTGTGCAGTGGTCTCTTAATTTTTGCCAGAGCTGTATGTAAGGGGCTGGGTGTTGGGACCACTGTGCCAAAGCCCAAGGAAGACCTGGAGGGGTGTGAGTAGAAGTCTCACCCGACCTGACCACAGACACGCAGCAGCTAACGACACAGAGGTCCGTGGAGAGACAAGGGAGGCGATCCAGGTGCTACTCCAGGACTGACCTTGGGTAGATGGCGGCTGACCCCTAGGAGCAGGTAGCTGGGATGGCCCAGGGGAATGTCCAACTCGGCTACCATTGAAGGAAGCACTGGCGGGTGCAGCAGACTCAGCTGCCGTTGAGGAAAGCACTGGTGGGTGCAGCTGACTCTGCTACCGTTGAAGGAAGCATGGGCAGGTAAAGCAGACTCGGCTGCCGTTGAAGAAAGCACTGGCGAGTGCAGCAGACTTGGCTGCCGTTGAAGGAAGCATGGGCAGGTGCAGCAGACTCGGCTGCCATTGAGGAAAGCACTGGCGGGTGCAGCAAACTTGGCTGCCGTTGAAGGAATGCATTGGCAAGTGCAGCAGGATGAGAAGCAAGTACAGTGATCTGAGAACTGACAAGGGTGTTAGGAACAAACTTACAACATTGCACAGGCACCACTATGTTGGAGGAGGCGCTTTAAATAGTAAGTGGCCTCCAGCCATTGGCTGGGGACACTTTAGAGGAACACGTGCGGCACCTTTAAGAAAGGGAAAGTGTGCATGCGCGAGCCCTAACCACAGTGCCTGGAGACTTGCTAGGAGTGCACGCACCCTGGGCAGCAGCAGACCAGGAAGGAGCAGGACGGAAGCATCAGCGGTGAGTACGCTGGTGTCCCTGCAGGGAGATAGGGACTGCAGACAGAGATGCGGGTGCTACAGTATAAATGTAAGTGAAGCTGTATATACGGAGCTAATGTGTCTCATTGGACCGTAAACAGCGCACATAATACGTCTCTGCTATTGCTACGGCAGGAACGTTGCACAGCAACATCCTCCATTGTAAACTGAAGCCAACTCCAACCATAAAATCAGTAAACCTGTAGAACAAGCTTCATAATGAAAACATTGGATTAGTTTATTTTTTTCATTTTGGGGATATTCACATTGAGTTCAGCCCCTACACTGTCGATCAAATTCAAATTAAACAGCCAGTGAGTGCACACCTTTGGAGGGAGTTTGTGCTCCTTGCGGCTGGCATCTTTTTAGCTGGGCACAGGTAGGTAATACACCAAGTTCTAACTCTGAACTCAGTTTGTATAATTATACTCAATGGCTGTAGAAATCCTCAAAAAACAGGATTCAGAGGAATCGTCAGCAAAGCAGGGCTGAATCACAGTGTTACCAGACCTTTAAACGTCAGTTTCTTGGTTCATTTAATATCTAAAGGTTTTGGAGATCCTAATCCACAGCCTCAGAATTAAATAAGCACCTACTGTACACCCACAGTGACAGAATAACATTCCATCAAATACTGATGGTTTATCGTACATACACGGTTTTATAATTGCATATAGAAAGGGGTGGTTAGTTAATTACCATATGGTCAAGCTCCTCTGTTATTGGTTATCTAAGTATATATGGAATGTATTTAGATAACCAATAAAGCCCCCGTCTCACATAGCGAGATCGCTAGCGAGATCGCTGCTGAGTCACTAGTTTTGTGACGCAACAGCGACCTCCATAGCGATCTCGCTATGTGTGACACGTACCAGCGATCAGGCCCCTGCTGCGAGATCGCTGGTCATGTCGGAATGGCCTGGACCTTTTTTTGGTCGTTGAGGCCCCGCTGACATCGCTGAATCGGTGTGTGTGACACCGATCCAGCGATGTCTTCACTGGTAACCAGGGTAAACATCGGGTTACTAAGCGCAGGGCCGCGCTTAGTAACCCGATGTTTACCCTGGTTACCAGCGTAAATGTAAAAAAAAAACAAACAGTACATACTCGCCTTCTGATGTCCGTCAGGTCCCTTGCCGTCTGCTTCCTGCTCTCACTGACTCCCGGCCGTACAGTGAGAAGTGAGAGCACAGCAGTGACGTCACCGCTGCGCTCTGCTCTCACAGTACGGCGGCTCAGTCAGAGAGCAGGAAGCAGACGGCAAGGGACCTGGACACCGAAAGGCGAGTATGTACTGTTTGTTTTTTTTGGTAACCAGGGTAAACATCGGGTTACTAAGCGCGGCCCTGCGCTTAGTAACCCGATGTTTACCCTGGTTACCGGGTGCTGCAGGGGGACTTCGGCATCGTTGAAGACAGTTTCAACGATGCCGAAGTCGTTCCCCTGATCGTTGATCGCTGGAGAGAGCGGTCCGTGTGACAGCTCCCCAGCGACCACACAGCGACTTACCAACGATCACGGCCAGGTCATATCGCTGGTCGTGATCGTTGGTAAATCGCTATGTGAGACGGGGCCTTAACAGAGGAGCTTGACCATATGGTAATTAACTAACCACCCCTTTCTATAGGCAATTATAAAACCACGTATGTACAATAAACCATCAGTATTGATGGAATGTTATTCTCGTCACCTCGGTGTACAGTGTCATTCTTGAGTTCTCAAATACTCAGTCTAAGGCTGCCGTGACACTAGCAGTATTTGGTCAGTATTTTACATCAGTATTTGTAAGCCAAAACCAGGAGTGGGTGATAAATACAGAAGTTGTGCATGTGTTTCTATTATACTTTTCCTCTAATTGTTCCACTCCTGGTTTTGGCTTACAAATACTGATGTAAAATACTGACCAAATACTGCTAGTGTGACAGCAGCCTAATTTGGGAACGGCCGCTGCACACACAGGGATAGATTTATCCAAACCAAATTTCCATAACATTAGCATATCTTCTCCAATCATACAGTGGTCCCTTAGAAGACTTACATCACGGCTGTCAGGAGAGTGCGTATAAAGCACACTGAAGATGCCTATGACTTGGGTAGTCAGAGTGCAGGTCAAATAGTTAAGCCGAAGCAGAATGGAGTTGATAAATCAGGAATAATGAGATTAATCAGATTAACTGAACAATTATTTATACCATCAGAGCAAAGACAAATGATAACATTCTGCCTGCAGCCAACACTAGGGGGAGCTCACTGCAGACAGATGTATACAGACTCCTTAGCAAATCCAGCTTTACTAAGATTTATGCGGTCAGACCGAACTTGCAGACTTTAGAGAGACGCTACCGTTAGTAGTTTACGGTGTCATTCGGTGATGTATGCCAGTTTTCGGCCATATTAGACAACTACGCAGGAGGGATACATCATTTCATACTTTTTTTTTCCCCCTCCTTTGTATTTTCTCACCCTGCTGCAGTGTCATTATTCATCAGTATCGCTGGTGCATATCAGTACGCTTATTATATTATATGTTCTATAATGTGGAGTTCCAGATGATAAAATACAGAATTTATTAATTTATTTATAGTTGAGAATATGATAAGAAGTTACTAAGTTTTCTGGTTCTAAGACATCAACTTATAAGCAAAATTTCAAAAATATATCCAAAATATGAAAAACGGTCATTTATTTTAACAAAGTGATAAATCAATTTTCGGCCGTGACATTCCTCATGCCTAGAATCGGGCCGTAACTCTGTGTCGTTCAGAGGAGCCAGAAGACATTTCTGTAAAGCAGTTTTTACTATGACACCATAGATGTGAATACAGATTTCCGCCCACCTCACTGAAGCCAATACAGGGGGAAACTAGTATAACAAAATGCAACTATTGAATTAAAATCTCTGCCTCCCCTGGGTGAGGGTGCAGGATAGAGTAGTAAAAATGGTACAATATTAAGGGTTTTCTTTACCAGAGCAGTCTGACATCAATGACGAGCTGCTTGATGACTAGCGGCGTAAGTTATCAATAGTCAAGTAAGACGTAGATTCTTTGATACTTCTGGAACTTTCTTCCGTGCCCCCCTGCAGCAGTTTCATTTGTTTCTCCCGCCACGTCAATATCCGTTTAGTCACCTCCTCCAGATCGGCCTCGAAAGCCTCCATTCTGATCAAGGCATTATCCTGAAAAAAAAAAAAATTAAAAGAACAGTGTGTTAAATGGAATCCATCAGCGGGATTTCCCTCCGTAATCTGACAGCATTATGATGCAGGGGAAGAGAGCCTGATTCCGGAGATGTGTTACTTAGCTTATTGGGTGAGAGCAGTTGTGATACAATCCCTGTTTTCTCTGATCTAGCAGAGCTCGAATGCTGAGCTGTGTAAAACCCCGCCCACACCACTGATTGGCAGCTTTCTGTATCCAATTAGTGATGGGGGCGGGGTTGGATCAGGAGGCATGAGACACCTAGTCATGTAGGGATAATCTGCTGCTTATAAAACACTGATTGTATTGAAACAGCAAAACACAGCCCAGTAAGTGACACATCGCTGGAATCGGGGTCTCTGCCCCTACATCATGCTGCTCTCCGATTACATAGAAAAACCCTGCTGGCAGAGGAGACAATACTAATGATGCAGCGGCAATGACATGCTTTGGATTTCTGCAGTATTTCTGGTACGTTTCCAATGCGGATTTTCTCAGCAGAATGTAATTTCATTAAAAAAAAAGCAGAAACATTTTTTCACAACATTTATAAAAAGAAGGTGAGAAATGTCTGATAGTTGGCGATCCCACTGATCATTAGAACGGTGTCCTGAATGCAGCAGCGGTCAATCAAGTCGATGGTGGTGATGGAAATAACCAGGCACTGCACTTGGACCCCAGCTCTAGCCGGTTGGGGGGCGCCCATCAGTCATTAAGGTAGTGACAAACGTCCAAGGTAGGGAATCGCTGTAATAAATATTATATATCCGCAGATAACATGAACCTGTTCTCACCATATTTTTGACACATTCTGGTATCTGGGGAATGGTGCGGATGGTTTGGATGTAGACTTCCAGCTTTTCAATGAATTTAACAGCGAGTGGTAACAGTTCAGAGACAAATCTGTGCGGAAGGAAAGAAGGGATATGAAAACTGAACCTGTACATAGATGTCCATAAAGTGGTCTCATAAGTGTCTTGAAGGATTTTAGGACGTTCTGCAGAAATTCTGCCGCTTTTGCCCATTTTATAAGTGCGACTTTACAATAACATGTAGATGCATAGGTTAGCACTTTAAAGAGAATCTGTCAATGGGTTTTTGTTATGTAATCTGAGAGCAGCATGATGTAGGGTCTGAGACACTGATTCCAGGGATGTGTCACTTACTGGGCTGCTTTGTGCAGTTTTAATACAATCCCTGCTTTCTCTGCTGCAGATGTAGCAGCGGTTAGAATGCGGAGCTGTGTATAACCACATCCCTGATTGGCAGCTTCCAGTGTACACTGTCAGTAAGCTGCCAATCAGTGGTGGGGGCGGGGTTACACAGATTAGCTGGACTGCCTAACACATGACACCTAGTCCTGCAGTAATAATCTCCTGATGATATAACACTGATTGTATTGAAATTACAATACACAACCTAATAAGTGACACATCTATGGAACCAGGCTTTGTGCCTTTACATTATTCTTTTCTCACATTAAATAGCAAAAAAAAAACAAAAATAAAAACCTGCTGACAGATGCCCTATATGTGCTAAATGTGTATGGCTTAATCAATACATACTCATACAATACCCTGCGCAACAAATTTCAGGGAAGTTCTTGTCCCCTGAGAAAATTTTATTGTATCTTATACAGTGCCTAAAAGTAGTATTCAACCCCCTGCAGATTTAGCAGGTTTAATAAGATGCAAATAAGTTAGAGCCTTCAAACTTCAAACAAGAGCAGGATTTATTAACAGATGCATAAATCTTACAAACCAAAAAGTTTTGTTGCTCAGTTAAATTTTTATAAATTTTAAACATAAAAGTGTGGGTCAATTATTATTCAACCCCTAGGTTTAATATTTTGTGGAATAACCTTTGTTTGCAATTACAGCTAATAATCGTCTTTTGTAAGACCTGATCAGGCCGGCACAGGTCTCTGGAGTTATCTTGGCCCACTCCTCCATGCAGATCTTCTCCAAGTTATCTAGGTTCTTTGGGTGTCTCATGTGGACTTTAATCTTGAGCTCCTTCCACAAGTTTTCAATTGGGTTAAGGTCAGGAGACTGACTAGGCCACTGCAACACCTTGATTTTTTGCCTCTTGAACCAGGCCTTGGTTTTCTTGGCTGTGTGCTTTGGGTCGTTGTCTTGTTGGAAGATGAAATGACAACCCATCTTAAGATCCTTGATGGAGGAGCGGAGGTTCTTGGCCAAAATCTCCAGGTAGGCCGTGCTATCCATCTTCCCATGGATGCGGACCAGATGGCCAGGCCCCTTGGCTGAGAAACAGCCCCACAGCATGATGCTGCCACCACCATGCTTGACTGTAGGGATGGTATTCTTGGGGTCGTATGCAGTGCCATCCAGTCTCCAAACGTCACGTGTGTGGTTGGCACCAAAGATCTCGATCTTGGTCTCATCAGACCAGAGAACCTTGAACCAGTCAGTCTGAGTCCTCCAAGTGATCATGAGCAAACTGTAGACGAGCCATGACATGATGCTTTGAAAGTAAAGGTACCTTACGGGCTCGTCTGGAACGGAGACCATTGCGGTGGAGTACGTTACTTATGGTATTGACTGAAACCAATGTCCCCACTGCCATGAGATCTTCCCGGAGCTCCTTCCTTGTTGTCCTTGGGTTAGCCCTGACTCTTCGGACAAGCCTGGCCTCGGCACGGGAGGAAACTTTCAAAGGCTGTCCAGGCCGTGGAAGGCTAACAGTAGTTCCATAAGCCTTCCACTTCCGGATGATGCTCCCAACAGTGGAGACAGGTAGGCCCAACTCCTTGGAAAGGGTTTTGTACCCCTTGCCAGCCTTGTGACCCTCCACGATCTTGTCTCTGATGGCCTTGGAATGCTCCTTTGTCTTTCCCATGTTGACCATGTTTGAGTGCTGTTCACAAGTTTGGGGAGGGTCTTAAATAGTCTGAAAAGGCTGGAAAAAGAGATAATTAATCCAAACATGTGAAGCTCATTGTTCTTTGTGCCTGAACTACTTCTTAATACTTTAGGGGAACCAAACAGAATTCTGGTGGGTTGAGGGGTTGAATAATAAATGACCCTCTGAAAAAACTTTTCCCAATTTGAAAAAAAAAAAACAACAAAGAAATAACATTCTTTTTTGCTGCAGTGCATTTCACACTTCCAGGCTGATCTACAGTCCAAATGTCACAATGCCAAGTTAATTCCAAATGTGTAAACCTGCTAAATCTGCAGGGGGTTGAATACTACTTGTAGGCACTGTAGATTTTGATATGCTGAACATGAATATGTGCTCCAAAAGTCTGTATCACGTAAGGTTTTTAACCCCTTCATGATTGGAGCTTTTTTCGATTTTTCGGTCCCCTTCTTTCCAGAGCCATAACTTTTTTATTTTTCTGTCATTATGGCCATGTGAGGGCTTATTTTTTGCAGGGCAAGTTGTACTTTTGAACGACATCATAGGTTTTACCATGTCCTGTACTCGAAAAGAGAAAAAAATTCCAAGTGCGGTGAAACTGCAAAAAAAGTGCAATCCCACACTTGTTTATTGTTTGGCTTTTTGCTAGGTTCACTAAATGCTAAACCTGACCTGCCATTATGATTCTCCAGGTCACTACGAGTTCATAGACACCAAACATGTCTAGGTTCTTTTTTATCTAAGTGGTGAAAAAAAATTCCAAAGTTTGCTAAAAAAAAAAAACAATTGCGCCATTTTCACGATACCGGTAGCGTCTCCATTTTTCATGATCTGGGGTCGGTTGAGGGCTTATTTCTTGCGGGCCGAGCTGACGTTTTTAATGTTACCATTTTGGTGCAGATACGTACTTTTGATCGCTCGTTATTGCATTTTAACACAATGTCGCGGCGACCAAAAAAAACGTAATTCTGGCGGCTTGATTTTTTTTATTGCTACGCCGTTTAGCAATTTGGTTAATTTTTTTAATTAATAGATCGGGTGATTCTGAACACGGCGATACCAAATATGTGTGCTTGATTTTATTTTTATTGTTTTATTTTGATTGGGGCAAAAGGGGGGCGATTTGAACTTTTATCTTTGTTTTTTTTATATATATATATATATATATATATATATATATATATATATATATATATATATATATATATATATATATATATATATATATATATATATATATATTTAAACACTTTTTTTTAACTTTTGGCATGCTTCAATAGCCTCCATAAGAGGCTAGAAGCTGCCTTAGCGTGATCGCCTCTGCTACATAGAGGTGATGCTCAGATCGCCTCTATGCAGCAGAATTACAGGCTTGCTATGAGCGCCGACCACAGGTTACACCGCACGCGGTCAGCCGAATGATTCAATGCGCCTGCGCGGAATTCGCATAATAAGTGCTTGCATGTGTGTAGATCAGCGATTTATGTTATTTCAATGGAAAATTCGGAATATACTGTTTCAGAAAAAGTTCATATGTGAGTTTTTAGAATTCTAACAGAATATTATAATGTTTCGTATGATTTCTCAAAAACCTTACGTGATAGGAAAAGTCTGAAGTTATTTCTGAAATCAGCATGAAAAAAATCTATCAGGAACACTCAAAATTGTCCGAGGGACAAAACCTTTGATGAAAACCTTGCATTACTGACAGTTTTTATTTTGCCATTCTGGACCACAGGAGGAAGACAGACGGAGATGTTGAAAGGGGTTGTCCAACTCAAACGACAATTTTTTTGTTTTTATGAAATCCATGTACTTAGGGCAAAAATATATATCTATTTCACTACTAGGTGTAATTAAATATTTTCACTGTTTGGCTTTTACAGTCTTTCTTTCCATACTCCGCTTGGAAGCGGTTTCAGCTCACAAGAAGGCCTATGAGTTACAGACTTCCCGTCAGACCATCACAGCAAGCTCACTGACAGATTCTTAGTTAACTCATTCCGCAGCCAGTAACAGACTGTGCAACACAGGGTTTACAGACGGAAAATGTGGCAACATTTTTAATTTAAACCAATGATTTTTAGCCACAAATACAAGCACTTAAGTAAAAAAAACAAAACAAACAATGCTGACTTTGGTAGCACAGTCTAACTGCAGGCAGATCCTGTGACCCATGTTACAACCTTAACGCAAGTCATAAGACTTCTCACATGTAGGAGCACATGGGGACAGCCCTGGTGACAGGCAGTTGTACTGAGTAAATATTTTAGGCTGTCCATACACCTTACACCTTAGATAGCTGTCAGCGCTCTCTATTGACTCCACCATAAACACTGATTGTCAGAGAGAAAAACTGTACAATCCATGGAGACATCTACGCAGAGGGGATATATCACCCCCACATTGAACATATGGGATTAATTATAACTGGTGAAGTGAGAAGGAGCTGACACTTCAACCTCCACTGAAGTAGGAACCTCCTGCCGTTTATAGGTAATTACAATAGGGAATCTGCTGAGAACCAGCCACCAAGTCTAGGATTCATATACTCAGAGGGGAAGAGGTACAGGGGCTTCCTCTATTCAAAGGAATCTCAGACATCGGTCACAAGATCATCTATTGGAGGAGAGTCAGATGGGGGGGGGGGGGGGGGGGGGTCCAATCCCACCAGTAGAGGTAGGTGCAGTCAAATTTCTCCCGAGTCTGGGGGCTTTTGGTACAAAGTACGGTACTTACTGGTGGTAAGAGGCCTCTATGGGTAAATGCTCTTGGCACAATGGTTTCGCCAGCCTCTGCCTCAGGCTGCTTTTCTCCCTCATTACCGCCTCCAAGTGGCTGTTTATTGTCTGCAGGGCATCACATTTCTGATCTGAAATTTTCAAAGATATGAAGTGATCTACAGCTGGAAAGTGCAGACAATGTACACATCATATACACACTTCCAGTTCCGTGACATCATTCACCAGGTCTCATAATACAAACTGTAAACATTTTTATTAAAATGATCTTGCCTGACCTGATGACATTGATGTACTTACTGTAAAAAAAGAAAATCCATGTCACAATTTCTGTATTATCAGTTTCAAAAGTTTTAACTCAATCTGTGTCCCCCTAGGCTGGGTGACAATTTCTCAGTGTCCCTCCTCCCTGCTGCTGAATCTTTACCCATCTAGTCCAACTGACAGCTCCTCAGTGTCCCTCATCCCTGCTACCAAGATCTCACACTGCTCAGTACAAGCTGCAGCTGTCAGTGAGGCTGGACAGGGGAAAACTCAATACACTGGGACTAATGAGTTCTGTCATTCTTTAGTTGGGCTAATAACAGGCTCACCTTAATATCAGGACTATACAGACATTCTAATACAGGGTTTTCAAAGTGACTCCACCAGCCTTATCAAGTTTAAGAGCTCTATTAAAGTAATTTCATGTAATTTTTCAGATTAATCTGTACTGTGGGTGTACATAAGCATGAGAAATAACACTTTCTAGCTGTTGTATGACTTGTATCCTGCATTTTTTAAACAGTTTTATCCTCTAAGCACTTTATCTCCAATTATGAGTTGTCTCTGAGCTAGTGGATGGAGATTAGTTGCTACGAAGTCCCCTATAATCATTACATGGGAATGGATTCCTTCTTCTTGTCTGTAGCGCACAGACAGAAGCAGCAGCATGGAAGACATTTTACAGCAGTACTGAGCTGTGTGACTGTGAATCCAGCACTGAAATGAAATTATTTTGCTAGAAGCTGCAGCATGATCTGCCTGTGTGTCTTGTGTCTCAGTGTTTAAAGGGCCACTGTCACCCCCCCCAGCCGTTATAAACTAAAAGAGCCACCTTGTGCAGCAGTAATGCTGCAGTCTAACAAGGTGGCTCTTTTAGTTTTTGATTAAGTTATTACCTAAATAAAGCGTTTTAAAATTTGGCCACACATACCACATATTGTATCTGGAGGCGGACCCAAGCGTCCTGTATGAATCTTCCAACGGCCGTCACTCTTCTCTTCAGGGGCGATGGTTGCCGCCCCCTGAGCGCTGTTATCTTCTGAAATCCGGCGCCTGCGCTGTGCGTGCCTGCCTGGGGCCTGCGCAGTGTTCATTGTCAGTGCGGCCGCCCTATTACTGAATCCCCGCCCCGCACTGTGTTATTCATTATGCACAGTGCGGGGCTGGGGTTCCTGGGCATGCGCACTGCGCTGTTTTGACGCTCCCCAGCTCCCCCGCCTTCCCAGGAACCCCAGCCCCGCACTGTGCATAATGAATAACAGTGCGGGGCGGGGGATTCAGCAGTAATAGGGCGGCCGCACTGACAATGAACACTGCGCAGGCACGCACAGCGCAGGCGCCGGATTTCAGAAGATAACAGCGCTCAGGGGGCGGCAACCATCGCCCCTGAAGAGAAGAGTGACGGCCGTTGGAAGATTCATACAGGACGCTTGGGTCCGCCTCCAGATACAATATGTGGTATGTGTGGCCAAATTTTAAAATGCTTTATTTAGGTAATAACTTAATCAAAAACTAAAAGAGCCACCTTGTTAGACTGCAGCATTACTGCTGCACAAGGTGGCTCTGTTAGTTTATAACGGCTGGGGGGGGTGACAGTGGCCCTTTAATTCTCCTTATTCTGCCTCCCGTAGACCATCACCCTGTTAGCAGTCCACACAGATTTGACCCAGATAGATATGAGTCACTTTTCAATGAGGATAATTAGTTCAGCGGGGAAAGGAAGAAGTGGATCATAAGTGGACAAAGAAGTAGAATTCTCTGCTATAATAAACTTTGCAATATATCTTATTTGCTTGCACTACTGATTTATTTAAAAGCTTCTTAATTTAATAATCAGTAATCTGCTATATAAACAAATTTAACCCCTTCACAACCTTGGGATTTTCCATTTATGTTTTTTTGCTCCCTTTCTTCTCAGCTATAACTCTTATTTTTTGGGCAATACGGACATTTGTGGGATTGTATTTTTGCGGGACAAGTTGTACTTTTGAACAACGTCATTGGTTTTACCATATTGTGTATTAGAAAATCGGGGGAAAAAAAAGTGCGGTGAAATTGCAAAAAAAATAAAAAGTACAATTCCACAATTTTTTTTTTTTTACCATGTTCACTAAATGCTAACTGACCTGCCATTATGAATCTACAGGTCATTGCAAGTTCACAGACACCAAACATGTCTAGGTTATTTTTTACTTAAGTGGTGAAAAATAATTCCATAGAAATTTTTAGAGACCTAAACCGTCTCCATTTTTCACTATCGGGGGCTGGGCAGGGGCTTATTTTTTGCACACTGAGTTGATGTTTTTTGTGATACCATTTTGGTGCAGATACAATGTTTTGATTGCCTGTTATTGCAATGTTGCGGCGATCAAAATAATTTAATTCTGGCGTTATGATTTTTTTGCTCGTTACGCCATTTACCGATCAGAGTCATTCAAAAAGGGGATGAATTGAACTTTTTAAAATTTTTTTAAATCTTTTTTTTCTACTTTTGACTTGCTTCAATAGTCTCCTTGAAGCTGTGACATTCCAATCGCCTGTGCTACACATAGTGCTTCAGCCCTGCTATGTGCAGCAGAATTTATCATCTGCTGTGACCGCCGGCCACGGCGCGGCACTCATGGCAATTCAGTTATGACAACCACAGGGGTCTACTGCAGATCCAAGTTTGTCATACCACCCCATGGACGTTCCGCAATCTTGTGACAGGTGAGCAAATGGGCATGGTTAGTAATGCGCTTCCGGCGTGGCCATGTTAAATTACACTGTCTGAGATTAATAGCGGCATTTAACATGTTAACAGCCGCAGATGGATCGCGATTCCACCTGGGGCTGTTCAGGTCATATGTCTGCTGATGAAATCAGCTGCTATGTGCTGGAAAACATGCGGGTTCAGGGGTGGAGCCTGCGTGGATAACAGGGACATGAGGTATATATACGTCATCGGTCGTGAAGGGGTTAGTTTGTGAGTGCATTGAAAATTAAAGGGGTTTTCTGGCCATAGGTCACTCATGACCTGTCCGTAAAATAGGTAATCAATATCAGACCAGTGTGTGTGTGGGGGGTGGTGGTGTCCCGCACCAGGCTGCTATTAACTAGCACCAGCGGTCAGATGTGTCGCAGCTGCTGCCAAGAACTGCACATCAGCTCCTATCCTTAGATCCCCACTGATCTGACTGGTAACCTAGCCTATGGACAGCTCAACAATATCCTTTGACCAGAAAATCCCCTTAAGCAGAGAGTCCAGGATCACAACAGTCACTGTAAATTGCGGTTTCCTATTAATCATGCAGCAAAGATTGTGCAGTGCGGTACCTGCCCTCTTCCTTTGTAAAGCCTTTTTTTTTTTTTTTTAAATACTAAAATGAGAAATAAGAATTAAACACTATAACCAGGGAAAAAAAAAAAAAACTTACTGAGGAAAAACGAGTGCGTGATATCTGCCGTCTCCTTCTCAAGACTCAGCATTTCTAACTCCAAGCTCTTCTGTAAGGCAAAAATAAATATAGCGAAACAGGGGAATCACGACTTGTCAGAGATCACTCGCTGCCCATAGACAGGCCAATAATTGGGGAATGAGCGATCGCAGGATGATCGCTTCTGACGATTTTGCAGTCTGGACAGATAAAATGCTCATTCGTTGGATGATAGGACGAATCATAGGACATGTGCATGTACATAGGACATGTGCTGCCGAGAAAAATCACAGTATGTGGGCACAGGACGAGGATATTTGTAATAGTTCCATGCACATGGAAGTGGGGTTGGCCATTAAATAACTCATTAGCATGCATGTAGCCAATTGGTGGTCGCTTAATTGTCGCAGTTGGCTTGTGTATACCCAACATAACGTGGTTACAGAGTCTCCAGCAATTAGCTGATACCTGTGGGTAACCCTGAAAGATGGAAAGAGGCAGAGACTTGCCTTGTCAATTTCAGATTTGAGAGCAGAGATCTTCTCCAGCTCTTCTACACGACTAAAACACTGGATCTCTTTCCGGGTCTGGTCCAAGGCATCCTAGGTAAAATAAAGAAGAAGATTGTTGACTCTGCTAATTTGATATTGATGGCCAAACATTGACTATCAATATTAAAATCCCCCAACAACCCCTTTAGTTCTGATGAACTCAAAAGCACACTGTGTACAATTCTCTACAACAAGAATTTACGGTCCGAAGCGGGGTTGTGGAGTCGGAGTCAATGTCCATTTTGGTGGACTTGGTATAAAATGGACCAACTCCTAAAATAAATAATAAATTGGGTTCAGTAGTACAATGCAGGATGTGCTGTAAATGTTTTCATAAGAATTTGGGAAAGTTATGAAATGTCCTGTAAATATCTGTTCTGTTTCTGATCCAAAGATCTTGGCTTTTAGTTGAGATGAATCTGTGCTGCACTTTATGTACATGCTTAGTAGTGACCAGTGCTGTGGAGATGTACAGTACAGACCAAATGTTTGGACACACCTTCTCATTTAAAGATTTTTCTGTATTTTCATGACTATGAAAATTGTACATTCACACTGAAGGCATCAAAACTGTGAAATAACAGACAAATTTTCAGTTGTTTCACACTTTTTTGTTAAGTATATAATTCCACATGTGTTAATTCATAGTTTTGATGCCTTCAGTGTGAATGTACAATTTTCATAGTCATGAAAATACAGAAAAATCTTTAAATGAGAAGGTGTGTCCAAACTTTTGGTCTGTACTGTAGATGAGATGAATCTGTGCTGCACTTTATGTACATGCTCAGTAGTGACCAGTGCTGTGGAGTCGTAGATGAGATTAATCTGTGGTGCACTTCATGTACATGCTCAGTAAGTTGTAGAGGAGATGAATCTGTGCTGTACTTTATGTACATGTTTAGTAGTGACCAGTGCTGTGGGGTCGGAGTTGAGATGAATCTGTGCTGTACTTTATGCACATGCTCAGTAGTGACCAGTGCTGTGGAGTCATAGATGAGATGAATCTGTGCTGCACTTTATGCACATGCTCAGTAGTGACCAGTGCTGTGGAGTCACATATGAGATGAATCTGTGCTGCACTTTGTGTACATGTGCAGTAGTGACCAGTGTTGTGGGGTTGGAATTGAGATGAATCTGTGCTGTACTTTATGTACATGCTCAGTAGTGACCAGTGCTGTGGAGTTGTAGATGAGATGAATCTGTGCTGCACTTTATATACATGCTCAGTAGTGACCAGTGCTGTGGAGTCATAGATGAGATGAATCTGTGCTGCACTTTATGTACATGCTCAGTAGTGACCAGTGCTGTGGAGTCGTAGATGAGATGAATCTGTGCTGTACTTTATGTACACGCTCAGTAGTGACCAGTGCTGTGGAGTCATAGATGAGATGAATCTGTGCTGTACTTTATGTACATGCTCAGTAGTGACCAGTGCTGTGGAGTTGTAGATGAGATTAATCTGTGCTGCACTTTATATACATGCTCAGTAGTGACCAGTGCGGTGGAGTTGTAGATGAGATGAATCTGTGCTGTACTTTATGTACACGCTCAGTAGTGACCAGTGCTGTGGAGTCATAGATGAGATGAATCTGTGCTGTACTTTATGTACACGCTCAGTAGTGACCAGTGCTGTGGAGTCATAGATGAGATGAATCTGTGCTGCACTTTATGTACATGCTCAGTAGTGACCAGTGCTGTGGAGTCGTAGATGAGATGAATCTGTGCTGTACTTTATGTACATGCTCAGTAGTGACCAGTGCTGTGGAGTTGTAGATGAGATTAATCTGTGCTGCACTTTATATACATGCTCAGTAGTGACCAGTGCGGTGGAGTTGTAGATGAGATGAATCTGTGCTGTACTTTATGTACAATTGAAAAGTCGGAGGTTTGGCTTACCGACTCCAAAGCCCTGGTCCAAGGAATATATAATATATTATTTAAAGAGGTTGGCCCACAAGAAAAAAACATGGTAGCTGGGATCCCTTGATTGATTGATCACTTGATGGGGCTCTTGTGCAACTGTTCTAGAGTCAACTGAATACCGTATTGGTTATGAATGTGCACTAGGGCTCCATTCAGTGTCTATGGGACTGACAGGTAAAGCGGCACGCTGTACGGTGCTGAAGGCCACATACATACCCTGCTGGGAGAATAGAGAAAAATATCAACCAATCTTAGCACATAGTTTTCAGTTACAGCCCGAGTTATACATTATGGGGCTTATGTCGGACAGCGGAGACCGGTAATGTCTGTCCACCAAACGACCCTGTTGTAAGTTTATCAAAAACTAACACATATTCTGCATTTTTACAATGATCTACTTTTCCTACACAGCTGCATAAACTGTATACAGACATGCTGGCCAGGCTGAGGATAGAAGAACAGTTTTCCCGAGTTGCACAGCCATGATCTCATGATTGGTGGGTGCCTGCCGTCAGATACCAAGCAATCAGTGAGTCACGTAAAGGGGTTTTCCACCTTTGGGGGCAATTTTTTTCTTCCCAAATGAAAGGCTAAAAATCATTTTCATAATTGGGTCTCATTCAAATTTTTCCACTGTTTTCTGTATACGTTTTGTTGCACTGCCTTTTGCTAGCAGCAAAATGAGTTAACTGAGAACCCATCAGTGAGCTCATGGCGACAGTCCAATTGGAGAATTTCTAACTTTTTTAAATCTGTCATTTTCTAGGTAGAGTTTTAAATTGAAACTGAATTGTGAAATGATTTTTTAGCCCAAAATACATGTATTTAAACCTCACAAGGTCAAAAGTACGTAGGGTGTGCCCTTATGCGATCCTCACTCCCGAAGTATGACATTTATTTATTTTAAATCCGCCATACAGCCCTAAAGATATAAGGGCTATATATGTAGCGTTCATTTTTGTGGTCTTTATGTAGAGGGTGTGACTCACCGAGTAATAACGCAGAACAGCCTAAAGAGCCCCCACATATAATCTTGTAGCCACGCTCCCTTAAAAACAATTGTACCAAATAAAAAGCCCTGTATCTCTGGAACTGTATGGTGGATTTTTCAAAGTAAATAAATAAATACACAAGAGTTGAGATAATTAAATAAAAGCAAAAAAAAAAAAAAAGTTCTCAGAGGTGAAAGCATCTGACAATGTCAGGCCATCTGGATCCATACAAGGCAGTGGAGACTGAGCAGAGCCGGGAAATTCAAGCAAAATGGCCGTTAGTAAGAAAACACTGGAACATTATGGAATTTGAATCTCGCTGGAGTCCAATGGACCTTCCATTCCCGGCAGGACACTTATTGGGTCACGTGACCACAATCGCATTGTACACATAGTGCATCCTACCAGGCTGAAGGTGGTTTCTTATTGGTCAGTTTCTTATTCGTCAATTTTTTCTTTTCAGTTTTTTAAAGGTTTAACAACAAAAACTAATCATCACAATAATCACATACACTGCAGCGAGGAGCCCTGATGGGAATACATTTAAAAACGGCTACAAAAACGATACAACTGGCACAAAAGTGGGCACCGAAGGGCGTTAATGAAAGGGTTAAATGCCTTTGGGCCACTGATTTAACACTGCACACATATAGAGCAGGGAGCCCCATATCATCAAACCAGGTATCTCCAGCCCGGCCCATATGGGCTCTGGGCATCAGAACTGGCATCAAAGTGGGCAGCTCATTATCACAGGTGGTGTGAGATCAGTGGCCCAAAGGCATTTAACCCTTTCATTAACACACTTCGGTGCCCACTTGTGTGCCAGTTTTATCACTTTTGTAGCTGTTTTTTAAGTGTATTCACATCAGGGCACCTCATGCAGTGCATGTTATTATTGTGATGATTATTTTTTGGTGTTAAACCTATAAAAAAAACACAGAACAGAAAAAACTGCCGAATAAGAAACCACCTTCAGCCTCGTATGTGTCCTGGACTCCTGCTGTTCCGTACCTGGGACAGGACTCCGGCCCGCAGACACCGCTCTATCAGTAACGCCGCTGCCGACGGCTGCACCGGAGCCCAGGGATTACTCGCCATTGCAATACGAACTAACGACAAACTCCAAAGCAAAAGAAAGCGCTAAACATGAGGCCAACC
The DNA here is from genome assembly GCF_051348905.1 of Ranitomeya variabilis. Classification (NCBI taxonomy): domain Eukaryota; kingdom Metazoa; phylum Chordata; class Amphibia; order Anura; family Dendrobatidae; genus Ranitomeya; species Ranitomeya variabilis. The sequence continues at coordinate 673,321,503 of NC_135232.1, read as the reverse complement.
AATCAGAATCCGCGCTGTGGTCTGACCCACTCGGTGACCCGTAGAGCTGCCATATTGCGGCTGGCACATACGCCGGACGCCATCTTGTGTGTGGCACACCGCGCTGATTGCTAAGGCGGAGCCGCGGTTTCCGGAAGAGCCGTGTACGGGATTGTGGACTGGAGCGGGAGACGGTAACCGCGGTGCAGGGTGAGAGCTTTCTTCCGGTAGTGTATAGTGCTGCACTTGTATGTGTAACTTTCTGGTGAGGAGACCTGACTCCTGCAGCTTGTTGCCGTCCTGGGGTGTGAGTTGCTGGGAGTTGTAGTTCCATGTGAGGCAGCTGTCCTGTAGTGACCGTGCACACTCGGCATGCACGTAGTATCCGCTCCTCACCATGGTCACCACCACCTCTGCTTGCTGTCAGCGGACTGACCTTTCTGCTGCTGGCTGTCAGTCAGTATATGTCTCATTGCTCCGTGCACGGTCTTCATCAGTGTTTTGGGTCCATTTTCCCCAATGTTTGCTCTGTGTCCATTTTTGCAATTTTTGTTGTTTAACCCCGTCATTTCGGGCCATTTTTCCATTTTTTTTTTCGGTTTTGTTTTTTTGATCCCCTTCTTCCCAGGGCCATAACCATAGCGTTATGTTTCTGTCAATATGGCCGTGTGAGGGCTTATTTTTTGCAGGAGAAGTTGTACTTTTGGAAGACACTATTGGTTTTACCATATCGTGTACTGGACAATGGGAAGCAAATTCCCAGTGCGGTGAAATTGCAAAAAAAGTGCAATTCCACAATTTGTCTTTTATTTAAAAAAAAAAAATATTTTATACCATGTTCACTAAATGCTAAAACTAACCTGCCATTATGATTTTCCAGGTCATTACGAGTTCATAGACACCAAACATGTCTAGGTTCTTTATTATCTAAGTGGTGAAAAAAAATTCCAAGGTTAGCAAAGAAAAAAAAATAAAATAATAATGGTGCAATATTCCGTTTCCCTGTAGCGTCTCCATTTTTCGGGATCTCGGGTTGGGTGAGGACTCATTTTTTTGCGCTCCGAGCTAGTTTTTTTAATTATACCATTTTGGTGCAGATACGATGTTTTGATTGCATTTTATTACAGTGTTTTGCTGCGACCAAAAAAACATAATTCTTGCCGTGAGATTTTTTTTTTTTCATTATGCCATTTACTGATTGGATTAATTCTTTTTATATATATTGATCGGGTGATTCTCAACTCGGCAGTACCAAATATGTGTTTTTTTTGTTTTATTTTGAATGAGGCAAAAGGGAGGTGATTTTAACTTTTATATATATTTTTATATCTTTAAAAACTTTTTTTTTTTTTTTTACATGCTTCAATAGTCTTGAGTTGAAGTTGAAGCTGTGATGTGTGCTGCGTTCTTGTGTGAATGCTCCCCCCCTCCCCCCGGAGTTATGTACATTAATATAATGCTGGAGAACCAATTTATAATTTCTTATATCACGTTTTCATAGTTTAAAAGGTTGAAAGTAGAGTAGATATAAGTCCATCTAATGTTGGGAGCAATATTCTCTTCTGCCTGTAACGTTATGTCCTAAACTAAGGTGCAGATGTCCAATGTGAAATGAAGACTCATGTGCAAAAGCTTCTTAGGCAGGCTGAGCGTAATCTGCTGTCCAAGCTGCACATGAGCGAGGGCAGATCCAGCAGTAGTGTCAATGACACACAGACCGAGTTCACACAAGTGTATTTACAGACCACAACGCATGGTCGGGTTAAACTCAGTGTATCCCATGCGATGTATATACAGCAGTCTCAGTGTCTCCTATGTGATGTATGTACAAAGGTCTGTGTATCCTGTGTAATGTATATACAGTTTGTGTATCCTTTGTGATTTATGCACCGCAGTCTGTCTCATATGTGATGTACAGCAGGGGTGTCAAACTGCATTCCTCGAGGGCCTCAAACCATGCGTGTTTTCAAGATTTCCTTAGCATTGCACAAGGTGCAGGAATCATTACCTGTGCAGGTGGTTAAATTATCACCTGTGCAATACAAGGAAATCCTGAAAACATGACCTGTTTGCGGCCCTCGAGGAATGCAGTTTGACACCCCTGATGTACGGTATCTCGCAAAAGTGAGTACACCCCTCACGTTTTTGTAAATAGTTTACCGTATATCTTTTCATGGGACAACACTGGAGATCTGACACTTTGATACAATGTAAAATAGTTAGTGTGTAGCTTGTATAACAGTCTAAATTTCTCTCTAAATTACTCAACACACAGCCATTAATGTTTAAATTGCTGGCAACAAAAGTAAGTGCACCCCTAAGTGAATATGGCCAAATTGTACCCAAAGTGTGAATATTTTGTGTGGCCACCATTATTTTCCAGCACTGCTTTATATCTATTTGCCATGGAGGTCACCAGAGCTTCACAGGTGGCCACTGGAATCTTATTCCACTCCTCCATGACTACATCACTGAGCTGGTGGAGACTTTGAGCTCCCCAACCTTTCATTTGAAGATGCCCCACAGATGCTCAATAGGGTTTAGGCATGGAGACAGCTGGCCAGTCCAGCACTTTTACCCTCAGCTTCGTTAGCAAAGCAGTGGTGGTCTTGGAGGTGTGCTTAGTGTCATTAACATGTTGGAATACTGCCCTGCGGCCCAGTTTTCCTGGTGAAGGGATCATGGCTCTGCTTCAGTTTGTCACAGTACATGTTGGCATTCATGGTTCCTTCAATGAACTGTAGTTCACTCAATGAACTGTAATCTCCTCTGCCCTGTTGAGGGTAGAGGAGAGTCCTGCAGTGCGCAGGGAAAGGTCAGAGAGGCCCAGCGCCTGAGCACTGCAGGACTTTGTTCTGCACTCAACAGGGCAGATAAGTACTCCTGTGCAGGAGCACGATGCCGGGGAGCGATGAAGAAGCAGAAGGACGGCATCACAAGAAGATGGGAGGCACCGAACCAGGACCTGCGATACCCATTGGACCTGACCGCACAGGACCGCCCTCCCGGGTGAGTATAATATAACTTAATTTTCTTCACTTGCAGGTCGGACCGGGGGCTTATCTATAGCATTATAAAATGCTGTAAATAAGCCCTGAAAGGCAGTGGCCGCATCTTATAGCGGCAAAATCTGCTGACAGATTCCCTTTAATGGCTGTGTGAGTTATTTAGAGGGCACCACAAAGTTACAGAAGTTGCACACTGACTACTTTTACGTTGTATCAAAGTGTCACATCTTCAGTGAAAAGATATATTTACAAAAATGAGAGGGGTGTACTCACTTTATATGTAGCAGACTCGTATTATTTGTGATTTATATACAGCAGTCTTTGTAACCTTTGTGGTTTATAAACCGCAGTCTCAGTGTATCCTTTCTGATTTATATACAAAAGTCTTTGTATTCTATATAATGTATACAGGGTGGTCCAAAAGTAGGTGGACAGTATGTGTAATAGGGTTATGAAGGGTGAGATTTATCAAACATGGTTTTTGCAGTTCAACGTTCTCACAACACATCTAGATAAGTTTCTTGGGTGGTCTAGTTTCCAAAATGGGGTCATTTGTGGGGGGTTTCCACTGTTTAGGTACATCAGGGGCTTTGCAAACGCAACATGACGCCCGCAGACCATTCCATCTAAGTCTGCATTCCAAAACGTCACTACTTCCCTTCCGAGCTCCGTCGTGCACCCAAACAGTGGTTTACCCCCACATATGGGGTATCAGCGTACTCGTACATAAATTTTGGGCTCCATTTACTCCTTTTACCCTTGGAAAAATAAAAAAAATTGTTGCTAAAAGATCATTTTTATGACTAAAAAATGTTCATTTTTTTCCTTCTATGTTGCTTCGGTGAAACACCTGAAGGGTTAATAAACTTCTTTAATATGGTTTTGAGCACCTTAAGGGGTGCAGTTTTTAGAATGGTGTCAGTTTGGGGTATTTTCAGCCATACAGACCCCTCAAACTGACTTCAAATGTGAGGTGGTCCCTAAAAAAAAAAAAAAGTTTTGTAAAATTTGTTGTAAAATTCAGAAATCACTGGTCAACTTTTAACCCTTATAACTTCCTAACAAAAAAAAATTTGTTTTCAAAATTGTGCTGATGTAGACATGTGGGAAATGTTATTTATTAACTATTTTGTGTCACATAACTCTCTGGTTTAACAGAATAAAACTTCAAAATAAATAATAATAAATCAAAATAAATGTTACTTTCTGTCCATCTACTTTTGGACCACCCTGTATACTGCATTCTCGGTCTATCGTTTGTGATTTATATACAGCAGTCTCTCTGTATCCTATGTCATTTAAAAAATCTGCAATCTGTGTACCTTATGCAATGTGTGGATAGCAATCTCGGTGTATCCTTTTTGATTTATAGACAGCACTCTGTATCCTATGTGATGTATGCACAGCAGTCTGTGTATCCTTTGATTTATATACAGCAGTCTGAGTATCCTATGTGATAGAATACACAGAATGCTGTATAGATGTGATGTATATACATGTGATACATCTACAGCAGTCTCAGTGTATCCTGTGATGTCTATACATCAGGGTCGGTGTATCCTATGCGATGTATATTCAGCAGTCTCGGTGTATTGTTTGTGATTTATAGACAGCAGTCTGTATATTCCATGTTATGTATATACAGCAGTCTCAGTGTATCTTATGCAATGTGTGTACAGCAGCCTGTGTATCCTATATGGTGTATATACAGCAGTCTCGGTGTATCATTTGTAATTTATATATAGCAGTCTGTGTATCCTATGTGATGTGTGTATACAGCAGTCTGTATCATATGTGATATATGTACATCAGTGTTATGTATCCTTTGTGATTTATAAGCAGCAGTCTCAGTGTATCCTGTGTGATGTATATCAGCAGTCTCAGTGTATCCTATGATATCTATACAGCAGTCTCGGTGTATCCTTTTATGCTTTATGATTTATTTACAGCAGTCTCGGTGTATCCTTTGTGACTTATTTACAGCACCCTGTATCCTACAGTATGTGTTTTTATAAATCAGCAATGTGTATACATCAATTTCTGTGTATCCTTTGTGATTTATGCACAGCAGTCTATTCTATGTAATGTGACAAACCCGCACCTCACCACCAGCCTGATGTTACTATTATTGCCGAGAGATCACGTAATGTGGTCTCCCCACTATCACCAACGTGACGTTCCGCACCCCCGGGGACATTTAAAGTCAGCTTGGTACAGTTTTTTGACACAGACACCCCCTGTCCACATGGAGGGCAAAACCTCAGGTGGTGTGTACAGCCAGGTTTCCAGATCCCGGGATTCCCGGCTTCTGTATATGGCTAAGTTTAGTCCAGACTACTGTACATACATATAAATAATATATTGACTAATAGTGCACATAAATAATGTACACTACAGAATAAATACATAATACGTTCTAGAAAAAAGAATTCACTTACTTGTTCATTTTTTATTCTGTTGGTGTATGACGACTTGTTAAAGCAATTCTCCCAGTGATTTTTCTGTAAAAAAAAAACAAAAAAACCCCCAAAACATTAATTTTGCTGAATGTTTTATTTTCTGCTGACTTTGTGGAATACATTTATGCGTATAATTTGTGAGATGTCATGACTGTATATATTGCAGTAAGCGGCAGGACAGCAAGGAATCTTTCATCAGCCCCCAGTGAAGGAGCTTCCGATCACGACCATGGGCAACAGTGCGTTGAAGGCCCACCTGGAAACAGCCCAGAAGACTGGCGTGTTCCAGCTGACGGATAAGGCGTTGGCAGAGGTGAGAGCTGCTATGCTCTGGTATATACAGTTTATGTTGTCTTTGTTTTTTTTTTTTTTTTTTTTTACATATATACTATTTTTTATGTATTTTTTTGCACCCAAAGTTCCCGGAGGAGCTGCAGAGATTATCCGCTAACCTACGAACCATCAATCTGTCCAGCAACAAGATGGAAGTTCTGCCTCCATCAATAGGCAAATTTGGAGTTTTGAAGAGTTTGTCCCTGAGCCACAACAGATTGAGTAAGAATATTATCTCTGAGAACTGTGGACATTTGGGAAAGTATCTTACAATGCTTTGCAAAAGTATTCACCCCCTTAACATGTGTTTGCATCCAGTGGCTTGCTTGCTTTTAGGCTGTGCGCACACAGTGCGGATTTTGCTGCGTATTCGCAGCGGATTTGACGCTGCGAATCTGCAGCAGTTTTCCATGCGGTGTACAGTACCATGTAAACGTATGGGAAACAAAATCTGCAGTGCACATGCTGCGGGAAAAAAAACGCGCGGAAACGCAGCGGTGTTTTTTCCACAGCATGTCAATTCTTTGTGCGGATTGCGCAGCAGTTTACACCTGCTCCTCAATAGGAATCCGAAGGTGTAAAACCGCAGGTGGAATCCGCAGGAAATCCGTGGGTAAGCCGCAGATCCTCTTTCATACTTTCACAGAAATATGAGCACAAGGGGGCAGACTCTACCTTATCTTATGTTACTTTTTCTCCCTAGCCGGACTTCCTGATGAGTTGTGCAAATTAAAAAAGCTGGAGACCCTGCACCTCGCAGCCAACCATATTCCCCGCCTCCCCGCAGACTTTGGGCAGCTCTCCGCCTTGAAGACACTAAACCTTTCCGGTAACCAGCTACGTGCAATACCCTCCCAGCTCTGCGGCCTGCGGCACCTGGATGTAGTGGATCTGTCAAAAAATAAAATTCAGGCCATTCCAGATGAAGTCTCAGGGGTGCAGGCCATCGAGATAAACCTAAACCAGAACCAGGTAAGACGACCCCAATAAAAGGTGAATTAGTGTCAAGTAGGGGAACCAGTGCATAAGTGCTTGTCTTGTCTTTATGGAGACGGGGGCAAAATCTGAAACAAGGTAAAAAAAAAAAAATCGTAATGTAAAAAAAAAAAAAAAATAAAATCATGTAAGTTTCTTCTAATGCCCTGCTTGTCCTCAGTTCATTTGCCTTGTAGTCATGTGGAGTACAGATGATGGCAGTGGTCGGTCTGCCCATTTCCTCCTCTGTGTGTTGTGCTTATCAGTGCAGTCTCTTGCAGCAGCTTATCTGGATAGTGAGATACAGGTGCTGATCTTTTCACTGCCATCATCTGTACTCCAAATGAGTACATTCTGATATGAAGGTAAATAGACTAGACAAAAGCATGGGTTTGGAAGTCACTTGTATTTTTTTTGTAGGAATTAAGACAAATTCCCTATTTTGCTTCCACTTCTGCTTTTCCCCTATTTATTTCTTTGTCTTCAGCTGTATTGATATCAGGACTTACTCATTTGGAGTACAGATGATGGCAGTGGAAAGCTCAGCTCAGCACCTGTGTCACTAACTCTCGAGGTAAGCTGCTGCGGGAGACTGCACAACTCAGAGGAAGGTATTGATGCTGACCCTTTCACTGCCATCATCTGTACTACAAATGAGTGTGTTCTGATATCAGTGCAGCTGAAGACAGGGAAATGGATTGGGGCAATGCAAGAGTTTGGAACCTACTTTCATGCCTTGTTTTTTTACAAGAGTGAAATGAAAATCCCCTAATAAAGTGATTTGCAAGTTTCACAGCTTTCAATGTTTCACAAAATTATTTAAAAATAAAAAATATAATTAGTTACTCTTTAAATTTGCAATGTGAGAAATTGACATCCATAAAATTCCCAGAAGCGTGTGGGTGGGCATATCTGTACATTGTAGTGTAGCATATTTCATGCAGTAGTGCCCCTGGTATTCCTTGCATTATTAGTTGCAGCCTCTGCTGCAATTTAATGTAAAACAGACGGATTTGCTTCCTTCTGAGCTTTGTAGAAAGAACCGACGAGAAAAATATGTTGTGCCAGGACAAAACAATTAATATGGTAAGTACTAGAAAATTCTAACAGTACAGACAGAAGAATAAAACTGGTGGGTGAGTGAACGTGAGGATCCCAGTAGTTAAAAAAAATCATGGATCATCAAATATCTTATACAAAAATAGTAGTAAAAATACACAAGGTATGTACAGTTGTGCTCAAAGGTTTACATACCCCGGCAGAATTTTTGCTTTCTTGACCTTTTTTTCAGAGAATATGAATAACACCAATACTTTTTCTCTACTCATGGTTAGTGGTTGGGTGAAGCCATTTATTGTCAAACTACTGTGTTTTATTCGGACTCCCATGACAGCACTACGAGAGAGGGGATCCGCCCTTCAGGAACAGGAAACCTACAGAGATACAAAAGGGCGGCACCTCTCCCTATGCATCAGTTGGTTTCCTGTTCCTGGAGGGACAGGATCCTACAGATGAAAATCTCCGTAGTGGATCCCAGGCCGGCCGGCCGAATCTGGTAGCGGGGGGGTCTCCTACCTCGGCCGGTGCGGATGTCCCTGGAGGCGCCACGGTGGTCCTGGCTGGACTGCACGTCGGTGGCGTATGGCAGCAGGGAGCAGGGTCCGGAGGATTGCCTGATCTCCATTCTATGCCGGCGTTGGTAAGTATATCCCCCCCCTTGGTTCTTGCAGCGATGCGGTGCGGCGGTGGAGTGGGGTAGCGGTGACGGGAGAGCGGCGCCGACCGGAGCGCTGTCGCACATCTCCGGCGTCCTGCACCGCTCTCAGGAGCGTTTCCGGAGTGCTGTGACGCCGGGGGCGGAGTCGGCAGGCGCTTCCGGGTTACTGGATGGCTGCGCATGCGCAGTCTATCCAAGATGGCGGCGCCCATCGATCCTGGACACCGGATTCCCCACTAACTACCGCTGACCTCCCAGCTGCGGTCTCGTAAGCAGAAACCAATGGGATGACGCCAGGCAGCCTGCTGACCGGAACCCAGGGGGATTTAAGCAGGTGTCGGACTTAGAGCCCTGCTTTTGGTCACACTTCCATCATGGAGAGTGATGGTGAGCAGCCTCAGCTACTGGAGGTGCGACAGAAGCCCTTGGAGAAGGAGCATGTCAGGAGTGACCAGTCCAGCCGCAAAAGCTCGTCCAAGCAGGGATCGAGAGCGTCGACTGGGAAAGAACCCCCTCGTGTTCCGGTACCTTTCTTGGCGTACGCTGGTAAGTGATCTATGTGAATGTTCACTCAGTGACGCGGGCCCCCTTATACTTTGTCATTCTAGGGGAAGAAAAGTGCAAAGACGAAACATAAGGAGTGCGCCCTATGTGGAATCCCCTTACCAGATTCTTATCCCAAAAAGTTATGTGCCCCCTGTATACAGCAGACGGTGAGGTCTACAGGTGTGGTAGGGGTTAAGGGACATCAGGTCGGATAGATGGTATCACCTTATTGTCCTCCCCTAGGTAGCGGAAGAATCTGCAACTACGGCTAACTTAAAAGAGATGATCCGTCTGGAAGTAAGGGAATCCCTGCGGTCTCTATCCCAGGCGGGAAGTTCAAAACCTAGAACTCCCTTAATCTCTGAGTCTTCGGAGGAAGAAAGAGAGGAAGGTTCCTATGGCTCTATTCCCTCTTCCTCGTCATCGGAAGAGGACTCTGGCCGTTTTTGTCTGCCGCTGGACCGAGTTGATAAACTAGTTAAATCGGTCAGGGGTACGATGGGCCTGGAAGAGCCAAAAACTCAACCTTCCAGGCAGGAATTAATGTTCAGCGGATTAGACCATAAGAAACGCAGATCTTTTCCGGTGATAGATAAAGTTCAAGAGTTAATTCTCCGAGAGTGGAAGAAACCGGAGAAAAAAGGCTCGTTACCACCAGCTTTAAAACGCAGGTATCCCTTTGAGGATGCAGCGGTTGATACCTGGGACAAGGCCCCTAAGCTAGATGCTGCGGTGGCAAAAGCGTCCAAAAAAGCCGCATTACCCTTTGAGGATATGGGGTCCCTTAAAGATCCGCTTGATAGGAAGGCAGACACCTTTCTTAAAGGTACCTGGGAGATGGCGGCTGGATCTCTGAGACCAGCGGTGGCCGCAACGTGTACAGGAAGATCCTTAATGGTCTGGCTGAATCAGCTGGAGTCACAACTTAAGGAAGGTGCGTCCAGGAATACAATCCTGAATGCGCTCCCAGTAATTCAAGATGCTGCGGCCTTCCTGTCGGACGCTTCATTGGATTCTGTCAAGATGGCGGCCAGAGCAGCAGGTCTTTCCAACGCGGCTCGTAGAGCCTTATGGTTAAAATGTTGGTCCGGTGACATCCAATCAAGATCCAAGCTCTGCGCTATCCCATGTAAAGGGGAATATCTCTTCGGACCAACTCTGGATGACTTGCTTGAAAAAGCAGGTGATGATAAGAAGAAGTTCCCTAATCTGGCATCAGCATCTTACCGTCGCCCCTTCAACAGAAGGAGGTTTGGTCGCGGAAGGAAACGCGCGTCCTCACCCTCGAGAGATAATTTCAGATGGGAGGATAGACGCAAGAGAGGTACGGGCTATATGTTCCGCCGTTCCTCAAAAGAACGTAAAAAGTCAGACCAATGACTAGCAATCCCTGTGGGAGGGAGATTGGCAGCCTTCTCTTCCGCATGGTCTGACATCACTAATAGTGACTGGGTCCGAGGCATTGTATCAGACGGCCTGAGACTGGAGTTTGACCATTGGCCTCGGGATAAGTTCAAATTAACCCCCTTACGTTCCTCCTCTATTGAACAAACGGCTTTGGAAGCTGAAGTCACCAATTTATGTCTTAAAAAGGTGCTGATTGAGATCCCAGATTCAGAAAGAGGAAGAGGGTTCTACTCTCCTCTATTTCTGATTCAAAAACCAGATAAGTCATTTAGGACCATCATTAATCTTAAATCTCTTAATGAATTCCTGGTTAATAAAACCTTCAAAATGGAGTCTATCAGTACTACAATAAAGATGTTGTTCAAACACTGCTTTATGGTAGTTGTAGATCTTAAGGACGCATACTATCATGTTCCTATCCATGAGAACTTCCAGAGGTTCCTGAGGGTGGCGGTGTCTATAGAGGGAATTGTTCGTCATTTTCAATATCGAGCCCTTCCCTTCGGCATTTCTGCAGCTCCTAGGGTATTTACCAAGGTAGTCGCTGAGGTTATGGCATATTTGCGAGAATCCGATATCCTCATAATACCTTATCTGGATGATTTCCTTATTGCGGGGAATTCAGCAGATCATTGCCTTTCGCAAGCAATGACAGCCATAGCCAAACTAGAACATCTGGGCTGGATTATAAATTATGACAAATCCCGTTTACAGCCCCTAAAAATTCAGAGATTCCTCGGACTGTTATTAAATTCAGAGACCCAACAATGCTGTTTGCCGCCTGATAAATTACTCCACATTCAACAACAGGTGTTGAAGGCGATTAATAAACCATCCATGACCCTTAGACAGGCTATGTCACTGTTAGGATCCCTAACTTCGTGCATTCCTGCCGTCCGTTGGGCCCAATTCCATACCAGACCTTTACAGTTTGAGGTTCTGGACAATGATAGAGCCTTACAGGGGTCCTTGCAGGGTCAGGTGACGTTAAGTCCAGTAGTACTTACATCTCTCAGATGGTGGCTAGTAGAAGGCAATCTGTCGGTAGGAGTTCCCTGGGTGACACATGTGACTCGTGTAATAACAACTGACGCCAGCCCTACGGGATGGGGGGCGCACATGGGTGACATCGTAGTTCAAGGGCTATGGGACCCTCAAACATCAGCTTCCTCCAATCAGAGAGAGTTAATGGCTATTGAGCTAGCAGTTAAAAAACTCCTCGTGTATCTACAGGGTCACCATGTCAAGATCCTCTCCGACAACCAGGTGGCAGTAGCCTACGTAAACCACCAGGGTGGAACACACTCCGAATCTCTGATGGAAGTAGCAGACCGCCTTCTCCAGACAGCAGAGAGCAATTTACTATCTTTAACTGCTCTACATTTAAAAGGGAAAGAAAACATAAAAGCGGACTTTCTAAGCCGCAACACGTTAAAACAAGGGGAATGGTCCCTGAACAGAGACATCTTCGGTCAGATTGTCCACATGTGGGGTCATCCAGACGTGGACCTGTTTGCCACCAGGGACAACAGAAAAACAAAAAAATTCTGTTCTCTGAATCCCAGGGAGAATCAGTTGGCAGTGGACGCCTTCTTGATCAAATGGGACTTCCGTTTGGCTTATGCGTTTCCCCCGCTGGGCCTATTACCTCTTGTGGTCAGGAAAATAAGGGAGGACCGAGCAAGGGTCATACTGGTCACCCCTTTCTGGCCCAAGAGAGCTTGGTTCGCGTGGCTCAGGACCATGTCGGTGGAAGACCCCTGGGTACTTCCGGACATTCCCAATTTACTCCATCAAGGTCCGATCACCCATCCGCAGGTGAAGGGGCTCCATTTGACGGCATGGTGTTTGAGAGGTCATTATTAAAAAACAGAGGTTTTTCCCCAAACTTAATTGATACCCTTATGAAGAGTAGAAAAAATATAACAACAAAGATCTACTCTAGAACCTGGAGGAAGTTCTTGGCCTCTTCAGATTTCAGAATTGAAGAAGGGTTACCAATTAACCAAATTTTAGAATTCCTGCAGAAAGGGTTAGAGTTAAACCTATCCACGAGTACACTAAAAGTACAAGTCTCAGCCCTGGGGGCCCTGTTTTCTTGTAACGTTGCTAATAACTATTGGGTATCAAGGTTTATAAAAGCTTCCAGTAGAGCTAGACCTATACACAAGAACAGGTCGGTACCTTGGGATCTCAACCTAGTCCTGTCAGCCTTGACTAGAGAACCGTTTGAGCCCTTACATTCTGCTTCAATTAAATTATTGTCCCTCAAGACAGCGTTCTTGGTAGCGATAACATCTGCTCGTAGAGTAGGGGACATTCAAGCGCTCTCTAGACTCTCCCCATATACAGAGTTTTTACAGGACAGAGTAGTCCTAAAACCGGACCCCGCCTATTTGCCAAAAGTCGCCTCACATTTTCACAGATCACAGGAGATAGTGTTACCATCATTTCTCCCTAACCCCTCTAGCGCCAAAGAAGAACTACTCCATACATTAGATGTTAGGAGATGCCTGTTAGAATACATCACAGTCACTAACGCTTGGAAGAGAGAGGATGCGTTATTTTTATCCTTCCAAGGTCCTAGGAAAGGGCTTAGAGTTTCGAAGTTCACACTAGCGAAGTGGATTAGGGAGGCTATCTCTCTGGCTTATACTGCAGGTGGAGGTCCGGCTCCGCAGAATCTGAGGGCGCATTCCACCAGGGCCATGGCTACATCCTGGGCGGAAAGATCTGGAGTATCAATCGACCAGATATGTAAGGCAGCTACGTGGTCGTCCCCTTCCACCTTTTTCAAGCACTATCGGTTGGACTTGGGGTGCTCCTCTGATCTCACCTTCGGGTTAAGGGTGCTGCAGGCTATAGTCCCTCCCTAAGGTAGTTTTACATCTCTGTAATTCTCTCGTAGTGCTGTCATGGGAGTCCGAATAAAGCATTAAGCTACTTACGGGTAGCTGCGTTTTTCGGAGGCCCATGACAGCACCCTTAGTTCCCTCCCTATTCACGGGGGGTTGCACTTCCTATAATGTATATAATGAGATATATATAGATCTCACGTGTGGTATTTGTATTGGATTAGTTTTGTATATAAACTGTATATAATATTTGTGTGCTACTAACCGCGGTAGTCCTCTCAGGCTCTAATATACAACTGATGCATAGGGAGAGGTGCCGCCCTTTTGTATCTCTGTAGGTTTCCTGTTCCTGAAGGGCGGATCCCCTCTCTCGTAGTGCTGTCATGGGCCTCCGAAAAACGCAGCTACCCGTAAGTAGCTTAATGCTTTCCCTATTTAAATCGTAATGACAACCCAAAAAATCCAAATGACTCTGATCTAAAGTGCACATACCCCATTTCTTAATACCGTGTATTGCCCCTCGAACGTCAATTACAGCTTGAATTCTTTTGTGGTAGTTTTGGATGAGGTTCTTTATTTTCTCAGATGGTGAAGCTGCTCACTCTTCTTGGCAAAAAGCCTCCAGTTCCTGTAAATTCCTGGGCTGTCTAGCATGAACTGCGCGCTTGAGATATCCCCAGAGTGGCTCAATGATATGGAGGTCAGGAGACTGAGATGGCCACTCCAGAACCTTCACTTTGTTCTGCTGTAGCTAATGACAAGTCGACTTTGCCTTGTGTTTTGGATCGTTGTCATGTTGGAACATCGAAGTATGTCCCATGCGCAGCTTCTGGGCTGATGAGTGCAAACTTACCTCCAGTATTTACTGACAATGTGCTGCATTTATCTTTCCTTCAACTTTGACCAAGTTTCCTGTGCCTTTGTAGCTCACACTTCCCCAAAACATCAGCGATCCACCTCCATGCTTTACAGTAGGAATGGTGTTCCTTTCATTAGGCCTTGTTGACCTCTTTCCAAATGTAATGTTTATGGTTGTGACTCATCAATCCAAATTATCTTGTTCTAGAAGTTTTGAGGCTTGTCTCTGTGCTGTTTTGCATATTGTAGGCAAGATACTTGGTGGCATTTGTGCAGTAATGACCTTTTTTGTGTTGACTCACCCATGCAGCCCATTTTTCAAGTGCCTCCTTATTGTGCATCTTGAAACAGCCACACCTCTAGATTTCAGAGAGTCCTGTATTTCAGCTGATGATATTTGTGGGTTTTTCTTTGCATCCCAAACAATTTTCCTGGCAGTTGTGGATGACATTTTTGTTGGTCTGCCTGACCATGGTTTTGTTTTTACAGAGCCCGAATTTCCATTTGTTAATCACAGTTTGAACGCTGCTGACTGGCATTCAGTTCCTTGGATATCTTTTTGTATCCCTTTCCTGTTTTATACAGTTCAACTACCTTTTCCCGTAGGTCCGTTGACAATTCTTTTGCTTTCCCCATGACTCACAATCCAGAAACGTCAGTGGCTGGATGAAAGATGCAAGAGTCTGTCTGGATCCCAGAAACTCACTCAGCTTCTATGCACACACACCGATTACAAGCAAACAGGTCACAGGTGAGGATGTTACCTTTAGTAGACATTCAAACCTATTTGTGTCAACTTCTGTGCATGTTATCACCAGTGTATGTGAACTTTTGATCAGGGTCATTTGGATGTTTTGGGTTGTCATTATGATTTAAAAAGAGAAAACACAGTAGTTTAACAATAAATGGCTTCACCCAACCACTAACCATGAGTGGAGAAAAAGGTTTGGTGTTATCATTCATACTCTCTGAAAAAAGGCCAAGAAATCAAAAATTCTGCCGGGGTATGTAAACTTTTCAGCACAACTGTATATACACAATTATAAATAAATAGTACAAATAAGTGTCTATTCAGTAATATTAATGAATATATTTCACACAAAAGTCACAGATAATGAATACAGATATAGAGAAGTGCATGCTCACCCGACGCGCGTTTCACAAATGCTTTGTCAGGAGAGCTTTGTATTTGCAGTTACACAATATTTATTCACTGCAGTAAATTGAGGTTTTTGTTTTGTTTTTTTTCATCTCAGATCTCACAGATCTCTGTGCAGGTCTCCCGGTGCCCACGTCTTAAGGTTCTTCGACTTGAAGAGAACTGTCTGGAGCTTAGCATGTTGCCCCAGAGCATTCTCAGTGACTCGCAGATCTCCCTATTGGCTGTAGATGGGAACCTATTTGAAATAAAAAATCTCCGGGACTTGGATGGTTACGATAAGGTCAGTGACCTTGATGTAGATTTCCATACAGCAGTTATCTGCGCACTTCCCTCTCAGCTTCTGATCTGTTATTAGCTCTGCCTACCCTTGACCCCCAACATCAGCAGTTTCCAGAGCAGTTCTCCTAATCACTGCTGTCAGTTTCCAGAGCTGTGTGTTTGTTCAACCCCCCCTATTATCTCCAGGAGTGTAACTATGGGCCCCCTGCTCTCATCAACATGTTGCACAGATACGTACATCAGAATTCTGGCCCCCTTAACCCCTTCCCGACATTTGACGTACTATCCCGTCGAGGTGGGGTGGGCCCGTATGACCGCCGACGGGATAGTACGTCATAGCCGATCGGCCGCGCTCACGGGGGGAGCGCGGCCGATCGCGGCCGGGTGTCGGCTGCATATCGCAGCTGACATCCGGCACTATGTGCCAGGAGCGGTCACGGACCGCCCCCGGCACATTAACCCCCGGCACACCGCGATCAAACATGATCGCGATGTGCCGGCGATGCAGGGAAGCATCGCGCAGGGAGAGGGCTCCCTGCGGGCTTCCCTGAGCCCCCCGCAGCAACGCGATGTGATCGCGTTGCTGCGAGGGTCTTACCTCCCTCCCTGCCTGCTCCAGACCCGGATCCAAGATGGCCGCGGATCCGGGTCCTGCAGGGAGGGAGGTGGCTTCACAGAAGCCTGCTCAGAGCAGGCACTGTGAAGCAGCCTGCACTTCTCTCAGATCGGTGATCTGTCAGAGTGCTATGCAAACTGGCAGATCACCGATCTGTATTGTCCCCCCCTGGGGCAAAGTAAAAAAGTAAAAAAAAAAATTTCCAAATGTGTAAAAAAAAATAAAAAAAAATATTCCAAAATAATGAAAAAAAATATATATATTATTCCCATAAATACATTTCTTTATCTAAATTAAAAAAAAAACAATAAAAGTACACATATTTAGTATCGCCACGTCCGTAACGACCCAACCTATAAAACTGCCACACTAGTTAACCCCTTCAGTAAACACCGTAAGAAAAAAAAAAAAAAAACGAGGCAAAAAACAACGCTTTATTACCATACCGCCGAACAAAAAGTGGAATAACACGCGATCAAAAAGACTGATATAAATATCCATGGTACCGCTGAAAACGTCATCTTGTCCCGCAAAAAACAAGCCGCCATACAGCATCATCAGCAAAAAAATAAAAAAGTTATAGTCCTGAGAATAAAGCGATACCAAAATAATTATTTTTTCTATAAAATAGTTTTTATCGTATAAAAGCGCCAAAACATAAAAAAATGATATAAATGAGATATCGCTGTAATCGTACTGACCCGAAGAATAAAACTGCTTTATCAATTTTACCAAACGCGGAACGGTATAAACGCCTCTCCCAAAAGAAATTCATGAATAGCAGGTTTTTGGTCATTCTGCCTCACAAAAATCGGAATAAAAAGCGATCAAAAACGGTCACGTGTCCGAAAATGTTACCAATAAAAACGTCAACTCGTCCCGCAAAAAACAAGACCTCACATGACTCTGTGGAGCAAATGTGGAAAAATTATAGGTCTCAAAATGTGGAGACGCAAAAACTTTTTTGCTATAAAAAGCGTCGCTGGTTTCACACTTCCGTTTTTGTCTGCAGCGTTTTTTGCACAAAAAAACGCATGCGTTTTTTCCCTATATTTAACATTGAAAACGCATGCGGTTTTTTTGTACGCGTTTGGTCGCGTTTTCAAACGCATGCGGTTTTTTTCTGCATGCGTTCATTTTCAGAAATACAACCTGCAGTATTTTCTTGCGTTTTTAAGCACATGCGTTTGTTTGCGTTAAAAACGCATGCATTTTTATCGAAAAAAACAGAAAACACACTGAAAAGCCACCCACCACCATCAAGGTGATAAAGGGATCCAAACCCTAACCCTAACTCTACCCCTAACCTCACCCCTAACCGTTTAATGAACATTTTCTGACAGTCATAGTGCCACGTATTTCAGTGCCACGTATTTCAGTGCCACGTATTTCAGTGCCATGTATTTCAGTGCCACGTATCACGTATTTCAGTGCCACGTGTTTCAGTGCCACGTATTTCAGTGCCACGTATCACGTATTTCAGTGCCACATATTTCAGTTGCACGTATTTCAGTGCCACGTATTTCAGTGCCACGTATTTCAGTGCCACGTATTTCAGTGCCACGTATTTCAGTGCCACGTATCACGTATTTCAGTGCCACGTGTTTCAGTGCCACGTATCACATATTTCAGTGCCACGTATTTCAGTGCCACGTATTTCAGTGCCACGTATTTCAGTGCCACGTATTTCAGTGCCACGTATTTAAGTGCCACATATCACATATTTCAGTGCCACTTATTTCAGTGCCACGTATTTCAGTGCCACGTATTTCAGTGCCACGTGTTTCAGTGCCACGTATTTAAGTGCCACGTATCACGTATTTCAGTGCCACGTATTTCAGTGCCACGTATTTCAGTGCCACGTATTTCAGTGCCACGTATTTCAGTGCCACGTATTTCAGTGCCACGTATTTCAGTGCCACGTATTTCAGTCACGTTTAGGGTTAGGGTTAGGGGTAGGGTTAGGGCTAGGGTTGGAGGTAAAGTTAGGGTTGGGGCTAAAGTTAGGGTTGGGGCTAAAGTTAGGGTTAGGGTTTGGATTACATTTACGTTTGGATTAGGGTTGGGATTAGAATTATGGGTGTGTCAGGGCTAGGGGTGTGGTTAGGGTTACCGTTGGGATTAGGGTTAGGGGTGTGTTTGGGTTAGGGTTTCAGGTAGAATTGGGGGGTTTCCACTGTCCAGGCACATCAGGGGCTCTCCAAGCGCGACATGGCGTCCAATCTCAATTCCAGCCAATTCTGCGTTGAAAAAGTAAAACAGTGCTCCTTCCCTTCCGAGCTCTCCCGTGCGCCCAAAAAGGGGTTTACCCCAACATATGTGTTATCAGCGTACTCGGGACAAATTGAACAACAACTTCTGGGGTCCAAGTTCTCTTGTTATCCTTAGGAAAATAAAAATTTGGGGGGCTAAAAATCATTTTTGTGGGAAAAAAAAGATGTTTTATTTTCACGGCTCTGCATTATAAACTGTAGTGAAACACTTGGGGGTTCAAAGTTCTCACAACACATCTAGATAAGTTCCTTGGGAGGTCTAGTTTCCAATATGGGGTCACTTGTGGGGGGTTTGTACTGTTTGGGTACATCAGGGGCTCTGCAAATGCAACGTGACGCCTGCAGACCAATCCATTTAAGGCTGCATTCCAAATGGCGCTCCTTCCCTTCCGAGCTCTGTCATGCGCCCAAACAGTGGTTCCCCCCGACATATGGGGTATCAGCGTACTCAGGACAAATTGGACAACAACTTTTGGGGTCTAATTTATCCTGTTACCCTTGTAAAAATACAAAGCTGGGGGCTAAAAAATCATTTTTGAGAAAAAAAAAAAAAAATATTTTCACGGCTCTGCGTTATAATCTGTAGTGAAACACTTGGGGGTTCAAAGCTCTCAAAACACATCTAGATAAGTTCCTTAGGGGGTCTACTTTCCAAAATGGTGTCACTTGTAGGGAGTTTCAATGTTTAGGCACATCAGGGGCTCTCCAAACGCAACATGGCGTCCCATCTCAATTCCAGTCAATTTTGCATTGAAAAGTCAAATGGCGCTCCTTCCCTTCCAAGCTCTGCCATGCGCCCAAACAATGGTTTACACCCACATATGGGGTATCAGCGTACTCAGGACAAATTGCACAACATTTTTTGGGGTCCAATTTCTTCTCTTACCCTTGGGAAAATAAAAAATTGGGGGCGAAAAGATCATTTTTGTGAAAAAATATGATTTTTTATTTTTACGGCTCTGCATTATAAACTTCTGTGAAGCACTTGGTGGGTCAAAGTGCTCACCACACATCTAGATAAGTTCCTTAGGGGGTCTACTTTCCAAAATGGTGTCACTTGTAGGGAGTTTCAATGTTTAGGCACATCAGGGGCTCTCCAAACGCAACATGGCGTCCCATCTCAATTCCAGTCAATTTTGCATTGAAAAGTCAAATGGCGCTCCTTCCCTTCCAAGCTCTGCCATGCGCCTAAACAATGGTTTACACCCACATATGGGGTATCATCGTACTCAGGACAAATTGTACAACAACTTTGGGGGTCCATTTTCTCCTGTTACCCTTGGTAAAATAAAACAAATTGGAGCTGAAATAAATTTTGTGTGAAAAAAAGTTAAATGTTCATTTTTATTTAAACATTCCAAAAATTCCTGTGAAACACCTGAAGGGTTAATAAACTTCTTGAATGTGGTTTTGAGCACCTTGAGGGGTGCAGTTTTTAGAATGGTGTCACACTTGAGTATTTTCTATCATATAGACCCCTCAAAATGACTTCAAATGAGATGTGGTCCCTAAAAAAAAATGGTGTTGTAAAAATGAGAAATTGCTGGTCAACTTTTAACCCTTATAACTCCGTCACAAAAAAAAATTTTGGTTCCAAAATTGTACTGATGTAAAGTAGACATGTGGGAAATGTTACTTATTAAGTATTTTGCGTGACATATGTCTGTGATTTAAGGGCACAAAAATTCAAAGTTGGAAAATTGCAAAATTTTCAAAATTTTCGCCAAATTTCCATTTTTTTCACAAATAAACGCAAGTTATATCGAATAAATTTTACCTTTAACATGAAGTACAATATGTCACGAGAAAACAATGTCAGAATCGCCAAGATCCGTCAAAGCGTTCCAGAGTTATAGCCTCATAAAGGGACAGTGGTCAGAATTGTAAAAATTGGCCCGGTCATTAACGTGCAAACCACCCTTGGGGGTGAAGGGGTTAAGGTACCGTCACACTCAGCAACTTTGCAAAGAGAACGACAACAATCCGTGACATTGCAACGTCCTGGATAGCGATCTCGTTGTGTTTGACACGCAGCAGCGATCTGAATCCCGCTGTGCCATCGCTGGTCGGAGCTAGAAGTCCAGAACTTTATTTCGTCGCCAGGTCGGCGTGTATCGTCATGTTTGACATCAAAAGCAACGACGCTAACAATGGATGTAATGGAGCTAACAACCAGCGAGAACGATAAGTGAGTGGCCGTTACGTCACTGGATCGCTCCTGCATCGTTCTGGAGCTGCTGTGTTTGACATCTCTACAGCGACCTAAACAGCGACGCTCCAGCGATCTAGTTTAGGTCGGCTCTTGTCTATATCGCCGCAGCGTCGCTGAGTGTGACGGTACCTTTATACTTCTATTGTCTACCATTTCGGGCCATGTGTACTTCTACTGTAGTTTTGGCCCCAATATAATGATCATGTCCCCCAGTCTTTTCCAAGATACTTTTTTTGGATTGCTTCATTATTGCTGGTCCCTTAATAGTATTATAATGTCTTCCTACTCTGGCTTGAATATAATTATGATGTTCCCCTTTCTGCCCCCTATATGCTTGCAGTGTCCCCAATAAACAATGACAGATGTTAAAGGGAACCTGTCACCCCCCCCCCCCCCCCCAGGCGTTTTTTTTTTTTTAACTAAAAGAGCCATCTTGTGCAGCACTAGTGCTGCATTCTGACAAGGTGGCTCTTTTAGTTCGGGTTCCTAGCACTGCTGCAATAATCGCTTTTGAAATTTGTCCCTCATACCTGTGAAATCGCCAGGGGGGCAGGTCTTTCCCCCCTGACACAAATGCCTCCCAGCCATCACTCAGGGCCTCCGTGCGCCAGGCGCTGCCTCCACTTCCTTCATTAACGTCCCCAACGCTTGCGCTGTAAGTTTTTTTTCGGGCATGCGCAGTTTGCGCTGCCCTTCGACTCCCATCACATAAATGGGAACTTACAGCGCAGGCGCCGTGGACGTTAATGAAGGAAGTGGAGGTGGCGCCCGGGGGGGCTGAGGGACGGCTGGGAGGCTGGGGGAGAAAGACATATCCCCCTGACAAACTACAGGTAGGAAAGGCAAATTCTAACAACGAATAGATGAGCGTTGGCAGGGACCCCAACTATAAGAGCCACCTTGTCAGAATGCAGCATTAGTGCTGCACAAGGTGGCTCTTTTAGTTATAAACGCCTTTGGGTGTGACAGGTTCCCTTTAAGGTGTAACCGGGGAAGCTCCTCGATCTGAACTGTCTTTGAAAGGGGGAATCCAGAATATAATTTGAAAGGGGGAATCCAGAATATTATACATATACATATATCTATCTATCTATCTATCTAGCCATCTATATATCTCTAAGCGCTAACAGTCAGGTAACTGCACCTTACCTGCCTTTGTGCTCCTGCTGGCATCACGTCTACATAGAGACTTCCTCTTTTTCAGTTCTCTTTTTGTCTTTAGTGTAGGTACTGGCGAGATACGAGGGACCCCTGACATGGGTTGCAAACTTCTTGTGTATTTTGGCCAAAATTTCGACCAATGCTTCATGTATTATATACATTTTTGTTGCACGTTTTTTTCTGCAGGGTGCAGGCTGGACCCCTCTAGTGGTGGCTGGGTAATGTGGGGTGTCTGGCCTGTGGGCAGGGCTGTGGAGTTGGGAGTCATGGAGCCTATTTTGGTGGAGTCGGTGGTTTGACTTACCGACTCCACAGCCCTGCCTGATATAATAGGAGGGGCGTCCGTAATAGGCTCTTATGCGGATAGAGGTGCATCTCACAAAATGGTGCGAATGACGCCCTGTGCAATTGCAATACTATGCAGCCGCCCCATGGATGTTTGGTGGGCTAGTGAGTCATTTTCAGTATTTTGCACCTGTGCTGCCCCCTGCCTTTATTTTGGGGGGACCAGCTGCATCTTATTTGTGTCAGGACATGGTGTTACAAGTATGGCTGCTTTTTCTCACTTTCAAAACGGAGGGCAGCGTAACTCCAAGTCCAGCTGCTCAATTGCTCCTGCATTTAAGAGAAAATATTGTTTGAAGATACGTCTGGGGAGCGTAGGAATAGACTTGATCAAGTCTGGTGCCGGCTAGTTGATTGACAGGTCTCTCCTATATGTGTACAATGGGGGAGACATCTGTCAATCATCTGGGGGATGCAGGAGGCCGCATAGGATGCCAGAGTTTGAGACAAATAATACCTGTTTGTCGTGCATCCAGGCTCTAATTGTATGGGGATAACTTGTGATTTTCTAAAAAAAAAAATGTTTTCTCCCCCAAGTACATGGAACGGTTCACAGCAACACGGAAGAAGTTTGTGTGACGGGGCAGAGTTTGTAGAAGCGGAAGCACTACCTGCAACAACTTCCTCAGCAGACGTCAGGGTGATCTGACTATAGGACCCGTGTCCGGGGGTCTCACAGCTTCTTCTATCAGCTTGAGTGCTCCCATCTAATATCAGCATGGGCAGGTGGGAGCCACGGACCACGTGTGGGCTGGAAACGGTGTGAGTCGAGACTTTATTACTGCAGTGAATAATGTGGAAGCAGCTCCCTATGCTTAGACAGGATTTCTCCTACCATAGACAATTATTATTTCAAGTATTTTTTTCCTCCTTTTTTTTTCTTCTTCATGCATTCTTCCAAAATGTTAACTAATCATTCTATGACAGTCATGTAAGTTATTTTGTTACTGCACTTTTACCAAATGTACATTGTTTTTGTTTTCCATTTGTCATATTAAATATATTATGTTCAACATTAGATTCTATGGACAGATTGTCATCTGGAAGGTGATGGCTGGGGTGACCTTCAGCAGACATCACTTGTTGCAGGACATTTTTTTTTAAATACTTTAAGGTTTAAAAGTACATACTGCTCAATTTCATGTGATCTGTGTAGGGAGTGCGCTCTCCTGGTTGCACGTCGCCCCCTGCTGGAGCTCACTGCATGTAGTAGTCTTGCACTCAATGGGAGCTAATTAAATCTGTATGCAGTGACCTCCCTCTAGTGGCGGCTGCAGGTACAGGCACTGTGAGCCCCCATAGGAGGTAGATACGTGCCCTTCTTGGTAAAGAAAGTATTACATTGTGTAGCCTACAACATAACCCCCGAACATTCTTGGTGCAGAGGAGTTCACTACACTGCCACAGCTCATGTGCATATTCTTCTGAGAAACTACAGGTGACTACAGACCCGGTCCGTAAAGCTAAATATGTCTGACAGTTACTAAGACGGCATAGAAGTGGTTTTTTTTTATTTTAAATTATTATGCACTTGTTATTTTAGGTCACTTTTTGCAATTTATGGCTGGCAAGGCCAGTATAGGGGAAGTACAAGGACTGAGGTTATGCTGTCATCTGCGTCTTGTTCACATTTTGCAGTGTGGCTCTTATTACAGACTTGTAACTTAGTCGTCAAGGGGCCAGTTGTAGAGTTCTTGCATGCTTCTGGTGGATGCTGATAGTCGTCTTGTGTAAGTGACTTAAGCCCCCTATACACATTAGACTGTGTACGAATGTGGCTGACTGTCCCTAGACAGATGCGGTCAGAAGGATCAAGCCTGATTTTAGACTACTCCAAGTTGTAAGCCACCATCAGACATATCGGGCCACAGCTTGGGAAAGTCCAGGGATCGAAAACAAGCCTCCCTTGGCCTGGTTGGTGGCCACATGTGTGGCTCACTGTTCAGTTCTATGGCCGTTTACAAGATACTGTGGCTTGCTGGATTTGTAACTCCCATAAGTGTACGGAGAGACACGTGTGTGGTCACTTCTTAATCCACGGTACAAGGACCCCTATTTTAGAATGCGAGCCTTACATCAAACATATCCTGGGCATGCCGTAAGTGACCAAGAAATAGAATACCCCTTTTAAAACATTGAGAACGCAATTCCCGGAAAAAAAAAGTCTGTACTCACTGCTGCCCCCGATCTTTGACTGGAGCACGTGACTGCTGCCGCTACTCATTGAGCTTAGTGGTCTTGTGCTAACTACAATGCACAAGAAATTGCATCAGCAGTAATCCCGACATCACCTCTGCAGCAGCGGGCAAGTACAGCTCCGTTTATTTTAATCCAGTCAATGGGTTTTTTTCTAGAATTAACTTTACATTTTTTTTTTTAGATAAAAAACAAAAAACATGATCTTTAGGTAAACACCTTTGATACATTTAGTTTTGGCTAGTACTTCTACAATTGGGGGGGTTATTAAAAATGTCATCATACGTAGCAGTCTGCGGAAAGCGTTAACAGTGACTGAGTTAAAAGCTCTTTGGTTCTAAATTAGCGTAGAAAAAAGGTGCAACTTAATTAGACAAAAAAAAGAAAAGTTCCCTTTTCTTGTAAAATGATTGATGGAATAAAGGTCATTACTAAAGTTAAAATACTGTCTAAGGCAGTAGGCAATGCGTTTCGAACGTATGTACGTTTGTAAATGACAGAGTATCAGCCTTAACTACACTTGTGATCAATTAATCTAAACATGTGAAAAATAATTTGACTTTGAGAGTCTGTACGAGGTGGTGACATGATGAGATGCCTTCTGGATCTTTCCTCTAGGTACTCTCTTCCTATATGGTCGAAATTAAATTGCTTATTATTGAAACTGTGCCTGCCATTTTGGATTGCTTCTTCCAATAGGTGGCACTAGAGTTCTAGTCCTCTTCCTCTGAGACGATTTGCAATTTTTGTTTAACTCTATTCCTTCCTTCTGTTTTTATTCTCACGCTCCTTTTTCAAATATTTTTGTATCAGTCACAATTGTCAAATAATTTTTAATGCGTTTAGATTAATTGATCACCGGTGTCGTTAAGGCTGATACGCCGTCATTTACAAACAAGCTTTGAAATGCGTTGCCTACTGGCAGGGGGCCTTGGACACTATTTCAACTGTGATGGAGTAAAGGTCATTATTAGTGATGAGCAAATCTACTCATTACTCGAGATTTCCCGAGCACGCTCGGGTATGCGCAGAGTATTTTTTTTTTAGTGCTCGGAGATTTCGTTTTCCTCACCTCAGCTGAATGATTTACATCTGTTAGCCAGCATAAGTACATGTGGGGATTCCCTAGCAACCAGGCAACCCCCACATGTACTTATGCTGGCTAACAGATGTTAATCATTCAGCTGAGGGGATGAAAACTAAATCTCCGAGCACTAAAAAATACTCGGGAGGACACCCGAGCATGCTCGGGAAATCTCGAGTAACGAGTATATTCGCTCATTACCAGTCATATTTACCAGAAGCCGGAAAGTTTTTTTTTTTTGGTTTACTTCCTGCACAATTGATCGGATCTTGGGTCCGTGCAGACTGGACATTTATGGTGAGCTGGCATAACTTTCTCTTTTTTCAGTCTGGCAACTTAATTGGGTCTGAAAATGGTTCAAGAACCGAAGTGGAGCTCGTTGATATTCCAGTTTTCATATAACTACACGTATTGAAGAGGGTCAGGACCCTTTCAAAAGGTGGGAAAACAAGTCTGCAATTTCATTACAAGCATTGGAAAAGCATGCACACAGTATAGGAATACGATGGCGGTACAATGGGCGCTGTGCTCAGGAACGGTGTCACGTCACTTTGTTCACAGCTACGTTTATTGGAGGTACAGAAAATGACAAGGCACGTCTGTGTTATGTTCATCAGTGACAAATACGATACGGAGGACGTCGTCACACACAATCTACGATAAAAGATATGGAGAGGCCGTAGTTAAAGGGGTTGTCTAGGCTCAGGCAAGGTTAGCAGCTGTGAACTATGGGCACAGCCGGTATGTACATGTCCTTATGGTGACTCTATGGTTGTCCTGGGTGTGTTGTAGTTGATGTATCGCAATCATCCATATACATAGCTAGCAACATGGCAGCCTGGGCAAACGCCATGGAAAGCAGAGCGGGTCTGACGGCCAAGGGTGCATTTACACTACGCTGTCATTTGGAGAGGCAGACGGCACATCCCATGCACACAATCAGTATTATTTTCAGGGGCACATGTCCTAGGAACATTTGGTTGCCGATAATTGGGCAGTATAAATACAGCGTAAGTTGTTGTTTTTTTTCTTTCTTCACCCTGGACAGCCCCTTACGGCCACAGGGCCTATAGACCAAGGCGCCGTTACAGAGAGGAAAGGATAGAAAGTCATTAGTATGTCTATAAAACTTGTATCATAGGCATTGTATGGAGAGGTGGAATCATGACAGTATACATAGAAAATACATTTCCAGCTATAAAAAAGTCAAAGGCACAGCAGACCGTATCCTGATATTTGGTGTAGGAGGGAATTGTGCTTCCTTCTTATGACATTTGGTTTTATAGAAAACAATGAGACACTGAGCAATAGATCTGACGGCTGCCATCACTGTATACAGAAGTGCACTGCTACAACACCAGGCACGGGCTATGGAGAAACATGGCGATGGGTCTGGGGGAACTACTCTTATGTAAGACACACCCCCCCCCAAGGCAAATTCCAAATACCGGGACCTATTCACAGTTGGAACTTGCCCAAGTAACCTGTAAAAGTATTTCCACAGGGCATCTCCGTGCCCAGCATCTGAGGTAGGTGTGCAGCCACTGTAACCTCATTCTGTTACAGAGAATTCTTCATTAAACCTGAACGATGTGAGCCCTACAGATTAGTAAAAAAACCGTACAGATTACTTTTACTGATGGATATGAGATTTCAGAAGCTTCCAAGTGTGCATGGCTGTTCTCATACGGAGTCACTGGATGAATCCTGCAGAGGTTGTATTCAATAAAAAAAATAAAAACACTGGATCCTTTTCAAAGTGGGTCTTATCAGCACAAATAACTTCATACCAAGCCCAGGTACTCAGTGCACTATCGGTGTAGTTTAAACGGACTGTCAACATAGAATGACTGTTCAAGCTAAGCTCTTGCCATGGCATTACAGCTCAGTACACCTTTCCATCTATCTGACAGCTCTGGTTTTACAGGAGGCAGAAAAGTACACTCAACTGCTCAGCCATATCAAAGGTGACCTGTGCTCCAATGCTTGGTTTGAACAGTCATTTTGTGCCAATACACTTCCTTTAAACAGACAGTTTGAACAATCATTCTCTGCTGACAAAGGACAGGCGCTCAGTGCAACATGGTATGACCAGTTAATTGTTTCTTCAGCCTTAAGGTACCTTCACACGAAACGACATCGCTAGCGATCCGTGACGTTGCAGCGTCCTGGCTAGCGATATCGTTTCGTTTGACACGCAGCAGCGATCAGGATCCTGCTGTGATGTCGCTGAATAAAGTCCAGAACTTTATTTGGTCGTCCGATCGCTGTGTATCGTTGTGTTTGAAAGCAAAAGTAACGATACCAGCGATGTTTTACACTGGTAACCAGGGTAAACATCGGGTTACCAAGCGCAGGGCCGCGCTTAGTAACCCGATGTTTACCCTGGTTACCACCGTAAAAGTAAAAAAACCAAACAGTACATGCTCACCTGCGCGTCCCCCAGCGTCTGCTTCCTGACACTTACTGAGCACCGGCCCTAAAGTGAAAGTGAAAGCACAGCGGTGACGTCACCGCTGTGCTGTTATGGCCGGAGCTCAGTCAGTGTCAGGAAGCAGACGCTGGGGGACGCGCAGGTGAGCATGTACTGTTTGTTTTTTTTACTTTTACGCTGGTAACCAGGGTAAACATCGGGTTACTAAGCGCAGCCCTGCGCTTAGCAACCCGATGTTTACCCTGGTTACCCGGGGACCTCGGCATCGTTGGTCGCTGGAGAGCGGTCTGTGTGACAGCTCTCCAGCGATCAAACAGCGACGCTGCAGCGATCGGCATCGTTGTCGCTATCGCTGCAGCGTCGCTTCGTGTGAAGGTACCTTTACTTGTTTTCCCCCTTATCTCCACTTTAACAACTTTGGGTTTGTTTATAGAGCCAGAGAAGAGCAAAATAAATTGGAAAACAAGTAGGGGGTGAGAAGGTGCACTTAAATGTCTAGCTATACCAAGGGTGCACGGAGAGCTTGTGTTTGGTTTGCACAGTCATTCTCTGGTGACAGTCCCTTTAAAGTGGGTTGTACACCATTACCAAATGGGTGGTTTTAGTGAAAAGTATAGCTGAGTGACTGACATTGCAGGACCCTGGTCCATGGCTACTGGACTGGAGCCCATCGCACCACATCCTCTGTGCCACAATGTCGCACCTTTACCAGGCCCAGCTGGTCAGGTGGAGCCAGAAAGGCTGGTAGGGAGGATGCTTTTTGCAAGACTCTGTTCCAGCAGCTGGGGAAGGGGGGTTTGGGATGCTGTGAGAGTGGTCCAGTCTTCATAGGCCTTATTCGTTATAGCCTACAGAACCTGTTGTGAAGCTATTTTTTTTTTTTACAAGACCCTATTCTTCATAAAACCAACACTGAGTGGAAGTAAATATTAAAAACTTGTCTGTACGTGGCTGTGTAATTTGGCAGATAGGTATGTGCATTTCCTTTAAGAACAGCAGTGATCTGACCTGTCCCAGACTGTTCGCTGCAGAGAAAGCTACCTGATGGGTAATAGGGCAAGGTCTTTGGCTGGTTTGTGGGACTAATTAGCAGATAACGTCATGGGATCTACTGCTCGATTAGTAACCGCGTACAGAAGACTAATGTCATATGCAGGGGGCTTTATCTACCATTATATATCCCATCACTCACCTCACTGTTACCAAACACTAAGGAAAATATATTCTCACAAATTTGTATCACCTTGGAAAATAGCGAATACTCTACGTATTCAATAAATGTATGGTAGGAACTTCAACCGGATCTGGCATGTGAAGATCGGTGGATTTCTACCATACAATGTAGGCTGAAAGAAGCCATGTCTCCAAGACTTGGAAGAGAAAGGTAGGATCTTCGTGAATATATAATACATAAAGCACAAAGCAGCAGGGCGGCTTCAGAAAGATTCAATCCCTAAAACATCTTATCCGATATTGTGCCACCATCATGGTGAAAGGAACCGAAACACCAAAACGGGGAATGAAGAGAAGACGCTGCTGTCATCTTCACTCGATAAGTTTCTTGGCTCTCGTGTTAGCTTCATCAATGCGGTCTTTGTTAGTTATCGCCTGTAGAAAGAAAAAAACAGTTGCAATCAACTCATGTAAATGCACCCAGATGTTGATGTGCCATGGCACATCATGGAAGGGTGCGTGTCCACGGTCCAAATTGGAGGAAAACCAGCTTCGCCCAAAGAGCCGCCCCCTTCTATATGCGCGGTGATTCCAGATGTGTTCATTGCACACATCCGGAATCTCCGCACCCTATACATAGGACCGTTATTTACCTTGTTGCCACAAGGTAAACAGACATGCTGCGTTCTAAAAACGCAGGGCCGCCGCATGCGTGTTTGCACGCATAGTGGAGACGGGATTTCATCAAATCCCCTCCACTATGCTGTATCATCTGGACGCTGGGGTTGTACACAGCGTTCAATCCGCAGCTAAACCGGATGTAATCCGGCCTGTTGACACATACCCTTAGTGTTTTGGGCCCCACGTTGGCTATACCCAGCCCTGATTAATAGAAAGGGTGCAGGGCTAATGCTACATATACTGGACATGTATGTATTTACACAACAAGGTTGGTGCATTAATCAGACAAATCGTATTTGTAGAACTGATCCCTGTGGATTTCAGCACGGGCCGGACTCACCTTCTCATTAATCCGGTCAATCATTTTGTTCTGGCTGTCAATTTCGTTGCCCATGTCTAAAGCCATGCTCTTTAAGTTTCCTATGATGTTGCCGACCTGGTGCAGATTTTCATCCATTTCATCCTCTCGGGCGTCATTGGTAACCCTACCAGAAGCCACAAGATTATTAATTACTTGCACATACAGGGGTCGTTATTGGGGATGGGGGATGGGGGAGGGGAGGTGGCTTTTAATAGCAAAGCAAAATTAAAGATGGATTTTAGAATAAACTTTACAGAGGAAGCAAAAAGCATATATTAAAGAAGAAAAAAAACAATTTCTGCCTGCAAATATCGAGGCTATATGGAAGGATAGACTGAACAGTCTGACAATGGCCACATTTATAACGGACTCATGCTGTATGATGACATTTTGGAACAACATCATGGCCGAGCCGATGGCACAGACTGCACTACCCCATGCTGCAAGGAGAGAAGCCAGTGACCCGGCCAATGTCAGAGCAGTGATCGGATTCGCTGAGTTCATTACCACTGCTGATTGCCTAGACTACCAGCCACCTCTGCAGGCTATGAGCAATAACCTATGGTATTAAAAATCCCCCCATTCTTGGAAACAAGAGATTAATTTTAATAAGAGGCAAATTGCTGGTCTTAAACACTTTGCAACTGTACCCCATATAAGATAATGCAACCCTTTACAGAGAGGCTGTCCAATTCCCAAAAACTGTACGCAGGCACAGTTGGTTTACAAAAAAAAAAAAAATGTGCCTTACCCTCTCTGGGTCTAGTGCCAAGTCTCCACCGATGTCCGTTATGGTCTACAGTGCTGCAGACAATCAGTGAGCTGAGTGGCTCTACTTGAGCAGACAGCACGAGCTGCTGAGCTCACCGATGTCATGTCAGCACTGGAGACTAGCACAAACCCCAGGAGAAGAGACTCTGTGCAGGACCCAAGGAGGGCTAGTCTTTCCCCCCCCCCCCCCAACAAGTTATAAAAGAGATGTACTTTTGATCAACACCATTGTTTTTAACATATCGTGCCCTGGAAAACGGTAAAAAAATTCCACAACTGTTTTTTGTTCGGCTTGTTTACTATGTTCACTAAATGCTAAACTGACCTGCCAATATGATTCTCCAGGACATTACCAGTTCATAAGACACCAAACATGTCTAGGTTTTTTTTTTTTTTTTTTAAATTTAAAATGGTGAAAAAAAATTCCAAAGTTTGTTTTAAAAAAAAAAAAAAAAAAAAGAAAAAGCCATTTTCCAATACCCGTAGCGTCTTCATTTTTGGTGATCTGGGGCTGGGTGAGGGCCTATTTTTTGTGTACCGAGCCGATGTTTTTAAAGATACCATTTTGGTGCAGATAGGATCTTTTGATCGCCTGTTATTGCATTTTAATGCAATGTTGCGGCCACCAAAAAAACCGTAATTCTGGCATTTTTACTTTTTCTCGGTACGCGGTTTAGCAGTCGGGTTAATTATTTTTTTTATATGGATTGGGCAATTCTGAACGCGGCGATACCAAATGTGTGTTTTTTATTTTGAATAGGGCAAAAGAGGGTTGATTTGAAATTTATTTATTTAAAACTTTTGGCATGCATTAATAGTATCAATGGGAGACTAGAAGCTGCCATAACCTGATTGGCTCTGCTACACATAGGCGATGATCAGATTGCCTGCATGTAGCAGAATTGCTGACTTGCTATGAGCGGCGACCATTGGGTGGCGCTCATAGGAATCCAGCAGTGACAACCAGAGGTCTGCTAGAGACCTCTGGTTGTCATGCTATCCCATCGGTGACCCGCGGTCATGTGACAAGCGACAATGGTGGGATTTACGGCACGCTTGCCGGAAGCCAGTGTTAAATGCCGTTGTCAGAGTTTGACTAGTTAATAGCTGCGGGTGGATCGCGATTCCACCTGCAGCTGTTAGAGGCACACATCAGCTGTGCCGGAAAACGTGGGCTCAGTGCTGGAGTCCACCTCAAAGGGAAGGTGTCCGACATCGGCGTACTATTATGCCCGATGTTGGAAAGGGGTTAAGGCCATATGATTTACTAACACTTAAAGACAATGATGGTTGTTGCATGAGTGAGCTCCTTAATAGGAAAGTTCTACAAGCCACCAAGCATGCCCCTTGCCCACTGATTATAGTAACACCAGAGCATTGCAATAATTACTTCTTGATGTATCCACCGCTCTGACCAGCTCCACTCGGCTGCTGCCCGTTCACCTGTCTGGGCTGCTTGGAGACAACATCGTCTGATCCTTGCTCCTTGCTCCCCCATGCCTTCTTATACACGTCTCCTGTTTCAAAATTTTTTGACCTGGTAATGAGATTAAGAAAGATTATTACAATCCGCAATGCGCAGACTTGTAACATGTACACGGGCTCCTTTGTGAAGAAGGTGGATGGTATTTAAAATTCTGGAGCGCTCCTATGGGTGGGATGCAGCATACATTTCACAGCTCCCTGAAGGGGCCCGTTCTGAGTATCTCCACCCATAATCATGTCCTTCTGGCAGGTTGAGAATGAGCCCAGGAAATAATGGCTGCGACAATAGTTGTCTGTATGTATTACATATAAGGGTATACATGCTGTCCATTTACATGGGTTGTCCTGCTTTCTATTAAAAACCAGCGCCACCCCTGTCCATAAGTTGTCTGGGGTATAACAGCTCAGTCACATACACTTTAATGGAGCAGATTGCAATAACACGCCGAAACTCAAGACAGGAAGCAGCCGCTATGATTTTCTTATAAAGTACAATATCTTTGAAGGGAGCATATCAGCACAAAATGACTGTTCAAACCAAGCACAAGAGCTCGGTGCACCTTGGCATAGGCAAGCAGTTAACTGCACCTTCCCACCCGCATGTTTTCCATCCATTTCCACTCTTCTTTTCCTAGTGTAAATCCAGAGCTGTCAATCAAGGAATGGAAAGATGGAGACAGTTGAAAATGAAGTCGAGCTCCTCGGCCACGCCAAGGCTGAACCAAGCACCTGTGCTTGATTTGAACAGTCATTTTGGGCTTACAGACTCCAAAGGTAGGCGAGCATCAGAAAATGACCTATTTGTTAAATTCCGATTTTGCAATTTTTCTTTACATACCATGACCTGTATTTAAAAACAAAACTGGTAATTCACAATTTTCACTCTGTCCACAGCAGCTTTTTAGACTCCTACCTATTTTTCCAGCAGGCTCCTGAATATCAGAGGCAGGATTACAGTAACACCTCTATATACAGCTGATAACACAGGATCCACTATGTAACGCCTCTCCTGCTCCCCCCTTCCTTCACAATGACCTTTGCACACGCTCATTAGATGCATCAATACAAAAGATAGGTTCGGGGTCCGTCTATTGCTGTGTGGATTTCCCCAGAAGATAGGACATTAGTCTAAAATAGCTAAAAGCACCAGTATAAAAACTGCAATTTTTTTTATTTTTAAAGACAGATTGTGATATAGGAGAAACAAATAAATGCCAGAAATTATTATTTCTTTTTTGTAAACACAAAAACCTGTCTGATATAACACAGAAATGTTCTGTATATAGACGCTGCAATGTGTGACCGGTTCCTGTCCTGTACACACCCAAAAACAATCACTGGGTGTTTACGTGTCACCAGTGACATTCCCGGTGAACTTGTCCCTGTGTCATCCTCTGGAACTTGACATAAACCCAGTAAGAGCAGTTTCCGTCAGCAGGACATCTAATTATGTCCTCCCAGAAGGCGAGGTTCATTACAGGGCAGTCTACATTAAATGACACGTGGGAGAACAAATTGCGGCCTTCATTTTCCAATCTCTGCCATTTCAATCTATTGTTTATACAAAAACAGAATCATAAAAGAAAAAAAAATCAACACTCCACAGAAAACAAGAGAAAGGACACCGACGGGTATTGTTACTGACCGGGAACAAACATGGCACAAAGAATACTGAACCAATAAGGTGGACATGTATGAAAACCGGTGCACTGGTAAA
The DNA here is from genome assembly GCF_051348905.1 of Ranitomeya variabilis. Lineage (NCBI taxonomy): Eukaryota > Metazoa > Chordata > Amphibia > Anura > Dendrobatidae > Ranitomeya > Ranitomeya variabilis. The sequence goes on along the minus strand of NC_135232.1, from coordinate 673,287,416 downwards.
GCCGGGGTCTCCTTATTGTGAGCACCGCCACGGATTTTACCGGCACCGGGGTCCAGAAACGTCCCCCAAGATATCTAAAGCTGAAGCCACACAGGACAACTATACAAGCACATATACTGCCACTGTAAACATGCAGCTTCACAGGGGGGTAACATGCAGGACACCAGAAACTACCCGGCCGCGATGTCGGACCACCAACCTGAGCCGACACTTCAGCTTCCCAAGAACTCTTCATGTTAGCAGGCAAAGGAGAGACGAGAGAACCAAAGACTCGTAAGCAATGGAGCGACAGGTTAGTGACGAGGCAAAGCAGTGATGATAGACGGAGGATTTACAGTGAAGCTCATTTATGGTGCAGGGAAATTGCAATCATCCTGCGTTAGGGAATTGCTAGCTCTGCAATGATCTCCTATATGTCCTTTAGAAGGTCGGAACAACCTGAAATGCAGGCCGTTCTGATTGCTCCTAAATATAAAGGGATTGTGACAAGACTGTTATATTAGAGAATACCTATTTATGCAATTCCACTAGATCAGTATTTCCCAAACTCCAGTCCTCACAGACCCCAACAGGTCATGTTTTCAGGATTTCTATAGTGCTGCACAAGTGAGAGAACTCCTGATACTCCATCACCTGTGCATTACTAAGGAAATCCTGAAAACATGACCTGTTGGGGTCCGTGAGGACTGGAGTTTGGGAAACACTGCTCTAGATAATAATGAGCAAAGACTTCTAAAACACTCTCAGAGGTAGCAACAATCTCTGCAGATAACGGATGACTTGGTATTAGCGATGAGCCAATGTGCTGGGATAAGGTGTAATCAGAGCTATCCAAGTGTCTGCCCCATGCTCTAATGCTACATGTGCTTCTCACAAAATTATAATATCATCAAACAGTTCTTCAATACAAAACGTGAAACTCATTATCTAGAGTCATTACAAACAGAGTGATGTATTTCAAGCGTTTATTTCTATTTATGTTGATTATGGCTTACAGCCAATGAAAACCCAAAAGTCATTATCTCAGTAAATTAAAATAATTAACAAAATAACACCTGCAAAGGCTTCCTAAGCATTTACAAAGGCCCCTTAGTCTGTATCAGTAGGCTCCACAATCATGGGTAAGACTGCTGACTTGACAGATGTCCAGAAGGCAGTCATTGACACACTCCACAAGGAGGGTAAGCCACAAAAGGTCATTGCTAAAGAAGCTGGCTGTTCACACAGTGCTGTATCCAAGCAAATTAATGGAAAGTTGAGTGGAAGGAAAAAGTGTGGTAGAAAAAGGTGTACAAGCAAGCAGGATAACCACAGCCTTGAAAGGATTGTTATGAAGATGCCATTCAAAAATTTGGGGGAGATTCACAAGGAGTGGACTGCTGCTGGAGTCATTGCTTCAAGAGCCACCACACACAGACGTATCCAGGACATGGGCTACAAGTGTCGCATTCTTTGTGTCAAGCCACTCATGACCAATAGACAACATCCAAGGAGAAAAAGAACTGGACTGTTGTCAGTGGTCCAAGGTGTTGTTTTCAGATGAAAGTAAATTTTGTATTTCATTTTGAAATTAAGGTCCCAGAGTCTGGGGGAAGAGTGGAGAGGCCACAATCCAAACTGCTTGAGGTCTAGTGTGAAGTTTCCACAGTCAGTGATGGTTTGGGGAGCCATGTCATCTGCTGGTGTAGGCCCACTGTGATTTATCAAGACCAAAGTCAGCGCAGCCGACTACCAGGAAATTTTAGAGACCTTCATGCTTCCCTCTGCCGACAAGCTTTTTGGAGATGGAAATTTCATTCTCCAGCAGGACTTGGCATCTGTCCACACTGCCAAAAGTACCAATACCAGGTTTACAAACAACAGTATCACTGTGCTTGATTGGCCAGCAAACTCGCCTGACATTAACCCTCATAGAGAATCTATGGGGTATTGTCAAGAGGAAGATGAGAGACACCAGACCCCACAATGCAGACGAGCTGAAGGCTGCGATCAAAGCATCCTGGGATTCCACAACACTTCAGCAGTGCCACAGGCTGATCGCATCCATGCCACGTCACATTGATGCAGTAATTGATGAAAGAGGAGCCCCAACCAAGTATTGAGTGCATTTACTGAACATACATTTCAGTAGGCCAACATTTTGTATTTTAACCCCATCCCGACCTGTGATGCAGCGTATGCGCCATGGCTGGCTGCTGGTCGGGTGAACGGGTTAACCGAAATGTCACCCGACCTGCAGGTACGTGAGGACCTCTAGTTGAGCTTTGCCGCCCCCCCCCCCTCATGGCTACGATCGCTCTGGTGACCTCGGTCACCCCCTTCCAGATCTGATTGGAGCTAGCGTCCATGTGACGCTATCCCCCCCGATCGTCCCCTGCCCCGCTGATTTGCCCCCCTCCACCCCAGTGATCACCTCCCTGCCCCAGTTTTCCCATTAGGGTAGAGTTGGGCTAAAGTGAGTTGGGCTAAAGTTAGGGTAAGGGTTGGGGCTAAAGTTAGGGTTGGGATTATGGGCATGCTGGGGTTAGGGTTGGAGTTAGAATTGGGGGAATTCCATCAAAGTCTGCATTCCAAAACGTCACTACTTCCCCTCCAAGCCCCGACATGTGCTTATACAGTAGTTTTCGCCCACATATGGGGTATGAGTGTACTCAGGACAAATTGGACAACAACTTTTGGGGTCCAAATTCTCCTGTTACCCTTGGGAAAATAAAAAGGACTAAAAGATCATGTTTGTGGAAAAAATATTATTTTTTTTATTTTCACGTCCGGGCGTTATAAACTTTAGTGAAACACCTGGGGGGTTCAAAGTTATCACCACACATCTAGATAAGTTCCAAAATGGGGTCACTTGTGGGGGAGCTCCAACGTTTAGGCACACAGTGGCTCTCCATATGCGACATGGTGTCCGCTAACAATTCAAGCCAATTTTCCATTCAAAAAGTCAAATGGCGCTCCTTCCCTTCCGAGCCCTGCTGTGCGCCCAAACAGTAGTTTACCCTCACATATGAGGCATCAATGCCGAAATTGATGAAAAAGAAGCCACGACCAAGTATTGAGTGCATTTACTGAATATACATCTCAGTAGGCCAACATTTTGGATTTTAAAATCATTTTTCAAGCTGGAGTTATAAAGTATTCTAATTTACTGAGATAATGACTTTTGGGTTTTTACTGGCTGTAAGCCATAATCATCATTAACAGAAATAAACATGTGAAATACATCACTCTGCTTGTAATGACTCTATAATATGAGTTTCAATTTTTGTACTGAAGAACTGAAATAAATCAACTTTTTGATGATATTCTAATTTTGTGAGAAGCACATGTATGTCTGAGTCCCTGTGGCTGAATGTTTCGCAGCTGTCTAACAAACAGGTAAACCCTTCATGTGTTGAGTCTGTCGAACAACTGCGGGGAGTGGAACATTTTTTGGCCACGCTGAAATCACTCTGTTGGCACACGCGCATGCTCGCTCATTAGTGCTAGGTATACAGTCACAGATGACAGATGGGTTGCAAAGATTTCCTGTCTACCTGAAAACAACTCTATCAGACACATTGTACAGATTTTTAAGAGTAGGAATTTCTGCAACAAACCTGGCCATCTTTGCTGATATCAAACACTCCTGGCACCCCGACAGATCTGCGGCACAGCATCATACGTTGTGGTTTGATAATGGCTGTAAATGGTACTCTGCTGGCTACGCTCATAGGTACTCATAGGTAGAAGTGCTAGGATTTGGACCTCTATGATCTGATATTACACACTTATTTTACAGGTTGGTCAATTGTAGAAAACCTGAAAACAAAAAACACCCACAAACATACACCTATACATGTTTACATAGTAATATGTGCTGTGTGGAAGACCTGCCATTAACATTAAAAATGGGTTGTCCAGGCGTGGGATAAAAGTCTGCAGACTCTATATGAGCTCTACATGCTGTCATGATTCACCAGTATGTGCGGTACAAGCGAGTGATCATATACAGCTCTGAAAAAAAATTAAGAGACCACTGCAAAATTTTCAGATTGTCTGATTTTTCTCTTTATAGGTATATTTTTGAGTAAAATGTAAATTGTTCTTTTATTCTATAAACTACTGACAACATGTCTCAGAGTTTCCAAGCAATACATTTTTTTTTCTGAAAAGGAGAAATGGTCAAAATTACAAAAAAAAAAAAAAAAAAAAAAAAAAAAGTGCTTTTCGACCTCAAATAATGCAAAGAAAATTATAGTTACTTACCGATAACGGTATTTCTCTGATCCCATGATGGCACCACGGAGAGAGGGGTCCGCCCCCAGGGACAGGAAACTTACAGGTGAAAAAGGGCGTACCTCTCTCCCACATCAGTTGGTTTACAGAGCCTTATACAGAACTTCAGCTGCAACTTAATATTTACACAAATTAAGCTTAACAATTTTTAACTTAACAGAGGCACCGTGACTAAAGCATAAATATTAATACATTATAATGTGCACACCTGTGTGTGAAAAGGGGAGGGAATATACGGGTGCCATCATGGGATCAGAGAAATACCGTTATCGGTAAGTAACTATAATTTTCTCTATCCCCATGATGGCACCACGGAGAGATTTGCATAGATTGTAACTCTTAGGGAGGGACCACTGCCTCTAGAACCCTTCGCCCAAAGGTGAGATCAGAGGAGGTCAAGTCTAAGCGGTAGTGTTTGAAAAATGTAGACTGTGAAGACCAAGTGGCCGCTCTACATATCTGTTGTATCGAAGCGCCAGCTCTCTCCGCCCAGGATGATGCCACTGCTCTGGTTGAGTGAGCTTTGATATTCTCCGGGATGGCCGTCCCGCTGGATGAGTAGGATAGGGCAATGGCATCTCTTATCCACCTTGCTAACGTGGCTTTCGATGCTTTTTGTCCCTTCCGTGGACCCTGGAAGCAGACAAACAGAGCCCTATCCTTCCTGCACTCCCTAGTGGCTGACAAATATCGGACTAGGCACCTTTTTACGTCAAGGGTATGTAGTGTTTTTTCTCCCTCATTTTTGGGGTTGGGACAAAATGAGGGCAGAGAGATCTCTTGTGTCCTGTGAAATTGTGACGCGATCTTAGGGAGGTAAGCCGGGTCAGTTTTTAGAATGACTCTATCGTCGAGAATTTGAGTAAAGGGAGGACACGCGGATAGTGCTTGTATGTCGCTGACACGACGGGCCGAGGTTAGGGCCACTAGGAGTGTGGTTTTTCGAGATAGGATCTTTAGGGGTGCGTCTGCCAGGGGTTCGAAGGGAGGTTTGGTTAGCGCATTTAAAAACAAGGTTTAAGTCCCATGGAGGGGCATTGTAAAGAGGGATAGGCCTTGATCTACTCGAGGCTTTAATGAATCTCGTGATCCATCTGTTTCTGGCTAGATCGTAATTATACAACGCTCCCAAGGCTGCTACCTGAACCTTCAGAGTACTCGTAGCTAACCCTTTTTCCAACCCCTTTTGCATGAACTCAAGAATTTTCCCTATTGGGATTTCCCCCGATGGGTCCGCACCCGATACCGACATAAATTTTTTTCCACACTTTCCCGTATATTCTGGTGGTTACAAGCTTCCTACTCTGTAATAATGTGGACACCAGATTGGGTGAGAACCCTTTATCGCTCAATAGCTTCCTTTCAAAAGCCAAGCTGTCATGTGTAGGCTTTTTACGCTGGGGTGACACACTGGGCCCTGGGATAACAGATTTTGAGTGTCTGGTAGAACCCATGGGCTGTCTATGGACATTTTTCTTAGCCAAGAAAACCATATTCTGCGAGGCCAGAACGGAGCTATTACTATCACAGTTGCTTCCTCCTCCCGAATTTTCCTCAGGACTAGGGGAATAAGGGATATTGGCGGGAACGCGTAGGCGAGGCGATAGTTCCAGGGGATTGTAAGGGCGTCCAGAGCTACCGGGCCCCCCCCGGGGATTGATTGAGCAGAACATTTTTACCTTCCGGTTTTGACTGTCTGCGAATAGGTCTATCTCTGGCTCTCCCCAAAGCATTACTATCTGGTTGAACACCGATTGTTTTAGCTCCCACTCCCCCTGTTTTAAGCGCGTCCTGCTGAGGAAGTCTGCGGTTTGGTTTTCCGAGCCTTTTATGTAGAGGGCTGTTAAGGATTTCAGGTTGTGCTCCGCTATGTGAAAGATGGATCGAGTTTCTTCCATCAGTGCTTGCGACCTGGTACCCCCTTGGTGGTTTAGATATGCTACCACCACTTGATTGTCTGAGAAGATTTTTACGTGGTGGGAGCGGAGGAGTTTTAAAAAGTGTGTCAGGGCGAGCTTTACCGCTAACAGTTCCTTCATGTTTGATGAGGTTAGTTCTTGACTTTTGTCCCAGTTCCCTTGTGCCACTTGACCGTCTACATGTGCTCCCCACCCCCAGGGGCTTGCATCCGTCGTTAGGATTTTTCCCGTCGGTAGTGCCCAAGGAACCCCCTTGGTAAGATTTACTGGGTTCGCCCACCATTCTAGGGAGTGTATCGTAGTTGATGATATACTTAATTGCCCGTCTAAATTTCCTCCCAGATACAGGCTTGAATTTAAAGTTTCCCATTGTAGATCCCGGGTATGACACTGTGCCCACTGTACAGCCGGGATGCAGGCTGTCATAGAGCCCAGCAGCGACATAGCTTTCCTGAGAGTGGTGACCGGGGATGTCGATAACTGACACAGCCTGTGTCATTTTTTTGAATCTTCCCCTGAGGAAGATAGCACATTTGTGTGCTTGAGTCCAGGACTATCCCTAAGTACTCCTGTACCTGAGAAGGGACTACTTTGGATTTGGAAAGGTTCAATAGCCAACCCAGACTTGACAGAGAAGTCATGACCAAATCCAACTGTTGTTTGCAGTGATGGAATGATGTGCCTGCTACAAGGAGGTCGTCCAGGTAGGGAACTATCAGGATATTCTGTTCCCGTATATGAGCCATCACTTCCGACATTATTTTCGTGAATACCCGGGGTGCGATAGCTAACCCGAACGGTAGGGCCCGAAACTGATAGTGTTTCACCTCCCCCTGAATATTCGCTGCTAGTCTGAGATACTTTTGATGATCCCTGTGGATTGGCACATGGTAATATGCATCTCGTAAGTCTAGAACAGTCATGAAACACAAGGGAAAGAGTATTTTCACGCAAGATTTTATTGTCTCCATTTTGAAGTGTGGTATTTCGAGGAAACTGTTCAATTTTTTGAGGTTTATGATCGTCCTGTACGATCCGTCTGGTTTCCTTCGAAGGAATAGGGGAGAGTAGAAGCCCATGCCTCTTTCCTGGTGTGGGACTTCCTGTAAGACTCCCTTCTGGATTAGGCTTAAAATCTCTACCTGGAGAGCTGACTGTTCTTGCAACTGTCTCTGCGGTGTTACCATAAAGAAGTTGCTGGGGGGAATGCGGAATTTTAGCTTGAGCCCTTCTCGTATTATGCCTAATATCCAGGGACTGTTTGAAATTTTTTCCCAGGCTGGAAGAAAACCGGCTAGTCTCCCACCAACCCGGGGGTACCTTCATTGAGTTTTCTTATTATCGGGAGTGGTTTTGTTGAATAAGAAACCTATGTTTTTGTTTCTTTTGTCTTCCCATGCCTCTTTGTTCCCTTTTGGAGGTCTCCTCCGCATGAATTTCCTATTCCGAAAGGGACGCCGGTAAGACTGGTTGGGGAATCCAGGAAAAGATTTTTTCTTATCCCCGGCTTTATCGAGGATATCGTCTAGAGTTGAACCGAACAGGAATTCGCCCTCGCAAGGTATTGAACATAGTCTCGTTTTCGTTTGAAGATCCCCTGGCCAGCATTTTAGCCACAGGGCACGTCTTGCGGCGTTTGAGAAGGCGGCTGACCTGGCTGCTAGCCTGACCGAGTCTACGGATGCGTCAGCCAAAAAGGCTGCTGCACCTTTCATTACGGACACTGATTTTTGAATTGTCTCTCTTGAGACTTTCTCCTTTAACTGGGAGTCCAAATGCTCGAGCCACACCATTAGGGCGCGGGCCGTGCAGGTGGCCGCGATGGCTGGTTTTAGCCCACCCCCTGCCGCTTCCCAGGAGTTTTTTAAAAAAGTCTCGGCTTTTTTGTCCATTGGGTCTTTTAAGGTACCCATGTCCTCAAATGGCAGGGCAAACTTTTTAGAAGCCTTCGCTATGGCCACATCTAACTTTGGTGCCTTACTCCAGGATGAGCAGGCTGGATCATCGAAAGGATACTTTCTCTTGGGGGTCAGAAGAGCTTTTTTTGTCTGGCTTTTTCCATTCTCTCTTAATTAGAGAGTGAATTTTTTTGTTTATTGGGAATGCTCTTCTTTTCTTTTGTTCCAGACCGCTGAACATTATGTCCTGCGCTGTTCTTTTAGGTCGCTCATCTACCAGCCCCATTGTCGACCTGACAGCTTTCACTAAAGCGTCTGTCTCCTCGATAGGGAAGCAACTGCGTCCCCCTTCTGAGGATACTGAAGAGGTGTTAGAGGCTGATGAATCATTTGAGTCAGATAGCTCGCTTTCTGACTCGTCAGCACTAGACTCAGGGAACCCATGACTTGTTTTATGTTTTTTCTTTGTGGATTTAATGCCTTTAAGGGCACTCTCCACCTGGCTTTTTATTAATGACTTTAGTTCTGAGGCAAATGCTGGAGTTTCCTCCTGAATTGTCTTTTTTATACAAGTGCTGCACAGTCTCTTCTCCCAGGAGGAAGGCAGTTCCTCTGAACATATAGCACATTCTCTATGCTTTGTTTTGCCTGCACATTTTCTTCCCTAGGAAAAAAAGAGTAACCCCGTATTAAAACTCAGCACTTTCACGTAGGTCACTCACCCCCTGTGGATCAGAGATACCGTCTCGGGCCTGGGAACTGTATCCGCTGGAATCGTCGCTGGCCGTGTGGTTTTTGCAGACCCCCGGCTGCGTTGTGACTCTGATCGTCCGCTGCTGCTGCGCTGTAAAGAGGAAGAGTTCCCTTTGCGCTGATGCTGTAAGTGCAGACGCCGCTGCACCTGGGCTTGCTCAGTTGGACGACTTCCTGCACATCCTGCTGCTCGTTCTCACTCATAGTGGCCTCCGCACTGTCTGGTGCACTGGAGTTTGAATTTGCCACTCTCTCTCGCTTGCTGAGCGTTCTTTTATCATATTGTACCGGCGACACCGGAAGTGACGGTCTGCGCATGCGCCCGCCCAACTTCCGGTTTCCTGGATCGCCGGCCTCACATGGGGAAAGATATGCGCTGGGACGCCGGCGCGCGCGTACTAGCGCTCTGTTTGTCGGCGCCTGCACTTCGGCGGTAATGGCGCCGGCGTGTCTGCCCACGGCGTCCGGTCACCTCATCTGGTTCGGGCTCTGCGGCCCCGAATTTTGCCTGGGCTTATGGAAAGGTAGCCGCCGCTACCTCCATGCGGTGGTATAGAGCTCTTTTGGTGACCGCCGTCACCCGCTCCTTCCTACCCCCTTTTTATTTTTTATTTTTTTTGTGAGGAAGGCAGACTTGATCCTTTCACTGCCTTCCCCCCTCACTCACCCATGAGGCCCGCCGACCCCTGTGGTGGTGCTTCAGGGAAGGGAAAAAGGGGGGAGAAAACCGCTCAATCCAGCCGTGACAGGGCGCCCCCTATCAAGACATCGACTGGACCAGCCCCTGGAATCCCACGAAGAATCCTTCAGGTACGTGCTGTAGGTTCCCCGTCAGGGACAGGAAACCAACTGATGTGGGAGAGAGGTACGCCCTTTTTCACCTGTAGGTTTCCTGTCCCTGGGGGCGGACCCCTCTCTCCGTGGTGCCATCATGGGGATAGAGAAAACAAGTTCATAATCATTTACAAACAACAATACTAATGTTTTAACTCAGGAAGAGTTCAGAAATCAATATTTTGTGGAATAACCATGATTATTAATCACAGCTTTCATGCTTCTTGGCATGCTTTCCACCAGTCTTTCACACTGCTTCTGGAGCAAAAATTTAAACAGTTCTTCTTTGATTGATGGCTTGTGACTATCCATCATCCTCTTCATTACATTCCAGAGGTTTTCAATGGGGTTTAGGTCTGGAGATTGGGCTGCCCATGACAGGGTTTTGATGTGGTGGTCTCTTAATTTTTGCCAGAGCTGCATATGCAATTTACATATTTGCAGTTATGTGCAGACTAGACGTGTCAGACTTCTCTCAATTCAATGCCGTGAAGAGTAGCTAAGCACGACTAGTCGGCATGTGATCACAAGAATATAAATTGCATACATACAGTCAGCTGACCACCCGCCTGCACCGGCAATACTGGGGAATCAGGACAGTGTGCACACTGTATAGTGTCACCATTCAGCAGTCATATAGAGAGCCTGCACATTTATATTTTAAGCATTCCACTAAAGGGCCAGCACCAACCTCCTTCCCGGACAGACACACAGGCCACAACACTTGTTCAGCTCTGTTAGGTTCTTCTCTGCTTCTCGCATATCTTTGTTGATCTGGTCCAATCCTTCTTCCACACGTTTCAATTGTTCTGAAAAAAATAAAATTACAGAATTACTGAATCACAGTGCGGAGTCGCCTAATCTGTACTATGGACAAAAAATTCTGCAAAAAGTGTCTGGATTTCATTTATTAGTGTTGCTCATATAGCACCAGCATATTCTGCAGCGCTGTACAGAGATTGAAGTCATTGCCATTAGTACCCGTCTCATACTCCCCTCCCGTGCTGGCAGCACAATTTCAGCGATGTTTTCGAACACACGGATGACATTGTCATGCCATGTTAGAGCTGCTGCCAATCAGTGGCTGCTAATGGGTAGAAGTGCTCACCTCTACCCCAGACATCCGAGTTTTGTGTCTGCTCTCTCACTTCCTACGCATGTTTCATGTGTCCATAGTGGGTAGGCAGGGAGGAGTGGAGCCAGCGCTGATTGTCACGGGACCCCTGCAGCCAATGTCACGCAATCCCAGGGAGAAGCAGCACCAATACCACTGGAACGGTGTCAGCACCGGAGGGGAGTATAGCAGTTATTCATTTTACTGGGGGAAAACAGGTTTAGAAGGGGTTATCCGAGTAGTGGACATCCCCTTTAGTTTATGGAGTACAAACTCACCGCCTTGCTCGTCGAGCATAGTCAGCGTTTTCACTCCGGCATCTTGACTCTAGAACAGAGATGTCGTTATGAGCACTAACATCCTCAGCAATTACTTTGCTATCTACTAGGCAGCGGGAACCACGTTAAGGGATATTGTAAGTTTTAAAGTGGATCTGTCACCTGAAATGTTCCCCTAAGTAAAAAAACAAAAAAAGGCGAACTTCTTGTAGCAAAAACAAAACAAAACGAAAAAAAAAAAAAATATATATATATATATATACACACACACACAGGACAGAACATTACGGAAAGCCTACAATTTACTATGCAGATAGTGTTAACCTAGCAGGCCATGAATGCTGCGATTATTAAAAAAAACAAAACAGATCTGCTATACGAACATCTATTCCCCAGTTTGTATTACCCCAATTGTCTTAAAGAGGTGGTCTCAAGTTGTGTGGTTACAAAGTGTTGGTAAAAACTATTTAAAAATCTTCTCCATTTTCAAGAACCGATAAAGTTATCGTTTCTGGCTTGTTGCCTATAATACCGGCCATCTTCCAGTCTCAGTATTTAAGCTGAGTTTTCTGATTATAACAGTCCCAGGTGGGGGATGAACATGGGATAAGTGTAAACTGAGGGTGCCAGTAAGTAGCTACTCTTAGGTTGCATGTATGGACTGAGCCGATGCTGATGGGTCACAGTCACTGGTTGAACAGGAGCCGCATTACTAGGCCACAAAGAATGATGCTTACCTGCTCTGCAAGCGTCAGCATCCGACGAGTGCTTTCTAGAGACTGGGAAAAGAAGAAAAGTCATCAGAGGACAGACAGCAGACTTACGGAGAACGTGACCACTCGGTTTTACGGGATACTTTTATTTCCCATGCAATAATGATAGAACGTCTCTTAGAAGCCTGTATAGTGCAGATCCTCTATAATTCCGCCTGGAAATGTCATGCCGGTGACCAGAGTTGGTAACGCCCAATTGTGGATAACAAGGAAGTAAAAAGTGTTTTGTCACCGAACTTAAAACAGCAGCGCAGCATCCACAAGATGGGAAGCAGCTGCACCTCCCTGCATTGCACCTACTCTCAGCGTACAGTCTGATGGGAAAGTGGTACATTTTGACTCATGAGCTTTGGACATGAGATTAACTATAAAAGGCACTGTCCACATTTTACAATCTACAAGTCATTAACTGGTGGCCGGGTTCAATGCTGGACCCTCTAACAATCATCTGTACACAGCAGCCATTTCTCCACAAATGCAATACAGAGTATTTAAGCATTAGATGGCAATGCAAGGACTGCCGGGTTCAAAAAGCTAACAAATGGCTACCAAACCTCTCACAACTGTATGGACATGTGCAAAGTCAGCATGTCCATGTCAACGTGCCAAAGCAGGTAACATGGAAAGTTATAGTTTGAAGAATATTGGAGATATAATTTCATGACAGTCATTTGCATGCTATTTGGCCTGGGATTATAAAACCCTCTTTCCTTCGTCTAGCCGGGACTCTGCAGGAAGTCCAATATTTTCAAAGCTTCAAGGAGAAAGCTGGCACCTAACTCTGTAGGGTGGTCAAGCCTCCAAAGGCTGTGACAGATCTCCCACCTTGAGGCAGCTCAGAGAAGGAAAATGGCTTGCTTGCAATCTGAGTCATGATGAACCTGCCAAAGAAAGTTCTAAAAATATAATTTAACCTTGGGCTGCTCTTAAATATTGATCCACATGTCTGTTCTCAGTTTAACTTTCAATGCTACCAGGGCTGGTTTCTGGCCTGATATAATCCCATTAACGAACAGGGTTTATATCCAATGAAGAACTCATGGCAGTCCGACTGGGCTGGCAGCACTCTTTTCACTGGTGCTAGTGAAAGGGGCCTTTTAGCCTGTCAGGGTTGTGAGCGAGTTTATGCCATGTCAGTGACTGCATGGGCCATATCCTCTCACTCTCCGTGCCTCCCTGTGCCCATGTGGACAGGGGATGTCTGTGTAAAACTGTACCAAGCTGACCATACGTGTCCCCAGGGGGTGCAGAACAACACGTTGGTTAAAAGTGGGGAGACCACATTACGTGGTCTGACATAATAGTAACGTCAGGCGGGTTGGCGAGGTGCGAGTTCATCAGATATATTCGTTGGACTTACCTCATCAGTGACCTGATTTGATCGAAGCTGGATATCTTCCAATGTCATATCATCATCCATGGTGGCTTATGTGGAAAACGAAGGACGGCTACAAATGGAAGATTCTTAAAGGCTGTAAAAAGAATAAATGAGCTGTGAGCAGAAGTCAGGGTCTTGGCCATCCCTACATATCTGGGCCACATAGACTGCTGACACAAGAACTATACCACTATTAGTAATGAACTTCAGTGTATGGTCAGAGCAGAACGGAGATGTGTACAGAGCATGGCGTAACAGGCTATGACGCAGCACGGGGAACAGAGGCTCCAACTGCAAGTCACTGTGAGGCCCACTATAGTTCATAACACAGTGACAGCAGAAAGTGCAGTGAGCGGCCACTTAGTTATTGATAGAAAATGCTGACGGTATTATTGCATCAGTGCTCCGTCCATACAACTGCAACTGTGCAGTGTATGAGGAGATTGAGCTGGAGGAGAAGTACAATATATGGAGAAAAAGTATTGGCACCTTTTAATCATTGAAATTGGGTTTGTCATTCAGTACCTCGCACTCCAATGTATAATATCCAGCCCCTGGCCCTCTGGTGTATAACATCCGGCCCCTCGTCTGCAGTCTGCCTTTACCAACATGTGACAGTACGGTCGGTGGTGTAAAGCACACAGATACCAGCGCAGTCCTGTAAGGCTATGTGCACACGTAGGTCGGGTCCTCTGCGGGTTCTCGCGCAGCGGATTTGATAAATCTGCAGGGCAAAACCACTGCGGTTATCCCTGCAGATTTATCGCGGTTTGTCTTGCGGTTTCCGCTGCGGGTTTACTCCTACTATTGATGCTGCATATGTAGCAATATGCAGCATCAATAGTAATGTTAAAAATAATTAAAAAATGGTTATATACTCACCCTTTGACGTCCCGATCTCCTCGGCGCTGCACGCGGCGGTCCGGTTCCAAAGATGCTGTGCGAGAAGGACCTTCGTGACGTCATGGTCATGTGACCGCGACGTCATCGCACAGCAACCCTGCGACCGGACGGCCACGTGCAGCGCTGAGAGGTATGTATATCATTTTTATTTTTTTTTATTTTTTTTTATTTACACAAATATGGTTCCCAGGGCCTGGAGGAGAGTCTCCTGTCCTCCACCCCGGGTACCATCTGCACATGATCCACTTACTTCCCGCATGGTGGGCACAGCCCCATGCAGGAAGTAAGCGGATCAATGCATTCCTATGTGTGCAGAATCGCCGCGATTCTGCACAAAAGAAGTGACATGCTGCGGAATGTAAACTGCTGCGTTTCTGCGCGGTTTTTCCCACAGCATGTGCACAGCGGATTGCAGTTTCCATAGGTTTACATGTAACTGTAAACGCAATGGAAACTGCTGGGGACCCGCAGCTGCAGAAACGCTGCGGATCCGCGGTAAAACCCGCAACGTGTGCACATAGCCTAATAGGAGCCACCGGGGTAACAAGTCCTTTCATGACATTTCTTCCCTCATCACCTGTAAGTGATATTATTGAGAAGTGGAAGGAACCGTAGCAATTCAGCCACAAAGTGGAGACCCAATAATGTTACAGAGTGGAGGGCCGAGTGCCGAGGAGCAAATGGCAGAAAAGTCAGCAATGATCTGCTGACTCCATAACTGTAAAGGCCAGATCTCCTTTGTTATTAACATCAGCATAAACACTACGCCCCCATCTAGAACATCATGGCTGAGCAGATGAATGCAACCTTACATTAGCAAGCACAATGCCGAGCGTTAGATGGAGTGGTGTAAAGCCACCACTGGACTCGTGAGCAGAGGAAACGTGTTCAGCGCAGTGACGGATCACACTTCTGTATGTGGCATCTGATGGACTAGTCTGGGTTTGGTGATGCCAAGAGAATGTTACCAGTCTGGCTGCATTTTGCTTGCTGTAATGTTTGGTGGAGAGAAAATGCTATTGGACTGTTTTTCAGGGATTGGTCTAGGACCCTTATAGTTCCAGTGATGGGAAATGTTAAGGCTTTAGCACAAGACGTTTTGGACACTTGTAGCTTCCAATTCTGTAGAAACAGTTTGGGTAATGCCCTTTTCTGTTCCCCGAGACTGTGGCCATTGCCCAAGGTTCATACAGACATCGTTGTGGTGTGGGAGTTTGGTGTAGAAGAACATGAACGTACAGAACATGAACGTACAACCCCATCCAACACCTTAGGGATGAACTAGAGCGGAGATTGTCAGCCCGAACCTGCAACTGGAGGGGTACCAGTACTTTTGGCCATATAACACATGCCTCAGGTTTCTCCTAGATGTGAGATGCTTCATGGCATCGGGGTGTTGTGCAGACACAAGTGATGAGATAATAATGTGCACATTCTATAGGATCACTGTGAGGTCACAGGCCTCATGCACATCATCAATATTATGTAGGACAGAACAGATCATACATTACAGGGGTTGGCCACTAACCACTTACCACCTAGCCATAGGACATTATGAGGAGATAGTACCGCCCCACCATGAGGGTCTGCCAACTCTTCCCTAAAAGAAGGGGGCAGAAGACTTGGGCCTCTAGCAGCAACTCATCTCCCAAGTGAACAAGTGGATTGGGCAGTAACATTCAACAAATCCCCCCTTTTCTCATCAGATATTATGTGTAAGGGGGTCCCACTCAACCCTCCTAATACTTGGGATGGCAGATGTGCCAAAACAATGATTTCCGGGCTTTAAGTGGCAAAGATGGGGAGGCGAGAAGGAAAGTTATTAAAATAAATAAATCTAATAATCTGACAATTCTTTGAGCAGGACTCAGTCTTGTCCCCGAATGTAAGAACATGGATGTCTTCTTCCAAAAACACAGCTTGTGCATAGTGTTGGAAGTCAGCAGCATTTACTTCCAAACCAGACAACCTCCTGACCGATGTGGTGCTGTTTTTAGAAGAAAGCAGCCATGCTTTTCTAACTTTGGACAGCCCCTTTAAGCAGATTTGGTGTCCATCGTGCACACATTGGAAGGAGTACAATCAATGAGTGATTTACGATTCACTGTTACAGGCAATTCTAGAAAATGAGCAAAACGGAAAGTTTAATAAAAAAAAAGGGTTAGGAAGCAGCTTTATCTACCCTACTGACAAAAAGCAAAAAGTAATGTACAACCTTTTTCACGCTCATTCAATAGAAGTGGGAAAAACCAGAGAGTGAAAGACCCCACATCCCATCCTGCAGAAATGGCTTCAGGTTCTTGTAGTGCACCAGGATGTGAAGATTTACATTCCCGTCCTAGAGGCGTCTGTCTACTAATGAAATATCATATTAAGTGAACCGGTCGTTGCTGCCAAGAAGAAAACTGACCTCTCCCAGCTTAAGACCCCTTTCACACATCAGTTTTTTGCTATCAGGCACAATCCGCCTAGTTTTGAAATAAACAGATCCGGCAAAAGTTGCTGCCGGATCCGTTTTTTCTCATAGACTTGTATTAGTGACGGATGACCTCACGTTTCATCCGTTTTTCGCCGGATCTGTCAAAAATTTGTTTTATGTCGGCCGGAGAAAAACAGACATAGGAACTTTTTTTTAGTCCATTGAAAAAAAAAAAAAGTACCACGACAAGTCCGTCGCCGTCTGTCGTTTGCTATAATGGAACCCTATGGCACCGGATCCATCAGATGATTCAGTTTCTTTAAACTAAGCATGCATCTCTCTTTCTCAGAAATCCAATTACCAGATCAGCTAGTCGGATCCGGCTAAGAACCGGATACGTCGCATCAGTTTCTCAATTTGTGACAAATCCATTAAAAAATAAATTCACCTGACAGCAAAAACCTGATGTCTGAAAGTAGCCCAAGGCTCCTTCTGAGATGTAACGACTTCTATCAAGATCAGATTAGGAACGGAAGCAGAAGAGGATGTATGAGCAGTGGTATAAACAAGAACATGGACACAAGCGGCACCACCCACATGTCACCAATTATCAAGATATTAGCACACATTTACAGAGAAGCCACAATCAGAAAATGACCTATTGTGTAAATCAGGTTTTTGTGCTATATGTACTTTTTTTTTTTTTTTTTTAATCTTGCAGTTTTCACACTGGGGCTATTCTAGACTCATACTTTATGTCCTTTCAGAAAGTTTTCATCAGGCTCCTCATCAGCCGAGGCAGGATTACAATGACAGGTGACACCTCTATACACTACTGATAACACAGGATCCACTAATCACAATAGTTACTATCACAGCTGACTCTGCTCCCCCTCCCTGCACAATGACCTTTGCACACACTCATTAGATGCTTCAAGACAACAGATAAGGTCAGGACCAGGCTACTGTGGCTAATGTACATGTGTTTCCTGAATCAACAGGATGCATTAGTCTAAAGGTACCTTCACACTAAGCAACTTTGCAGCGAGAACGACGACGATCCGTGACGTTGCAGCGTCCTGGATAGCGATCTCGTTGTGTTTGACACGCAGCAGCGATCTGGATCCCGCTGTGATATCGCCGGTCGGAGCTAGAAGTCCAGAACTTTATTTTGTCGCTTGATCACCCGCTGTCATCGCTGGATCGGCGTGTGTGACGCCGATCCAGCGATGTGTTCACTTGTAACCAGGGTAAACATCGGGTTACTAAGTGCAGGGCCGCGCTTAGTAACCCGATATTTACCCTGGTTACCATTGTAAAAGTAAAAAAAAAACAAAAAACAGTACATACTCACCTTCTGATGTGTCACGTCCCCCGGCGTCCACAGGGTTACGCGCTGCTGCTCAGAGCTTCCTGCACTGAATGTGTCAGCTCCGGCAGAGCACAGCGGTGACGTCACCGCTGTGCTCTGCTTTACTGCCGGCGCTGACACATTCAGTGCAGGGAAGCTCTGAGCAGCAGCGCGTAGCCCTGTGGACGCCGGGGGACGTGACAGACATCAGAAGGTGAGTATGTACTGTTTTTTTTTTACTTTTACAATGGTAACCAGGGTAAATATCGGGTTATAAAGCGCGGCCCTGCAGTAACCCGATGGTTACCCTGGTGCTGCAGGTCGTTCCCCTGATCGTTGGGTCGCTGGAGAGAGCTGTCTGTGTGACAGCTCCCCAGCGACCTAAACAGCGACGCTGCAGCGATCGGCTCGTTTTCTATATCGCTGCAGCGTCGCTGAGTGTGACGGTACCTTAACAAAAAGCCCCAGTGGTCAGTGTGAAAATAGTAAGATTTCTATTTATTTTTCATTGTGATTATGAGGGGGAAAAAATGGCAAAAAGTAAAAAAAAATATATACATATAAACCTGATTTAAACAATAGATCATTTTCTGATTATCCCTTCCCTTTAATCAAAGTGCATATTTTTATTTCTTACAGAGAAAATTTAATAGAAGTACATCAAGAACAATGAAGTTTTCACCAAAACAAAAAGGGTGAGGAATACAAAAGTGGCTAAAAATGAAAAACCCATAAAAAAAAAAAAACACACAACATACATATTAATATACGATATGTAACTTTATATGTAGGTGATGAGAAATACACTGAATGCAACACACATTTTCTGGGGAAAAAAAAAAAACAAAAAACACACGTTCCTAACAATTTTTCCTCCCAAAAAATAAATACTGTAAATATGTCGTCACATGGACGGCAGATGGATGTAAAGGTTTTTTTCTTTCTTCATGCGAATAAAAACATATGGCTCAGTAATGCCGCACCGTAAAAATGAACACAAACCAACTTAAAATATAATCAATGAAAAATATACTATAATAAATTACAGTAACTCACCATTTAAGTCCCCACCCTTCCCAGTGGTCTCGGCTCTAGTGATGAGGTATGGAGAGTATCTGACCACTGCGGCTAATTTATGCTTTCAGCAGTGACGAGCATACAGATGACATGAAACTGCGTCACCACTGGAAGACAAGCAAATCCAACGGATGGAGACCAGAAGAGTGGCAGCACTGGCTCCGGGAGGAAGGGTTAATTGGTGACTTATTGCTTTCTTTAATTATTATTATTTTTTATTGCATTTGCTGCTGTTTGGAAAGTTTTAAAGATAAATAAAAATAACTTGAACAAGGGAGAAATTGCTGGCATTAGTGTTTGCCGTGTGGTCTGTTTGCTCATGGTGGATGCGCACATACGTTCCACGACTCTTCTACCTTCTGTAAACTGTCTACATACACAATTCAGGAAGTGGAGGATCAGGAGGAGGACGAGGTCACGTGCTGCAGCTGGAGGTGCAGCTTTATATAGCCGGGGTGGGGTGGTCAGTATGGGTTTGGGGCACAAAATCAGCAGAACCTGACCGCTGCGAGCATTGTATCATCACAGACGCTCCCACACTGTAGAAAAAAAAATAACTATATATTCTACAACAATTGTGATATCTCCAGCTAGAAATGTAGCAGCATCTTTACTGTACAAGAATATGTAAAAACACTTTTTTAGGTTTCTCGTTCTCAAATTTCATGATGTGCCGATAAAATAATTTTATTTCTATAGCGCCAACATATTCCGCAGCACTTTACATTTTAGAGGGGACTTGTACATGCAATAAAAGATATTACAAAATAACAATCACAAACAACAGATACCGAGAGGAATGAGGGCCCTGCCCGCAAGCTTACAATGTATGAGGAAATAGGGGAGACACGAAAGGTGGACGGTAACCATTGCTTATATTGTACGGTCCAGCCATTAATGTAATAAATAGGGTGTTAATCTTAGTCTACCAACCTTCCCGTGCCCTCCGTTCTGATAATGACCTGAGACGAGGGAGGTGGGAAATGGAGGTGTGCTGAATAGTGGAGCACTTTCTGGGTGAGAATGATAAGTTTATATTGAATGCTGTAGTGGATGGTTAACGAGTGCAATGACTGTCAGAGGGTGGAGGCATTGGTGTAACGGTTGGCGAGTGATATGATCTTGGTGCTGCATTAAAGACAGATTGGAGAGGGGAGAGTTTAGTAAGAGGGAGACCAAATAGTAGAGCGCTACAATAGTCCATATGAGAATGAATAAGAGCAACAGTAAGAGTTTTTGCAGAGTTAAAAGTAAGAAAACACCAATGTTACTTACTGGTAGTCGTTTTTTCCGGAGCCCATGACAGCACACCTGAGAGAGGGATCCGCACAGCCAGGACAGGAAACCTACTGAAATAAAGGGCGGTACCTCTCCCTCGGTTCAGTTGGTTTTCAGAGCATGAGAGGCCCCCCCTGGTTAGTTGACATGGCAAACTACCACCACATCATAATAAAAAAAAACACCCAGCTAAAAGTGCACACCAAACGGTGAAAAAAGGAGGGGAATATACAGGTGCTGTCATGGACTCCGGAAAAAACGTCTACCGGTAAGTAACCTTGGTGTTTTCCCTTGCCCCATGACAGCACACCTGAGAGATTTTTGGAGAAAGGAACACCTTAGGGAGGGACCATCGCTTGCAGTACCCTTCTACCAAAGGTAAGGTCAGTCGAGGAGGATAGATTCAGTCAGTAGTGTTTAAAGAAGGTAGACGGTGAGGACCAGGTAGCGGCCTTACATATCTGATCAATCGATAACTCTTTCTCTGCCCAGGAAGTAGCCACAGCTCTGGTGGAGTGAGCCTTGATGCCTTCAGGGATCGGGGCGCCACACGCAGCATAGGATAAGCTAATGGCCTCCCTGATCCATCTGGCAATAGTACTTTTGGACACCCCATATCTCTTCCTGCTACCCTGGAAAACTACAAATAGGGACTGATCCTTCCTCCACTGACTGGTCAAGGATATGTACTGTAACATAGACCTGCTTACATCAAGTGTATGAAACTTTTCCTCTCCCGGATTCTTAGGATTGTCACAAAAAATATAGTTCTTACCGATAACGGTATTTCTCTGAGCCCATGACGGCACCACGGAGAGAGGGGATCCGCCCACCAAGGACAGGAAACCTACGGATAAAAAGGCGGTACCACTCTCCCGCATCAGTTGTTTTACATAGAAAATGATGGGAGACTACTAAAACATTTGTTAGCTTTAACGGTTTAGCATAACGAGATACCGCGTGACTTTAAAACTATGAATAAACTATGAATAAATTATGGCACTATTTAATGTGAGCACCCATAAGTGAAGGGAGGGAATGTACGGGTGCCGTCATGGGCTCAGAGAAATACCGTTATCGGTAAGAACTATATTTTTCTCTGATCGCCCATGACGGCACCACGGAGAGAATTGCATAGATAGTACATTCAGGGAGGGACCACCGCTTCCAGAACCCTTTTACCGAAGGTAAGGTCCGAAGAGGAGTTTAGGTCCAATCTATAGTGCCTATAGAATGTGGAAGGTGAGGACCAGGTAGCAGCTCTACATATCTGGTCTATAGGAACTCCGGCCTTCTCCGCCCAGGAAGATGCCACTGCCCTTGTCGAGTGAGCCTTAACCTCCCCGGGAACGGACATCCCACTTGCCGAGTATGAAAGACTGATGGCATCCGTAATCCATCTTGCTATGGTGGCTTTCGATGCTTTTTTCCCCTTCCGGGGACCCTGGAAACACACAAACAGAGAGGCATCCTCCCTACTCTCCTTAGTGACTTCTAGGTAGCGTAAGAGACATCTTCGTACATCTAGTGTATGTAATGTTTGTTCCTTCTTGTTTACAGGGTTGGGACAGAAGGAAGGGAGAGAGATCTCTTGAGACCTGTGGAACTTTGATGCCACTTTCGGGAGATATGCTGGGTCTGTTTTTAAAATGACCCTATCCTCTAGAAATTGTGTGTAAGGAGGGTTAGCCGAAAGAGCCTGCAAGTCGCTGACCCTACGGGCCGAAGTGAGGGCGACTAACAGAGCGGTTTTGAGAGATAGGTTTTTTATTGAAGCTTCGTGTAATGGTTCGAATGGTGGACTGGTCAGGGCTTTAAGGACTAAGTTTAAGTCCCATTGAGGAACGATTTTCATCGGAAGAGGCCTTGACCTTCCTGCTGCCTTTATGAATCTAGCGACCCACCTATTTGAAGCTAAATCAAAATTGAATAGGGCCCCCAATGTTGCCACGTGAACTTTCAGGGTACTGGTGGCCAGCCCCATCTCCAACCCATTTTGTAGGAACTCTAATATGGAATTAAGGGGAATTTTTTTCCCTATTTTTTCACCTGATGAAGACAGAAACTTTTTCCATATCTTGCCATATTGTTTCGTTGTAACCGGCTTCCTACTTTGTAATAAGGTTGAGATTAGCCCTGGGGAGAACCCCCTGTCTTTTAGCAGCTTCCTTTCAAGAGCCAAGCTGTCAAGTGCAAGTTCTTGATCCTTGGATGACAGACTGGGCCCTGCGACAATAGATCCTGAAGGTCTGGTAATACCCAGGGGTCGGACATTGACATCTTCCTCATCCACGAGAACCAAGGTCTCTTCGGCCAGAACGGGCAATTAAGATAACCAGCGCCCCGTCCTCCCGAATCTTCCTCAGCACCGCTGGAATCAGAATGAGAGGAGGAAAGGCATAGAGCAGATGATGACCCCAAGACATCAGGAAAGCGTCCACAACTACTGGGTTCCCCAGGGGAGATAGGGAGCAAAAGGAGGCTACTTTTTTGTTTAGATGACTCGCAAAGAGATCTATTTTGGGAACCCCCCATTTCTCTGTGATCTGGGTAAATATTGCCTGATTCAGCTCCCATTCTCCCTGTTTTAGGCTGGACCGACTGAGGAAGTCCGCTTTGTAGTTGTCTACCCCTTTTATGTGTAGACTTGTTATGGATAGGAGGTTGCTCTCGGCTATTTGCAGGATTGAGTGGGTCACTTCCATTAGATTTTTGGAACGGGTGCCCCCCTGGTGATTTAGGTAAGATACTACCACCCGGTTGTCCGACATCACTCTTACATGATGAGAGTGAAGGACTTTCAAGAATTTCTGAAGGGCAAATTTGACTGCAAGAAGTTCCTTCATATTGGAGGATTTGTCTGCTAGGGACGGAGACCAGGTGCCCTGGGCTACCAGATCGCCCAGATGAGCTCCCCACCCTGAGGGGCTTGCGTCCGTAGTTAGGACTTTTGAGATCTGAATTACCCACGGGACCCCCTGGGAAAGATTTTCCTGCGATTTCCACCATGTCAGAGAGTGGCTGGTACGAGGAGATAAAATTAACCGCCCGTCTAAATGCTCTCCTAGACGGGTTTGTTCTGACAATATCTGCCATTGGAGGTCTCTCGAATGTAATTGGGCCCACTGGACTGCGGGGATGCAAGAGGTCATGGAGCCTAGGAGGGACATACCCTGACGGAGTGTTATGGAGGGGAGAGATTGAACCCTCGATACCAAACTTTTTAGTTTTTGTATTTTGTTCTCCGGGAGCCGACATTCCATTTTTATGGAGTCTAGGGTGAGACCTAGGTACTCCTGAACTTGAGAAGGTATTAGTCTGGATTTTTCTATGTTTATTAGCCAGCCTAGTTCTTTTAGGGAATGAATCACAATTGCCAGTTGATGCTCGCAATGCTGCGGGGAGGAGCCTATTACCAAAAAATCGTCCAGATATGGTACGATTAAGATATTTTCTTCTCTGAGGTGGGCCATTACCTCCGCAATCAGTTTTGTGAAAATCCTCGGGGCTATGGCTAGACCGAAAGGCAGAGCTGAGAACTGGAAGTGGCTTAGGACTCCTCTGATGTGAACCGCCATCCTGAGGAATCTTTGGTGATCCTTGTGTATTGGGACGTGATGATATGCGTCCTTTAGGTCTAGGACCACCATGAAGCATTAAGGAAACAGCATTTTGATAGACGACTTTATCGTTTCCATTTTGAATGCCTGAACCTCTAAGTAGTTGTTTAGACTTTTCAGATTTATGATGGTTCTGAAAGACCCGTCTGGTTTTCTTCTCAGAAATAGAGGGGAATAGTATCCTTGTCCTCTTTCTTGAGGGGGAACCTCCAGGAGAACTCTCTTTTCTACTAACCCGATGACTTCTCTTTCTAGTGCCAGCTGCTCTTCTGCCGAAGACCTTGTAGATGTCATCGTAAAAGAGGGACGAGGGTATCTCTTGAACGTTAACCTCAGTCCTGATTCTATAATGTTCAGTATCCATTGACTGGAGGTAATCTTTTTCCAGGCTGGGAGAAAGCGAGACAGCCTCCCTCCCACCTGGGGCGAACCTTCATTGCGGAGGTTTCTTGTTATCATTGGGGTTTTTGTTAAAAATAAACCCCTTGTTTTTGTTCCTCTTATCCTCCCATTTCCCCTGGCCTCTCCCCGGGTTTTTCCGGAAAAACCTCTTGCTCCGAAAGGGCTTCCGGTAAGAGGGGAGGCCCAAGGGAGGAAAGGACTTTTTCTTGTCCCCAGCTTTTTCTAAAATGTCGTCTAAAGTGGAACCAAACAAGAATTCTCCTTCACAGGGGATGGTACACAGTCTTGTTTTAGTTTGGAGGTCGCCTGGCCAGTTCTTAAGCCAGAGGGCGCGCCTGGCCGCATTAGCCAGTGCTGCTGACCTAGCGGCTAGTCTGATTGAGTCAGCCGAGGCGTCAGCCAGGAAAGCCGCGGCTCCCCTCATTACTGGTAAAGTATTCAGTATTGAGTTTCGGGAAGTCTTCCCTTTTAATTGACCCTCTAGTTGGTTTAGCCAAATCATTAGGGAGCGAGATGTACACGCCGCTGCTACTGCAGGTTTTAAGCCCCCCCCTGCTGCCTCCCAAGAGCCTTTGAGGAAGGCGTCCGCCTTCTTGTCCATAGGGTCTTTTAGTACCCCCATGTCTTCAAACGGGAGTGCGAATTTTTTTGATGCTTTGGCTATTGCCACATCTAATTTGGGGGCTTTTTCCCAAAAGGAGCAGGATTCATCCTCAAAAGGGTATTTCCTTTTGGGAGTTAAGAGAGACTTTTTCATGGGCTTTTTCCATTCTTTTTTGATTAAAGCTGCGATTGCATCATTAAGTGGAAAAACTCTCCTCTTTTTTTGTTCTAGGCCCCCGAACATGATGTCTTGTACCGATTTTTTGGGGTGGGAGTCTACTAACCCCATAGTACTTCTCACTGCCTTTATGAGGCCATCGGTGTCCTCTAGTGGGAAACAGTTGTGCCCCCCCGAGGAAGAATTGGATGATGCAGATGAGGAGGAGGAGTCGGAGGATACTGAACCCGCACTGTCGCTGTCAGATTTTGAGACCGGAGACGGAGACCTATCCCTGGTCTTTCTCCGTTTTTTCCCCTTCTTTAGGGATCTAAGGGGGTCTTCCACTTGCTCCTTAATCAGGTTTTTTAAGTCGGTTGCAAACCCTGGCAGACTTTCAGATACTGTCTGCTGTATGCAAGCGTTACACAGCGTCTTCTCCCAGGCAGGTGGAAGATCTTCTTTACAGATGGCACAAATTTTATGCTTTGTTTTGCCTACGCTCTTCCTCCCCTAAAAGAGACAAATAACCTTACTGTCTCTGACTTTCACGAAGATCCACTTACCACCTCCAGGACCCATAAATACCGGTTGGGGATTCTCCGCCTCTGGCTTTTTCCCCGACGCCGTACTGGACCCCTTACTGTGTTGGGACCTCTGGCGTTCTTTGCTGGTGTCCTGGCGCTGCTGTCGCCTTTTTTGCTGCTGCTGCTGCTGTGGCGATGCTATAGGTGGAGGTGATTCTGGCAAGGGAGATGCCGGGTCGCTCATATTGCTGCTGGTCCACGGTTACTGCATTGACAGCACTCTGGTGTAGTCAGAAGTAGCTTCTTTTGAGGCTCCTGCCGATTATTGCAGAGCCGCTGGGAGGAAGTAACTTTCCTTATTTAAAGCCTTCGCGTGATGGCGAGGAGCGCCGAACGCCGGCGCCTGCGCAGAAGTGTCGCCGGCGCCTTGCGAGACCAGCCTAATCCCGGGCATGCGCCGAAATTGCAAGATGGCGCCGGGAGTGCAGATATGGCGCTGCTGACCGGCGCCCCCGGTCCTATGCAGTCCCTACCGCGCGGCTCTGCACGCCTGATGGCGGTGCAGTGTGCAGACTGACGCATGTTTTTTGGGGAGGGCCGCGCCGTACCTCCCGCAACCACAGAGGGACCCCCCTGGATGTTGCCTGCTGCATCTTACCTGGGGAGGTGACCGCGAACTCCTTGTCACCTCCCCCGCACACCCTAGAGGCCCACTAGCCCTTCGCGGTGGCTCTTCGGGTCACCACCTTAGCCGAGGCAGAGGGACCCCAGCTGCCTGAACCGGACTAGATGGCCCCGGAATTCCCACGTCGATCTGGTAAGTCCATAGGTCTCCCATCAAGGACAGGAAACCAACTGATGCGGGAGAGTGGTACCGCCTTTTTATCCGTAGGTTTCCTGTCCTTGGTGGGCGGATCCCCTCTCTCCGTGGTGCCGTCATGGGCGATCAGAGAAACCAGGGTAATACAATCTCCTGACTCCTATGGAATTTAAGAACTACCTTAGGTAGATATGCTGGATCTGGTCTTAGAACCACCCTGTCCTCTTCCATGTCCTACCAGAAATTCTTAATGTGATTGGTTTTCTACTTTTCAACAGAGTGGAGACTAGCCCTGGTGAGAATCCCTGCCGGCTTAGTAATGCCCTATCAAATTCCAGGCTGCCAGATGGAAGTCCTTCACTTGAGAGTGGCATACTGGTCCCTGGGTAAGCAGGTCCGGAACCTCTGGTAGAATCCATGGATCGGTTACCGACATCTGTCTTAGGAGGGAGAACCATGGTCTTTTCGGCCAAAATGGAGCAATCAGAATCACCCTCACTTGCTCCATTCTGATCTTTCTTACTACTACAGGAATCAATGCTATTGGTGGAAACACGTAAGCGAGGCTGAATTTCCACGGTATTTGAAGGGCATCTACCGCAAACGGCTTACTTCTCGGATCCAACGAGCAGAACCTCTCCACCTTCCTGTTGTGAAGAGTGGCAAATAAGTCTATTACCGGTTTTCCCCAGGCCTGCACTATCTGTTGGAATACCCTGGGATTCAGCGACCATTCTCCCTGTCTTAGCCTTTTGCGACTTAGGTAGTCTGCTTTCGTGTTTTCAACACCCTTTATGTGCAGAGCTGTGAGGGACAGTAGGTGACTTTCTGCTAACTGGAGAAGGACAGATGTTGCCCCCATAAGGGAAAAGGACCTTGTTCCCCCCTGGTGGTTGATATAAGCTACTACTGCGTAATAGTTGGACATAATCCTGGTATGACGACCCTGAAGGATAGGGAGGAATGTTTTACAGCTCTTACAGCCCATAACTTTCACATTGGACGTCTGATGCATTTCTGGTTGGGACCAGGACCCTTGTATCGGGAGGGTCCCTAGATGTGCACCCCACCCCGTACTGCTTGTGTCCGTTGTGATCACATTCTCTATCGGAGTTAGCCACTGAACCCCTGACGCCAAATGATCCCTTACAGTCCACCAGATTAGGGAATCCCTCAGGCCTACAGAAAGGTGTATTTTTGCCTCTAAATGCCCTTTTAACAATTTTTGTGTTGACAGGACCTCCCACTGTAATTGTCTCAGGTGAAATTGTGCCCATTTTACCACGGGTATACAGGATGTCAGTGATCCTAACAGGGACATTGCTTTTCTTAGTGTCATTACAGGCTGCTGTATTGCCAATTCCACAAGACTCTGTATTTTGATTATTTTGTTCTCCGGTAGGAGACAGAGCTGGCGTGTGGAGTCTAGAACCAACCCTAGGAAGGACTGAACTTTCTCTGGTGTTAATCTCGACTTAATGACATTTACATTCAAACCCAATACTGCTAGGGTCGTAGTTACTTCCTCTATTTGTGCTAGACAGTGATCCAGGTACGGGATACAGGTACAGTCGTCTAGGTATGGGACGATGACTATGTCTCGAGAACGGAGGAAAGACATGACTTCTGACATTAATTTGGTGAATATTCTTGGCTCTATCGACAGACCGAACGGGAGGGCAGCATGCTGGTAGTGGCTGAGTTGCCCTTGGACATATACTGCTACTCTCAGAAATTTCTGATATTATGTCCCAATCCATCGGGACTAAGCGTCTTTTAAGTCTATAGCTGCCATGAAGCAATTCGGGAACAACATTTTTATCGCTGTATTTACCGACTCCATTTTGAAGGAGTAATTTACCACTGACCGATTGAGTTTCCTCAAGTTGATAATAGTCCTTAGCGAACCGTCCGGTTTACGTATCAAAAAGAGAGGGGAATAAAACACTCTTCCTTCCTCTTCCCTCCGGAACTTCTACTAGAACTCGTTTTAGTACTAGCCCTATTACCTCCACTTCCAAGGCTAGTTGTTCCTCCGGGAATTTTCTGTGGGGTGTAACCACAAAAGTCTGTCGAGGTGGATGAATAAAGGTCTATCTTTAGGCCATCTTTGATGACACTCAATACCCAACGACTGGGGGAAATATCTACCCAGGCGGAGAAAAAGAAAGTGTTCTCCCTACCTCTGGCCTGGCGTCATTGGGAGGGCTTTTTTGCTGATATGGAGGGTCCCTTAAACATGTACCCAGATCCTTTTCTGTCTCTAAAGTCCCAGTTTCTTCTTTCTCCCGGGGGGCGACCTCTATTAAATTTTCCTCTCCGAAAATAAGGCCTTCTAATATCCACTGGGAAACTCTTTTTTCAATCGCCTGCTTTCTCTAAAATGTCTTCCAGCTTCTGACCAAAGAGGAATCTGCCGTCACACGGGATGGAACAAAGTCTATTTTTTTTAGGGCAAGTCACCCGGGCACCCCTTTAACCATAAGGCGCATCTAGCTGCATTAGACAAGCCTGCTGCTCTAGCCACTAGTCTTGCAGAGTCTGCTGAGGAATCTGCTATAAAAGCTGCGGTTCCTTGCACCATTGCCATATTGGCTAGGACCCCCTTCTCTTGGCACCTTAGATTTCAATTGATCCTCTGTTTGTTGCAGCCAGACTATAAGGCAACGGGCAACACATGTCCCAGATATTGCCGGTTTTAGACCTCCTGTGGCCGCCTCCCAGGTGTGTTTTAAGAACACATCCGCCTTCTTGTCTAATGGGTCTCTTAACATGCCTGAGTCCTCTAAGGGTAGGGATGACTTTTTAGATGACCTAGCCACTGCACCATCAATTTTAGGGACTTTATCTCACACTTCTGAATGCTTTTCCTCAAAGCGATAGTCTTTTAGAAGATGAGGGGATTTCAGATTTCTCAGGCTTCTTCCACTCCTCTATAAGGGCTTTTACCCTAGCATTGACTGGGAATGTACGCTTCCTTTTCTCCTCCAAACATAACGTCCTCTACGGATCTAGTCGTTTTCTCATCCTTTAGGCCCATTGTAGCCCTGACTGATTTCACCAGTTTCTGTGTTTTCAGTTAGAAAGCATGGTCAGCCCCCAACATCGCTATCTGAAGAGGAGCCAGAGGACATGGAAGAGGAGGGAAAGGGAGACAAAGGTTCCTCCTGATATTCCTCGCCAGATTGAGAGGCATCAGAATCCGTAATAGGCTTTTGCTACTCCTCTTTTTAAGGACTTCTTTTAAAGAGCCTTTAACTCCTGCCCTAATCATGGCCCTGAGGCTAGAGGCAAAGTCATGAAGATCACTCACCACCCGCTGACAATGAAGGGTACTGGATTTTGAGGCTGATCAGGAGCACAGACAACGTCTCTCCTAGAAGCTGAAGAGTCCTGCGACCTCCGGTCAGGGCGACTGCCGCTTCTTCCACTTGAGCGGCTACTCCTTTTAGTATGCTGGTGACCAGGCATAGCACCTGGTAAGGGCTCTTACTGCTGCTGCTCCATACCATCCTCCATAATGGAGAGCTCTATAGATGTGAGCGCTTACTCTGTCGATCAACCAGCTTTTAAGGGGTGATCCACTACGCTCACCGCCTCTTCCGGTATCATCTCGCTCCTCCCCCCCTCCGCACCGGGAACCACCAAAAGGCCCTGTATCCTGGCCAGCATCCGTCCATGGGAGCCGCCATCTTGGATCGGGCACGCAGCACTGGCGTCACGCGGGCACGCCCATTCCCAGTGTGCCTTGCGCGCGACGCCCACCGCACACCCAGAAGTTAGGCCCAGAGCTGAAGGCAGCCGGCAGAGGGGGGAGAGAGCCGCGTGGCAGCCGCAGAAGAGCCTCAGGACCCCGGACTGTGCTGGACCGACGCCCGCGAAAGCCCCACAGGACCTGCGAACGGCGCTTCCACAACCTGAAGACTGGCATAGAGGCGCCTGGCCTGTTCTTCCTGTGTCGGGACAGGAGTGGGTGAGTGGTCTTCAAAAACCGCCGTGATTTCAGCACTAGGGCTCCCATCAGGGCAGGAAACCCAACTGAAGCGAGGGAGAAGTAATGGCCTTTTATTTCAGTAGGTTTCCTGTCCTGGCTGGGAAGATCCCTCTCTCAGGTGTGCGGTCATTGGGGAAGGGAAAAGGTCGAATTCTAGTTTTTGAGATGTAAATGACAAGAGTGGGCAAGTGATCAGATGTAGGGAGTGAAGGAAAGATCTAAATCAAGTATGAGCCCAAGACAGCAGGCATGTTACTGGGGAGTAATGGTAGAGCCACACATGGAAATGGCAATGTTGGGCATAGGTAGGTTATTGGAAGGAGGAAACATGATGAGTTCAGTTTCAGTTAGAAGGAGGACATGATGTTGGAGACAGCAGTAAGACAATCACTGGTATTTTGTAGTACTGCTGGGGTGACGTCAGGAGTCGGTATGTATAATTGGGTTTCATCAGCATAGAAATGGTACTGGAAACCAATTCTGATTATTTGTCCAATAAGGGCAGTATACTAGGAGTAAAGGAGGTGGTCTAGGACTCATCTTTGAGAGGAGGAGGAGCGGTCAGAGGTAGGAGGAGAACCAGGAGAGAACAGTGTCTTTGAGGCTAATGGAGCGGAGCATAGTGAGGAGGAGCTCATGATCCACAGTTTCAAAAGCTGCAGAGAGATCCAGGAAAATCAGCAAGGAGTAGTGATCATTACATTTAGCAGTTAGTTGATCATTAAAGACTTTAGTGAGGGCGGTTTGAGTAGAATGTAAACAATGGAAATCGGATTGTAAAGAAGAGTTTGCTGAGAAATAGCGGATTAGGCGGGAATGGAATAAGAGTTCCAGGAGTTTAGAGATGAAGGGAAAATTAAAGACATATCTAAACTCAGAGAAATGAACTGTAACCCACATTACCCATATACTGCCTGCCATATTTCATGACTAGACAACTATATACCACTTGTGATCTTCATCTCATGCCGCTCCACTTGGATGACAAACATTTTTCATGGAGCTCTCATCATCCTAAAGTGAATACAAGTATAGACCTTCATAAGGTTCTATACACACATGCAACATGATCCAATGATGAAAACCAAAAAGAAAACAAGGATCCCTAAAATATAACTTTTAATAGAACCAGTATAAAAACTTTATTTAACATGATCATCAAAATTAAAAAAGTGAGAAGGTATTCAATGTACCTAAACAACCCTAGGTCGCACTACAATGAGTACTGCCTGACAGTGGAGGTTGGCACCCTACTTTTTCTCGGTTGGCGCCCCCACTCCTCGACGGCTCACCCTTTTGTCCCCTAGAAAATACCTACAATAAAGGAAAAACTGGTGAACCCTAAAAATACTGTACCTATACTGCCACCTGCCTGGCAGTGGAGGTAGACACCCTAATTTACTGTGGTAGGTGCCCCCACTCAACGAAGACTACCCCCCTAGGGTCCCTCACAATCCCTACAGTAACAGATAGACAAAGGATAATGTCCCATATACACCTCTGATACCCAAAAGAAAAAAGAAAAACAAGGAAAAAAATCAATAAGAAAAATGAACAAAACAAAAATAATAAGTATAAGTTCAGTTTGATATTAGTACCCACAAGGGAATACCATCAAGTGCAATGACCTGAACTATAAAAATATACGGGTACACAGAGTGCGGCAAATGTGTGTTTGTCCAGATACGATTTTTACAAAAGCACAGAAGTGCCTACAGAAATGCAGATATCAAATTTCAAACATGCACTCCTCTATCCAATAAATGAGTCCCATCTTGTCTTGCTATATGATGTCTTATGATATAAGAGTGCTCAAAATGAGAGATTAGTTACTCAATGATAACCAGATATATACACCCATATGTCCACTGTGATCTAATAATCGACAGAATAATAATCGACATCCATTTTGTCACTACAAGATGTGAGCAGACCATAAAATAGGTCCTCTGGGTAGTAAGGACATAATCACAGCCAATTATAGGCAAAAAAATAAATAAAGGAGAACTCTCTGCCACAGCAAAAAAGGAACACAATCGTTACACATTAGCAGGACGACTGTGTTCCTTTTTTGTCGATTATTTTTTAATTTTGCTCACTTTTTTAATTTTGATGATCATGTTAAATAAAGTTTTTATACTGTTTCTATTAAAAGTTATATTTTAGGGATCCTTGTTTTCTTTTTGGTTTTCATAATTTTCTAGGATTTCGGTCTATCGTAGTTTGGTTTTTTCTTAACATGATCCAATGCCAGGAGGCGGTCCAGAGGAAAAGATGGATGCATCTCCTCAGCATGTGGGAATCAAGCCTATTATATTGCTCAATTATTACATACAGTTTTTAATACAATTTTTTATCTTTGCAAAAGCCAAAAGTGGCTTCACAAAGATTAGGAAAAATATATATATACCGGTACTGGTATTACTTTTTGCCAAGTCTACTTTGGCTAAAAAAAAAAAAAAAAAAAAAAAATTCTGCCGGCCTGACAGCCGTAACGGAGCTTCGGTAACTAGGACCACTCTTCTGTGACAGATCTGTCATCCCAGACTGGAGGGCAAAAATAAGAAAGAAACGGACAGCACCACAGCAATTGTGACAGAATAGCTTACGTGTTTATTCTGCCATCTGCAACGTTTCGGTCCTGAGACCTTTATCAAAGGTCTCAGGACCGAAACGTTGCAGATGGCAGAATAAACACGTAAGCTATTCTGTCACAATTGCTGTGGTGCTGTCCGTTTCTTTCTTATATTTGGACTTCTATACTGGGATGGATCCCCTGGTACGGACGGGCACCATATTGTCCATAGAGACGTTGTTATTTTAGGGTGCGGCCTGACTTTCTATTTTTGATACTGGAGGGCAAAAATGTCATCACATTACCAAATACTCCTAGCTATAGGAATAAGCTCATAGGACCAGCAACACCCAGGTCCTAGACAGTCCTTTACTCATAGTCAAAAGGTGGAAATTAAAGCTTCTGAAGCCTAATGCACCAGGGTCTCTAATATGACGTAGGTGCAATAGCGGTGAAGGTACCCTGGACCGCTGAGTAAGGCCAGTGTGCCGCTGTGACCCCTGCACCCGCCGTAGGAAGACCCCTGCCATTACTGCTGACAAGTACTTCCAATAATTAGAGGAGAGAGATATATCGCATACTATAAGCCCCCATACAGGTTATATGATTGTTTTCTGAAGGATGTCAGACCCCTACCGTAAATAGGAACTCCAGGTGTGGACTAGCGCTCATGTGCTTTGTCTCTATGAGGGTCACTTGTCTGTGGAAATTCAACATGCCGGATCCTTCTCTTTCCTGACATCTGTCAGTGGAGTCGGGAGGCCCCTGACTGAGGTGGGTTTGGACAACTTTAGTCTAATGTGTACGGGGGTCCTGAATCCGGAGATGTGAGAGTTGATCATTGCGCAGAGCTGTAATTAGCAGTGTCCCTGTGCAGTCTTCTCCATAGATCTTGGCATCGGAGCACAAGAGGATGACACTACCATGGAGAGCTAGACCCACTAAATTATTAAAACCAAAGGCCATATAATACAGCTTGGAACTTCAGGGCATTAATGGGAACATAGCAGGATTTTGGTCCCAAAGTCACCACCGTGTCATGCAGGAGTGTGACAGGTTCATAATGAGCTTTAATCTGGATATTCAGACATAAAAGAATATGATTAATTGATGTATTGAATGGCAAGTAAAGTCACAATGGTGGGACCACTCTCCTGGGCACCCAAGATGGCTAGATATCCTACAGATCACACGTCAGCACAAGCCATAACATGAAGCAGGGGCCTGAACCCCCCCCCCCCCCCTGAACTGTACCTATCAATCCTCTACTTATGCCTGCATAACCCAGGGTTCAGGTAGGGCCTAAGGGGTGTACTAGGATGGCACACAAGAGAGCTATTGTTAGGCCCAAAGCGGTTATGTCAACCCTTGAGCTCTATGTGCTGGTGTCATGGTGGCGCAACAGCCCAATCCCTCTAATCAGATTCCACGGTAGCCATCAACCGAGACCTCAACTAATAGCGTGTTCACACGCAGCAAATATGCTGCACATTTCTCACTGACTTCTTTCCAGTAAATGCACAGCATATTACAGCAGCAAAATGGGTGTGATTTTACCAAATCTAATCCACCCAACATATCAGTTTATGCTAAGAATATGGTGAAATCTATGGGCAGCATAATGGCTCAGTTGTTAACACTGTATGGTGGCTCAGTGGTTAGCACGGCAGTCTTGCAGCGTTGAAGTCCTGGGTTCAAATCCCAACAAGGACAACATCTGCAAGGAGTTTGCATGTTCTCCCCGTGTCTGTGGGTTTCCTCCTGTTACTCCAAAGACATACTAATAAGGAATGTAGATTGTGAGCCTCAATGGGGATGGTGAAGACGATATCTGTAAAGCGCTGTGGAATTAATAGCGCTATATAAATGAGTAAAATAAATAAATCTGTTGCAAATCCACATTTCAAAGCTTAGCATCTGCAACGGAAAATTAGTGTGAACATACTCTCTAAGTCTAAGTTCTCACAATCGGCATTTACTGTATTTTTTGATGCTGCAGATTTTCTGCAATTAGCTAATGAAGGTTACTTGCGGTATTTGAGTGTTTTTCCCCCCAGTATATTTTTATCATGATTTTACCAGCTGCGCTTGTGTCATGATCTGAACAAACCTACTTTGTTTCGAACATTTCCTGTTACTTAGCCATGATAAAGCTTCATTGATGGAAGTCATATGTCGATTCTATGCATCTTGTTAACTCTACATTTTCATAATCTCATACAAGTCTATTTGCAAAATCCCTAAAGAAAAGGCATTTTATAAGAGAAATGCATGTTGCAAATCTAAAAATCGCACCCCAAGTCAGTTTCCGCAGAAGGAAAAAACAAACAAACAAAAAAAACAAAACACCACAGTAGGAAAAGAGATTTTTAGAAATCCCGTATAACTGTAATACGCTGCATTTATTGCACACTCAAAAGGGTGACAAAAAAATTAAAGTGGGAGCTTTGCCTAAAGGATTTAATTAAAAAGTCCAGGATCTGGATTATCTCAGATCATGGTCGATGCAGCAGAGGATTAGCTACTGAACCCGCACCATTAAGTATGAAGGACGACCGTCCTCTCCTTTGATCTTTTTATCCTATAGAAGAATTCTTCTATATAACCAGCTGTATATCTGCAGCAGCAGCTGGACTGCTCCGCCATGAACATGCATGTTCAACCCCATTGCTATAATGGAGGAGAGGGGCATACAATTTCTGGCTACAGATTATTTCTTATTTGGAGATCGGGTCAGGAATGTTGTAAAGCCAAAATGCCCAACCATTCGTAACCCCCAACTTCTGTCAGTTGGGTTCAGTTGACATTTCTCATGAGTAGGAGCAGCGCATTGTTTCCCAGCAGATGAGCCAAATCGCAGTCCAGCCCCGATTCTGGCTTCAAAAGGAGAAGACAACATAAAAATACACCCCATAAAAACACTAAGACAAGTGGTGGATGAACCAAACCCAAAACGTGCAGCTAAGGCTACTTTCACACTAGCGTCGTACTCGGCCCGTTGCAGAGCGTCGGGCGGACGTACCGATGCTAGCATTGTTTGCGCTGCACAATGGGTGCAGCGGATGCTGATTTCCAGCGTATCCACTGCCCCATTGTGAGGTGTGGGGAGGAGGGGGCAGAGTTTCGGCCGCGCATGAGCGGTCGGAAAAAGAGTACACGTCGCACAAAAAACGTTACATGTAGCGTTTTTTTGAGCCGACGGTCCGCCAAAGCACGACGCATCCGTCGCACGATGGTTGCGACGTGTGTCAATGCGTCGCTAATGTTAGTCAATGGGGAAAAAACGCATCCTGCAGACAACTTTGCAGGATGCGTTTTTTCGCCAAAACGACGCATTGCGACGTATTGCAGTTAACGCTAGTGTGAAAGTAGCCTAAGTGATTAAATAAGACAAGTAAACAAATAAATACAAAGTACAAAACACTACAACAGACAGATACAGCAATAATACATATCAGTGCAAGTGCACAGCCAAAAAAAAAAATTGCAGAGAATCTGCCAGAAAAAAAGAAACATTCTGAAGGCCAAAAACAGCCTAAAAACTGAGGATAAGCAGTTATAAAGAATAAAATATAGAGATGTTCACCCACCAATACACAGCCCATATGTAGTATTGCTGTTCCTGCCTGTTAGGTTATGTACACACATTAAATATTTGGTGCAGAAATTTCTACATCTCTTGGCAGGAAAAAGGCAGCAGCAAAACTGCACGTTTTTTACTTGCGTTTTTTGTGTAGATTTTCCCTACTCTAAGTGAAATGTGCAGCAAAAACGAAGAAAGAATTGACATGTCGGAAATTTAAATCTGCACCAAATCTACAAGGAAAAAATAAGCAATGTGTGCATAAGACTTCAGAATTCTCATCCACTTTACTAGCATCAGGAAACAGTTCAGGTTTTTAAAAAAATCTGCATTGAAAAAAAAAAAAAAAAAAGCAACATGTGCGCAAAGCCTTAAACCATTTTATACCTTTGTATTTACCTTATCTTTACTTTAAAGCACGTTTGCATCACCCACCATTGGTCTTTTATTTTCTGGCTATTTTTTAGGGGGCGTTTTCTTTTTATCCTATAAGCAGTGTTATGCATTTTCCAAAAATAAATATGTTCTTATAATGGCGTCATGCACATTCTTGCTTGATTTGGGATTTTTGGCAATAGGCCAAAGTTGTCATCAGCGTTGACCGCCATCGTAACAGAGTATTTGTGGGACGTTTTCACACATCAGACCTTTACGGCTTATTTGGGAAAGGACTTTCATAGGTTCCATGTTTGGATGTGGCTGTCATTAGCTGCATCAGTTTGCCAAAAAGGAGGAAGGTCTATTTTTTTGTGGTCAAAGAGGTGAAGTGAGAAAAGAATTTGAAAGGTCTTTTGGCTTTAGAAATGTTGTGGTTTATGCAATTAATAAGAGTCCTATACAAACTAATAGAGAGTGGCGCATGCGCAGCCGACTGCTGCACCCGCTGGCGCCCCGTTCACAAGACAGGTGCCAGCAACTATCGGAAATCTGCTGTATACTCTGCAGAGTGAGAATACACCCTCCTATGTGATATATTTGAAGAGAGCTTTGCTTCATACAGCAAAGACCAATATTTTTAGCCTTGCATGCTAGTATTTGCTGATCAAACATGTTAAACATTTCCTATCAAGCAAGAATCAGTACTCGGAGGATAGCGGAAGCGTGAAGGGATCAGACCATGGGATCAGTAAGTAATCACCCTGCGAATACATGAGAGGCATATTGGCTTGGATTATTAAAAGATTCTGGGCCCTATAAAAACCAGTACAGACACGAGACCACACGGTCCGCAGCAGCCCAGGTCCACCAGAAGTCTTCATACATATGACTCAGATTTGCAAACGATATATTGAATAGTCAAATACACATTTTAGATTTCATTTTTTGCGAATTTGATTTTTTTTCCTCCCATAACTTTCTATTTTACCATGTAATATACTGCAAAATGGGGGAACAAAATTTCTGAGTTGGGATGAAACAAAGTTTTCTTTTTATGGCAAAAAAAAAAAAAATTCAGAACTTTGTAATAAAAAAAAAATAAAAAAAATAAAAAAAATTTAAAAAAAAAATACAAATTTGGTATGTGTCGCCATTTTCTCAGACCCGTAACTTTTAAAATGTTTCCACCTGATGAAGTTGTATAAAAGCTTGATGTCTTTTTTGTGTGGGGAGAAATCCAATATGGCAGCAACACGGGCATTCAGTAAACCCAGGACTGTTATTTTAACCTATCACTCCATGTTCAAATCATGGAGGGACCAACGGGAGCCGATCCATGAGTTTAAAAGTAACCAGATCATTTAAATGCTGCAGTCAGTGGTCGTTGCTGTAAAGCTAGGTTCACATCGCGTTAGTGCTAATGCACAAAATCTTTTTTTCTACGAGTGCGCTAATGCATGGTACCATGGCGTCGGCATGCGTTCGTAATAGAGGTCTATGCAGCGTCCGTTAGACCTAACGTACCCGAAAACGCAGTAGATCGCGTTTGAGGGTATGTCACAAAGTAACGCATCATCGATAACGCATGCCGATTTTGACATGTGTTAGGATGCGTTACAATAAAATATGGCAATGGCTGAGTTAACGGATCTGTTACATTGCGTTAGTGCCACTTAGTAACGGATCCGTTAAATGGATCACCCTAACGCAATGTGAACCTAGCCTAACAGGCAGATTCATCTTGTACAGCACAGCCAGCATCTGCCCAGTATGGAGCGGTCTCACCACCTCCGTCGGGTCTAGACATGAGAATCCTGACTGTGACATACAATAACATCAGCGTATGCAAAGGCATTAAATACATTTTCATTGGAATAAAACGTGTCACTTTTTACTCTTTTTATTTTTTAATTTTTTTTTAAAGCGATGAACGACTCTTAAAAATAAAAAAAAATGGGGCATCTTTAACAACACATTAAAAAGAGAATTTGACCTGTAATTTGCACTAATTTTAGGCTATTTCTTAATGAATTTGTAGGGCCTCGACTCTCAATAAACCTCGTCAACTGTTCAAAAGTGGCAAAAGTAGCAAAAAGTCATAAGCCTGTGCCAATATGTGCAAAAGTGTCCACATCCTTTACCACTGCGGACTATTCTCTATATAATTACATGTACAGTAATTACAGAAAATCTCAGGAATTATCCTGCTTTTCAGCTTTTTAAAAGCAGAGATTTCTAGAAAAAGGAAAAAAAAAAAAAAAAAAACACCACCACAGAACAATTTGCTGGCTCAAGTCCAGACAACAAAACCTGATACATCAGGGAAATACATACACAACAAGAAAGCAGAAAGTCTTCTTTAAAAAGGGAGGTCTCGGTAACTACATTTGTATTAATCCAATACAGGCAAAAAAAAAAAAATAATATCTTACAAACATACTTTTTGTCTATCCAGAAAGATGTGTCTCCATGGTTACATACTAAGAATAAACCGTGTATACCGTGAAGCTGCCAGCCACAAAGTGCCGTCACTGCTGCGACTAATCAGTGGCCTCGAGCGGTAACGTGCCACATTTACTGATATTACGGCTAATCGATTATCCCGGAAAGTTCGGCGCGCTGCCATCAAACTCTTTAGAAGTTGTGGTCATTATTATCCTTGACATCTACAGTGTGAAAGAGCTGGTACGGGAGATCACCCCGATTTCAGAGACTGTGGCGTCATCTATGCAGCATATTACTGCTGGTGGTCTCCAGTGGGGTCACCCACTTAACACACCAATTACATCCCGTTATAGAGGATTTTCA
This sequence comes from Ranitomeya variabilis, assembly GCF_051348905.1. Taxonomy (NCBI): domain Eukaryota; kingdom Metazoa; phylum Chordata; class Amphibia; order Anura; family Dendrobatidae; genus Ranitomeya; species Ranitomeya variabilis. Next base: position 673,247,696 of record NC_135232.1, on the reverse strand, counting down.
CGTTACGAAAAAAGTCGACCACAAACACTTTTTATATACTGTACACAAACAGAGTGAGTACTCACCCTCCCTAGGTCCACTGTGCTGGTCTCAGTGCTTTGTAGTGGGGACATCTCATCAGCAGCTCATATCACCGCTGCAGCCAATCATCAAGCTCAGATAGATTTTACAAGCCGCTGGGCTCACCATTGATGAGCGCCATCAATGTGGAAAAAAGGGAGGGCGATGTTTGTTACGTTCAGAATATAAAAAGCGTTGTTTTAAAGTGAAAAACCCCTTTAAAGAAGAAGGAAAGAAAACCAGCAAAACCCCACAAACAGCTGATCCTGTGTCATCTGCAGTAATCTGGATAAACCCTTCATGTTACACTTTATTGACGACATCTACCAAATCTTCCGAGCCTCCTGCAACAATGGCAGCACAATTTACTCAGCACAGAAACTTTTTTTTTTTTTTTGCAGAGACCATGGATTTCCCCACACCGTCAAGAAAAGAATGGAGTTATCCATCCCACAGAAACTCAAACTCACGGGAAAAAATGTAGAGGACTTAGGCTATGTGCACACGTTGCGGATTCCATTGCAGATTTTTCCACGTGGACTCTGCAGAATCCGCAGGTAAAATGACCTGAATATTACCTGCGAATTTAGTGCAGTTTTTGTGTGGATTTCGCCTGCGTTTTTACACCTGCGGATTCCTATAAAGGAATAGGTGTAAAACGCTGCGGAATCCGCACAAAGAATTGACTTGCTGCCGAAAATAAACCGCAGCGTTTCTGCGCTGAATTTTCCGCAGCATGTGCACTGCGGATTTGGTTTTCCATAGGTTTACATAATACTGTACAACACATGGAAAACTGCTACAGATCCGCAGCCAAATCCGCAATGTGTGCACATAGCCTAAAACTAATTATAGGGGATTTCAGCTACAAGCAAAAAATAAATAAAATTAACAAACGTCAGTGATAAATCAGCATTGATTATTCGTTCTGGTGGAAGGCAGGGTGGATTCCTGGTCACATGATTACAGTCATGTCTATATGGTGACGATGGCCTGGCAATACTCAGCGTAAGAGGTGCACAACTATTTTCAGTTATTTTACTTACTTATATGGCGCCATTAATTCCACAGATTTACAAATATCACTGTCCCCATTGGTGCTCACAATCTACTTTTCCTACCAGTATGTCTTAGGAGTGTAGGAGGAAACTCACGCAAACATGGGGAGAACATCCTGGTGGGATTTGAACCCAGCGCTGAAAGGCTGCAGTGCTAACCACTGAGCCACCATACAGTGCTAACCGCTGAGCCACAGTAAAGACGATCCAAGGATTATATAATAAGTGTAAAAAATAGAAACTAAATGACAATTCTGATCTGGAGTTACAGCCAACCAGAGAGCCAGCTTCTCTGACCTGCCAACAATCAGCTGGTACTGCCGGGAAAGCTGCGACCACCCACATGTGGTAAGGAAATGCACTCTTCACATGATTGGTGGACTGTGTAATGCATGGAAGCGCTGGATGCAGCAATGGTCCCATCCAGCTGTGGATTACGTTGCCTGCCATGGCAGCCACTCAGTTCTGCATTATGATCCTTTTCAAAAGAATGTGTTTGGTTGCCTAACTGTAAGGGGGTGTTTATTACAACAGCGATTTAAGATCCCTACCAATAATAATGTAAAATCATGTCTTAGTAGTATGCCATCACTTTTAAAGATGGGAAACTGCTCTAAAACAAGCCTCTGTTAGTAGGTTTCAATGACAACCAGCAGAATTGTAATTGCAGCGCTGAAGTAAAAAAAAATTTAAAGGGGGATTTTCCAGTCCCTGAAGTTTTTTAATTAAGAAAAAAAAAAAAATTACTTCACTTTCCCCAGGTACAGGGTCTCTGCTGCACCCAGTGTCTGTTATTGTCTGCAGGACTGCATCCAGTCAGTCAGTTCACCGGTTCTGCCTGCATTAGCCACTGACCTCGCAGATTATTGGCAGCGCCCTCGACGTGACTGTACTATCGCAGACAATTATAGACACTGGGAGCAGCAGCAGAGACTCAACGCCGGACCTGGGAAGGGTGAGCAAGGCAAGATTGTTTTTAGAAAATAAACTGCAATCGAGGGACGGGTTTTCAGAAACTGGAAAATCTATTTAACTGATGAAAGATAAATAACTGAAAGTACATCGCATCAGATAAGGTACGCCTGCAGAGAACATAAAGGGAACAAAAAATAAATACATAAATGTAATCTGTTAAAACTGTTTGGAACTTTTTATTATTATGCTTTGCTTATTCCGCAGCACTTTACAGACATTATCATCGCTGTCCCCGATGGGGCTCACAATCTAAATTCCCTATCAGTACGTCTTTGGAGTGTAGGAGGAAACCGGAGTACCCGGAGGAAACCCACGTAAACACGGAGAGAACATACAAAGTCCTTGCAGATGTTGTTCTTGGTGGAATTTAAACTCAGGACGCCAGTGCTGCAAGGCTGCAGTGCTAATCACTGAGCCACCATACAGTGCTAACCACTGAGCCACCATACAGTGCTAACAACTGAGCCACCATACAGTGCTAACCACTGAGCGACATGCTGCCTTTTTAGGCTATGTTCACACTTTGCGGTTTTTGCTGCGGATCCGCAGCGGATTTGCAGCTGCGGATCCGCAGCCGTTTTCCATGCAGGGTACAGTACAATGTTACCCTATGGAAAACAAAAACAGCTGTGCCCACTTTGCGTTTTTCCGCTTGAAAATCAGCGCGGATTTTCTGCGGAAAAAAAGAAGCATGTCAATTCTTTCTGCGGATTCCGCAGCGGTTTTCCACCTGCACCAATAGGAAAGTGCAGTTGGAAACCCACAGTGGAATCCGCAGTAGAAACCGCACCAAAAACCGCAGTGAAAACCACCACGGTTTTGCACTGCGTTTTTTCCAAATCCGCAGCTGAAAAATCCGCAGCAAAAAAAGGATAGTGTGAACAAGCCCTTATACTTCTCTCTCACTTTTAAAAAGCTTTGTGCAAAATGGAGATGAACTACCACTGGTCCCCCAGAGTAACTAAAATTTACAGTGTTTATTCCACTTGGACTACATGTGAAAGTAGCAGCCCCCCAGATGCTGATGACTGGAAACCAGCGGGGGAGACTACACTGAGCAGCCTCTGGTCAAGAAGTTGCTTCCCCCACATCCCCTGGGGCTCAATAAGCGTTTATTAACTTCCCCTTTGCTTTAAGTTTCAGTCCTAGTTTTAGCGAATACATTCTGAGATAGATACGATAGATAGATAGATAGATAGATAGATAGATAGATAGATAGATAGATAGATAGGGGTTTCATTAAAACTTTTGCACCGTTTTTTGCTTTTATAGGCTTGTTATTTCCAGACATGTTCTACTTTGATGTGGTCATAAAATCAGCTACGATTTGATGCGGATTTGGTGTAGATCCGCAGCGGATTTTTCTACGCAGAAACGCTGCAGATCCGCACTGTGATGTACAGTACAATGTTATTCAATGGCAAAAAAATAAAAAATAGCTGTGCAGATGGTGCGGAAAAATCAGTGCGGAATTGCTGCGGTTTTCAAAGAAGTGCATGTCACTTCTTTTGTGCGGATCTGCAGCGTTTCTGCACCCCTCCATGATAAAAATCCGCAGTGGCAAAAACCGCTGAAAATCCGCATCAATTCCGGAGATGCGGACTTTGTGCAGAAAATTCTGCACCTCTTTTCCTAACGCGTGCACATAGCCTTAGGCTGGGATCACACATGCGAGAAACTCAGATGAGTCTCGCATGTTAGTCCTAAATACATGAATTTAAGAAAACAAAAAAGTATCCAAAACGTGGACAACCCCTTTAAGAGAATTGTCTGCTACAGGTGGAAAACAACTATAAAACAAAAAACAAGGAGTAAATGAGTCCAAATCATCATTTAAAAACCAAAGTTTACCTTTATTAAACCATTATCAAATTAACACAAAGTTAAAATGCAATCATCATTATCATGTCCAATATTACAAAAAGCAAAGGAATTAGGAGGGAGACTCGAAGGTAGCCGGGTCAGATGCACACTACAAAATGCATCCCAAACATGAGTACTGGTGCAAATAGTGAAAGAAATGCATAGCTCAGCTGGGGCACTATAATAGGCAGTGTATAGTACACAATATCCTCTGCTCCTATAGAGCACTAAGTCCACAGCCCACAATCGCAGAATATAAATAATGAAAATTGCACGCTTACCCATTATAAAATTCAGAGGGGAGCAGTCTGCACTTCACCCGGCGGCCCCGGACGCGCGTTTCGCGGAATGGCTTTCTCAACAGGGAAAGTCTCCCTCCTAATTCCTTTGCTTTATTGTATATTGGACATGATAATGATGATTGCATTTTAACTTTGTGTTAATTTGATAATGGTTTAATAAAGGTAAACTTTGGTTTTTAAATGATGATTTGGACTCATTTACTCCTTGTTTTTTGTTTTATATTTATTTGGAGTTGTCCTTTGCATTGGACCTGCTTGAGGTGTCCAGGGAGGGTTTTTTACCCTCAGCGACAAGTGTATTGTGTGGCTCATGGTTACATTCATATATAGGTGGAAAACAACACCTACAGTATAAGAAAAAAGACACCACTTTCCACTGGAATCTCCCCGCTTGTCACTTCTGACACGCACTGTTGGAGGGGCCGCTCTGGCTTGGGGGAAGAGAAGGAGGGTCCACAGGAAACAGGATTTTATTTTAGGAAAGAAACATTTCACCCAGAACAACAGGTCAGAGAGCACAGTGCACATCATGGTGAGGGCCCAAAAAATGCAAGCTGACCCCAAATTGTGGCGAATCAGACTGGGGGAGGGGATGTTACATAGGACTAGAGACCCCCAACCTGTGCCTGACACATACCACCGCCACTGGGGGCAGCAGCTGTACCATGGAGCCCACACCTCTGCCCCCTACTGGTCCCATGTGGAAGCACACAAACAGGCAGAAGCGCACACAACCAGCACTACACTCCATGTAACATGCTGCGCCTTGTGGTACTACACAGCTGGGACCCTATGTACACTGGCGTGAGTACCTGCGCACATACCTGCAGAATCCTGCCCAGACCGGTTCCAGTTCCGCGTCCTGATATCCCCACAGATTGATATGGGCGCCGGAAACCGGGAGGCAACTTCTACCAGACTCTTCTCCAGTCCGTCATACACCACGCCCACACTGCTACTTCTAACCAATGAGCGCTCAGCGCCCACTCGCCGCGGCCAATAGCAGCGCGGCTCCCGTCAGGCCGCAGTGTGAGTGACAGGCGCTGTTGTGTGCAGCTATGTATTGTAACAAGTGTCAGCCCGGCTCTTCCTGTCGGGAGTTTCCTCCTCAGGTCGCGGTGCTCAGTGCTGGAATCTCCCTCCGTGTATCCCGCACAGGAGCGCTGACTGCAGGCAACTGCTGGAGCAACAACTCCGTAACATGATATCACTCGTGCCACCCTGCAAGTGCCTAGCCCTTCCTGCTCTGGAGGATTTCCATAGCCATAACCTTTTATTTTGATGTGCACACGTTCAGGATTTTTTCACTTTTTTTGCTATAAAAATGCGATAGAACCGCGAAAAACGCTCACATTAAGCATCCTATTATTAGAATGCATTCCGCAATTTTTGTGCACATGCTTCATTTTTTACCGCTGCGGAATCGCATTCCGGAAAAAAACGCAGCATGTTCATTTTTTGTGCGGAATCGCGGGGATTCCACACACATAGGAATGCATTGATCCGCTTACTTTCCGCATGTGACTATGCCCACCATGCGGGAAGTAAGCGGATCATGTGCGGTTGGTACCCAGGGTGGAGGAGAGGAGACTTTCCTCCAAACCCTGGGAACACTATACCTGTAAAAAAAAAAAAAAAAAGAATTAAAATAAAAAATCGTGATATTCTCACCTTCCGGCGGCCCCGTCAGCCTTCCCGCTCCTCGCGATGCTCCCATTCCCAGTGATGCTTTGCGACAATGACCTGTGATGACGTAGCGGTCTCGTGTGATGCTACGTCATTCGGGGTCATTGCCGCAAGGCATTACTGGGAACAGGAGCTGCTGGGAGCATCGCGAGGAGTGGGAAGGCTGAGTGGGAAGGTGAGAATATCACGATTTTTTATTTTTTTTATTATTTTTTAACAGATCTTTGTACTATTGATGATGCATAGGCAGCATCAATAGTAAAAAGTTGGTCACACTTGTCAAACACTATGTTTGACAAGTGTGACCAACCTGTCAATCAGTTTTCCAAGCGATGCTACAGATCGCTTGGAAAACGCTAGCATTCTGCAACCTAATTACGCTTGTAAAACTCTAGTGTTAAGCGGGAAAATGCATGCCAATTCTGCATGCGTTTTACCTGCGGCACAGTTGCGGAATTGCCGCCGAAATTTCCACGGCAATTCCGGACGTGTGCACAAAGCCTTAACTGCATTTTTTAGGCTATGTGCACACTTTGTGGATTCCACTGCGGATTTTTCTGCAGCAGAATTCCAAAATCCGCAGTGAAAACCGTTGCGGTTTTTACTGCGGATTTATCGCGGTTTTTACTGCGGTTTCTTCTGCGGATTTTCATCTGCAGTTTCCTATTGGAGCAGGTGAAAATCCACAGAAAAGGAGTGATATGCTGCGGAATGTAATCCGCAGCATTTCCGCGCTGTTTTTTCCGCAGCATGTGCACAGCGTTTTTTGTTTCCCATAGGTTTACATTGTACTGTAAACTCATGAGAAACTGCTGCGGATCCGCAGTGGAATCCGCAAAGTGTGCATATAGCCTTACAGTGGTTCTGCCATCACAAAGTGGAAATTCTGATGGTTTATATATTTTTTAATTTTACAGCATTTCTCATAAGGGGTTAATAAATATTTTATTTTGATCAATCGATTACAGATGCAGCGACACCAAATACGTTGTTTTCTGGCAAAACCTCAGGCCCATTTTTCTGGGGTTTGAAACTTAAAGGGGTTGTCCACTATTTTCAATTAACCCCCCAATGAATCCCCCCGGGGCCCCTAATGAATTGTGTAAATACCTTCCGTTGCCGTTTTCGCCTGTGAGCGGCGCTATGCTGGCGGCTGAGTCCGGGTCACGTGAACCCCAGGCTGCAGCCGCCGCTAATTTCCGCCGACGTCACGTCAATTTCTAGACTCTGGAAATTGACGTGACGTCAGCCGAAGGTGTGACCCAGCCTCCACAAGAAAAACAGCCGCACTCAAGTCTTTGCCTTTGTGTAGAGAATTTTAGTTGCTTTTATTCATGTGCACAGGCACCACCAAATAATTTTTAAAGAAAAAGGGTGATTGCGGACAACAAGGTAACGTTTCGACCAGGCACGGTCTTTCTCAAAACCTCACTGCAAAATAAATATATGGTATAAGTGTGCTGTACAAATATTCATGTGCAAAAAAAGGTGAAATTCATCTAAACATGAAGAGGAAAAACCAAAACAAATGCAGCGCCCCAGAGTCCTGGTCGTTGCAGTAACGTCGCTCTGCCGCTAAGGGGAGTGATGGTACGTCTGATGGCACTGAAGGAGTTCACCTGACCAGGTATCACAGACACCAATACACTTCACAGTCTGGCCTCCAGGGGGAGCTAAAGGCGCTATGTATTAGGCCACTCCTCACAGTCTGGTAAAACTGGGGGTTGGATAGGAAGTTAGAAAGAAAGCTGACTGGGTTGGAACCAGGCAACATCCTGTGGCAGAGGGTGTTGCAGGGGAAGATTCAGAGGGGTCCCTGTCAGGGGTGGGATCCTGACAGAGGCCTAGCGAACAGAGAGAACGTTACGGGACCACGCCTGCACCTGATCGCGGCGGTACCCTAAGAAAGGACAAGAAGCGAGGTTTATTGTGCTGAGTGAGAAACGAGATCAACGCAACAAGGAGAAACACCAGTAGGAGTCGTGCTGTAAGACGAGGCAACATCCTACTGAGGCGCACAGCCGGTGGCCGGAACGCCGAGGAAGTATAGAGCTCCAGGCCTAACTTCAAACCTACGGCAGGACAGTCAGTTATAGGCGGGCTGTCTCACTCAAATCACCTAAGAAGACATAGGGGGCAACAACAGGAGAGGGGCGACACTAGGGTCCAGGAAGAGCTCCGAGCCTACCCGTCATACGGGTGCGTCCTAGCCATATCATCTGGGGGACGAAGAAGAACATCATAATCGAGTTGTGAGGGAACTTCAGAAACAGACACAACAGTTGTGGGGACTATCCCGTAAGCACAGCAGGGGAGGACCACAACACACAAGCGCTAGAAGGTAGGCACAGATTTCCACCTGCAAAGGGAACTCTGGAGGTGCCATTGGACCGGCCGGACTTGCGCAGCCCGGTTAACCGTATTCCGGACTGAGGATCCTGAAGCCTTCATTAAAGAGGTAAAGAGACTGCAACCTGGTGTCCTCGTTATTTACTGCGACCTGCACCGCACCATAACATCATCACCACCCACACCTTTCATTGGGCGCCCCTCAGCAGGGTCACGGACCGGGTCTAGCCACCGTGACAACCCCAGGACAGAGACTCAGAGGCCCGGTACCGGGTACCCCTCGGCCCTGCGGCAGTGGGGGGGCGCTACAACTTGGCGTCACGAACAGGATCTACTTAAGCCTGAAGAATCAGGTCATGTGTGCCTTGGAACTGTGATTTATTGTGCTTGGACTGTGACTTATTGCAAAGATTGTGTATTGCCACTTGCCGCCAAAAGTTCCCGCCAAAACCCGCCGCCATTGCAGCGCCACAGGGAGCGCAGAGGAAGAAGAAGGGCGTGCCATGGGAGGAGATTACCGAAACGGCGCCAATAGTAGCGACCGCCCCCTCCGACTCCTGCTTCGAGATGACGACCTGCCCAGCAGCAGAGGAGAACCGCCGCCTGATTTGCAACGGCAGGAACGAGGTGAAGAGGGAGCTCGACCTTGGAGAAATGGCGGAGCCCGGTGCATGCGTTGCCGCCGAATGCCGGACAGCGATGATGATCAGCAAGTGCCCGAGCGACGGCGAAGTGATCCCAGCTTGCCCTCACCCACCAGAGGCGGACCCGCGTCCACCGCAGCGGAAGGATCTGAACTCCTCGGAGCCGCCGGCGGAGGAGCTGAGCCTACCTATCCTGACCACGGAGCCATGGAGAGCGGAGCCATATCGGGAGGCCCCCTTGGAGGAGCCGCGGTCCGGGCTGCAGCCGATTCCAGTGTCCTTGTCAACGGAACGGATCGACATCGGTGGAATCACATCAGGCGCAGGTATGGAAGGCACCCCTACTCCCCCGGCCGATCCTGCTCTCCTGACCCCTCCCGCGACCGCTCCTCACCCCAACAATAACCGCTTCTTCTCGGTTGAGCGGGTGATCCTCACCCCCGACACGATGGGGAAGCTGGTACCACCACTACCGACCAAGATGGGAGAACCCATAGACGTGAGCTCAGACGGGGTGATCCTCCAGTGGGACACCCCCTGGATCGGGCTGGATGGAGCTCGGGAGGAAGGCCTCACCCTTGCTGTGCTCACTTGGGAACAATATAAACAATGCCTGATCTTACATTGGAAAAACCGAAAAGAGACAGACCAAACTGATGCGCCAAAGATACGACACCCAAAGCCTGCGCGCGGCGGGTAAGACGTGGTAAAGCGGGGAACTGTGCTGGCCTTTCACCCAAAGCGGGGTTGGGGCTCCATACAGGAACCGGGACTACCGACTGACGTCTTCGTTACTAGTCACGATGTGAAGACTCCTTTCCGCAACCGATACGGTGACCCACTATTGCAAAGGGGGGATCAGGTGACCTACACCCGTCACCGGAGTGCACAAGGATGGTGCGCTCGGAACGTCCAACGATGTGGGCCTGAAGGGGTGTCACCTGTTGCCTCGGCCATGATTGAACCAGACTTGACAGATCTTGCTACTATCGCCACCGTACGCCTTGTTGCAGCTACTGAGCTGGCAGCTAGGGTTAGCCTTCGAATCCAGACACCGGGTGACCTGACTGCACCCGAGAGACCAACCATTGACACTGATACCACATCAGTCGGGGACCAGGGGCCGAAGCCTGCACGGTCAGGAGAGGTCCACCACCAGCTGATGTCTTGCAACATACTATGAAGCCCTAACGCTCGACAGGGATGTAAATAGTTAACTGTTTGTCCTTTTTGTGTTTTCTCTGCTGCTACAACCCGGCTAGGGTTAACTCTTAAAGGGATCCCTTTGTTTACCCGGGATCCCTTCTGCTGCTTTTGTTTTTGTTTCTCGTTTTATCATTGTTGAAAGAACTGCTGGATCATGAACACTGCATGATTACAAACTCATTGTAAATAGTTTGCACCTTCTTAAAGGTGCTCTCTACTGCTTTTACAAAAGAAAGGACTCTTTGCGAAGAAACTGTTCCTGGAAACAGCACTGGAGTCCTTACTGCATACGGACTTGCAGCTTGAGAAGTTGCACTACCTCATAGAGACTTGGTCCCTTCTTAAAGGGGACGTTCATCGATAGCACTTAGAGAATGATGATACTTTAACAGAAGAAGTAATAATGCTGCCATGTAGCAGTTATATGTAGTTAGCTAGTTAATTGTAAGGAATGTTTAATAATGTGTTAGAGAATGAGGACAGGAAGTGAACCCGTACGGGGTTAGTCGGTGAGTCCTCCTAGGAGTCATACAGAGATGGCTCGGTGATCCTGAACTGAGAGATGGATGATACGTTCTATACTGTGTATAGAGGCAGAAGGCCCGGGCGGAAAGGGGCGGTCCTGCAACAGAACGAGAGGCAGTAGGCCTGGGGCAGATAGACAGGCGGTCCTGCAGATGTAAGGATGGAAAATGAAGAAAAGTTGATTAGCCTTATAGTGTTTTATAAGAAGGTCTTTAGTGGAATCAGCGTGTACGTCCTTAAAGGCAACGTTAAATTATTGTTCAAAAATTTGCACTTAGTAGAATACCCGGTTGGGTCAGAAAAGTTTTTTTATAGTATGTTATTTAAAGTATTTAACCATGTTTGTAACGTTCAAGTGTCCTCACCTCCCATAAAGGGAAGCTCTGTTCAAATTTACTTATTGTTATTGCATTTCAAAATTGTATGTCTTTTTGCTGACATGGCTGTAAAACCCCGGGGACTGAATGGAAAGCGGGGTGACCTGGAGTTACCTTGAGTTGCGGTGAGGCACCCTCTTCTGGATGTCCTCATATGAACTTGAGCGTGGGAACTTTTACCCAGCTGCAGTTCATGAGGACGTCCAGCAGAGGGTGCCTCACCGCAACTCAAGGTAACTCCGGGTCACCCCGCTTTCCATTCAGTCCCCGGGGTTTTACAGCCACGAGCACTGCTTTAGCACAGCTCCTGGCTGTAAAATGATTTAACCCCTTCAGATGGATTTACTTCGTGGGACTGACCTGAGCGACGGAAGGTATGAGATATTGTTGTTTTTTTATTTTTCCTTTGTTACAGAACGAGGGTCTTCAGCTGGATTACCAGTATAATAAAATATTACAACAACCTGTGTCTTTATTTCATTAAAATACTTTGTAATAATGTGTGTGTGTGTGTTTTCTTAACCATTTCATACTATTGTATTAATAATGGATAGGTGTCATAATTGACGCCTCTCTATTATTAATCTGGCTTAATGTCACCTTGCAATAGCAAGGTGACATTAACCCTTCATTACCCCATATCCCACCTCTACACGGGAGTGGGAAGAGAGTGGCCAAGTGCCAGAATAGGCGCATCTTCCAGATGTGCCTTTTCTGGGGTGGCTGGGGGCGGATGTTTTTAGCCGGGGGGGGGGGGGGGGGGGCAATAACCATGGACCCTCTCTAGGCTATTAATATCTGCCCTCAGTCACTGGCTTTACCACTCTGGCGGAGAAAATTGCGCGAGAGCCCACGCCAATTTTTTTCGCCATTTAACCCTTTATTTTACAAGCTAGAGGGGCCACGTTTTGCACATACACACTGCTAACATTAGTAGTGTGGAATATGCAAAAAAAAAAAGGGATATGAGATGGTTTACTGTATGTAAACCATGTCTCATATCCTGTCGGGTTTGTGAAGGAAAATGAAAAGCTGGCAATTGAATTACCGGCTTTTCTATAGAACAGCGCTGCATATTTCTCGCAAGTCACACTGCTGGTCCGTGTGTAATCCGTATTTTTCTCGCCCCCATAGACTTTCATTGGCGACTTTTTTGTGCATTACGGTGACAAACGCAGCATGCTGTGATTTTCTACGGCCGTACAAGACCGTATAATACGGATCCGTAAAATACGGCTGATAGGAGCTGGGAAATAGAGAATCATTGGGCCGTGTGTTATGTGTATTTTACGGGTGTATTTTCTGCGCTCATACATCCGTAAAACTCGCCAGTGTGACGCCGGCCTTAGGGTATGTGTCCACGGGCCGTTTTACATCCGGAATTGCAGTGGATTGAACGCTGCGTGGAGCCGCAGCATTCAATCCGCCGCTTCCAGATGTTACGGCATAGTGGAGGGGATTTTATGAAATCCCGTCTCCACTATGCGTGCTAACACGCACCCGGCGGCCCTGCGATTCCGGACATGCGGCGCGTCTTTTTAGATCGCAGCATGTCCGTTTACCTTGCTGCGCCGCTGCAAGGTAAATCACAGGGCCCTATGTGTGGGGTGCGATGATGCCGGATGTGTGCAATGAACACATCCGGCATCATCGCGTCTCCAGAAGGGGGCGGGGCTTAGGGCAGAGCGAGTTTTCCGCTCCGTCCAAAGCACCGGCCATCCTGAACGTGGACACGCACCCTTAGGATCTTCTTGTGTTTTTAGGGGGTTGATTTGTGGTCTGTTTAGTTTATACTTATTATTGGTAATTTTTTTAATATATTTGTGTTATTAATTATTGATATATTATATTACTACTTTATTTTTAATACAGATTGTTATATGGAAAAAAATACATTGAAGAAAAAAAACCTGCTATAAACAATAGGTCATTTTCTCATGAGGCCTTCAGCGTAACCTCATTATAATGTGAATTTTGCAGCTGATTCATGTTCCGTCCTGAAGGTTTAGAGCTGGAGCGGCCTCTGCTGGTAACACCTAGTACTGCACAACATATGGAAGCATTTTATTGGTTTCGCCAGTAGGTGTCAGTAGCGCTCAGTGTAACGGCATCACAGAGAGATAAGGAGATGTAATATCAGAATCTGGGGAGATAGTGAGAAAGTACAAATACAGGAGGAATATATACAGGTCCTTCTCCAAAAATTAGCATATAGTGTTAAATTTCATTATTTACCATAATGTAATATTTCCCCCGGCTTCCCCACTGCTGCTTCTGCTCCCCAGACAGCGTGACTACAACGCTATGTGCGTTTGGTTACAGCCCTGACAGGAGTTACCCTTTCTCCACAGCTCACAGCAGCATTATTCGTATAGCGGACTATTTACAAGGTACTGGTTACCACCTGGGGACACTTACACAACGTATAGTGCACGTCTTACGGCACATCTCTCTTTATCTATATGGCGGGTTCTTCCTTTTTTTCCCCCATTTAGTGATTCCCTACGGATCTATCACGCTCACTGAGCGCATTTCCAGCCATCCTAGTATACGGTACGATCAGCGCCATTTTTCCTCTTTACTTTATTCACTTTTGTGGGTTTAGGAATGCTACGTGGCTCCATGAATAGTTTTTCATTTACGGATAGACCATAACCTGATTGTCCATTGTATATACCTTTGTTTGTTTGTTCATTCATTTTATTTTTTTCGGATTTCTGCCTTGTTATGCATTTAGTTCTCAGTTGTATTTACTTTTTTCACCTTTTGTAACATTGTAGTAACTGACGAAGGCCACACTAGGCCGAAACGTTTGTTTGGTACTACGGAATAAAAAACCGCAAAATTTGATTGAAGTTGAGTGCCGGATTTTTTATATCTATGCATATAAGGTGTGGGAACCTACCCGTGCACCTCAGTAGCAGTGCTCACGTCTTTTGATTCACGCTCTTAAAGGGGATGTCACGGTGGCTGCGACCTGGCCCGTGGCCCTGCGACTTGCTGAAAAAGTGGATCAGTCTTTTAAGGGGTTGTTGAATAAAGTTTGTCGCGACACCCCCTGTGGTGTTCGGTCAGTGGGGACCGACGCAGCTTAAAAGGGGTCCTCTGGGGTGATAATATGGCGGCCAGATGGTGACGCTTCCCACAGGTGAAGCAGGGTCCCCAGGGCTCCCAGTATATGGCAATGATGGTGTATGCTGGTAGATGAGTAAAGGACACAGCGCTGCAGTCTTTACCTGGTTTACTGAAGTTGTAACAGGCCTCAGTCCAGGGTACCGGCAATAGGTACATAAGAAGTCTAGGGAGCCCGGAAACAAGTGAAATCCCCCTTGGCAAGTCAGGTTGGGAGCCTTCCACTTTGCGCTCGCTATAGTCCCTTGCTGCCTGAAGTGTCCTAACAAGGTCCTGAACACACATTTGGAACCGCAGAATTCAGTCTATTCAGAAGATCAGGAGTGTGGTACCAAAACATTAATATCTTATACTGATTCTCTTTATAGGGGGTACTGATAGATGATTTAGCCACCTTTTCCCAAATGATATGCCATTTTTGGGGCGAGAGTTCCAAGCGTGTCTCTGTCCACCACATCCGCAAACCTAAATAGACCCGCAGAGGACCATTCATGGGCCATTGCATGTTCCATACTGCTTGGTAACAGGGGTTGGAATATGAAGGAAATCATAGGCGCATTTTGAGAGGCTAATCCGAACTTCTTCATACATGAGTGCCAAATTTCCCTTGTAAATTGAATCGGGCCCAAAAGGGGCTCCAGGACTATCGCAGTCCTCTTAGACCGTAGCAGAAAATTAGGATGGATTGAGGCCAACCAAAACTTCTCTATCTCTGTCCATTTATCGTATGCCCAAAAGGAGGCCAACAAAGGGATTCTATGAAGATGAGCAGCCAAAAAATATTTAGTTATGTCTGGAACCGATAGTCCCCCCTATGACTTAAGGGAGACGAGAACACACTTAGAGATCCGATGAAGACCAGCTTTCCAAAGGAACCTCATCATAGCTGCCTGGAGGGACTTGAGCTCACTCATAGGAACCTTGACCGGTAAGGACTCAAAATCATAAAAATCATAGAGTAGTTTGGAGAGGAGGGACATCTTGAGTGAGGAAATGCCACCCAAAAAATGATACTGGGAGCTGCTTCCATTTATCTAACAATCTCTTCAACTAAGACAGGAGCGGCGGAAAATTGGAACTACGAGTATATAGCTTGTCATAAGAGAAGGAAAGTTTGACCCCCAAGTATTGAATATTCTCAACTTTCCACCTGCATTTAAAATTCAACTTCAGATGATCCAGTACATCTGGTATGTTCAATGGAAGGGCCTCAGTTGTTGACGTGTTCAAATTATACCCTGACAAATTGCCATATTGTTTCAGGTCATCCATCAGATAAGGCAACATAGCATGGAGATTAGTCAGAGTCAAAAGAACATTGTCAGCAAATAGGGAGATCTTAAACACCTTATCCCGAACCTCTATACCCGAAATGTTCGGGTTTTGCCTGACTATAGACAGTAACGGCTAAATGCATAAGGCATATAATAGGGGTGATAGAGGGTAACCCTGATGGGTCTCATTGGATATTTTAAATGGGGAAGACGAATGGAAGCGGAGCTTGATTGAGGCAATGGGAGCTTTGTACAGTACTCTTATGCTGCTAGGAAGGGGCCCGAAAAGCCAAAGGCCTTTAAGGTTTCCAACAAGAAGGACCAATTAAGGCAATCAAATGCCTTTTCCGCATTCAGACTCAATATCAGAGACTGTAGTTTATTTTTGTTAGCTACATCCTTAAGTCTATTGCCCTTCTAGTGTTGTCTCCCCCTGCCGGTTTGGGACAATACTCACCTGATCCTTGTTGATAAGCTGAGGAAGCCAATAGTTCAACCCACTAGCCAACAAGCGAATAAATACCTTAAAATCAAAGTTAAACAGTGCTATTAGCTGGTAGTTCGAACATTCCAGAGGATCCTTCCCCGCCTTTGGGACAAGGACCAAGTAGGAATGAATCAATGCTTCCGTCATGGGGGAGCCCTCCAAGAAACAGTTAAAGAGATTGACCATGTGTGAGGCATCTTTTTATTTTGTGGAGAGGTAGTTTGTTTTTACTGCGTATATATTAACCCCTTAACGACCGCCGATACGCCTTTTAACGGCGGCCGCTAAGGGTACTTAATCCACAGCGCCGTTAATTAACGGCGCTGTGGAAAAAGTGAATAGCGCCCCCCAGAGTCGGATTTTCTCTGGGGTCTCGGTTGCCGAGGGTAGCCGAGACCCCAGAGAACATGATTCGGGGGGGTTTTACCGACCCCCGAGTTGCGATCGCCGGTAATTAACCGTTTACCGGCGGTCGCAACAAAAAAAACGCGATTTGCCGTTTAATTTCTCTGTCCTCCGATGTGATCGCACATCGGAGGACAGAGAAATGTGGTCCCCGATGGCCCCCAATAGCCCCCCAATACTTACCTACCTCCCCCGGTGCTCCTCGTGTCTCCCCATGGGCGCCGCCATCTTTTTTCCGGGAAAAAATGGCGGGCGCACGCGCAGTGCGCCCGCCGCCCGGCACCCGGATGTTCTTTGGGGTCTCGGCTGCCGGGGGTAGCCGAGACCCCAAAGAACATGATCGGGGTCGGTTTGCACCGACCCCTGCTTTGCGATCGCCGGTAATTAACAGTTTACCGGCGACCGCAAAAAAAAAAAAAAAAAAGCGATCTGTATTTCTCTGTCCTCTGATGTGATCGCACATCAGAGGACAGAGAAATAGGGGGATTCGGGGACCCTATCATACTCACCCGGGGTCCCTGGGTCCTCTTCTGTCTTCTCCTGCCAGCCGGCTTTTTCATCATGGCGGGCGCATGCGCAGTGTGCCCGCCATCTGCTGCCATCTGCCGGCCGGCAGGAGAAGACAAGTTGGGGCTAAAATTAGGGTTAGGGTTAGGGTTAGGGTTAGAGTTAGGGTTAGGGTTAGAGTTAGGGTTAGAGTTAGGGTTAGGGTTAGAGTTAGGGTTAGGGTTAGGGTTGGGGCTAAATTTAGGGTTAGGGTTAGGCTACTTTCACACTAGCGTTTTTTGGCTTCTGTCGCAATGCGTCGTTGGAGAAAAAACGCATCCTGCAAAAGTGCTTGCAGGATGCGTTTTTTCTCCATTGGCTTGCATTAGCGACGCATTGCGACGGATTGCCACATGTCGCATCCATCGTGCGACGGATGCGTCGTGCTTCGGCGGACCGTCGACACAAAAAAAACTACATGTAACTTTTTTGTGCGACGTGTCCGCCATTTCCGACCGCGCATGCGTGGCCGGAACTCCGCCTCCCCGCACCTCACAATGGGGCAGCGGATGCGTTGAAAAAACAGCATCCGCTGCACCCGTTGTGTGGCGCTTACAACGCTAGCGTCGGTACGTCGGCCCGACACACTGCGATGGGCCGAGTACGACGCTAGTGTGAAAGTAGCCTTAGGCTTCTTTCACACTTGCGTCGGTACGGGGCGGTCGCAATGCGTCGGCCCGATGTACCGACGCACGTTGTGAAAATTGTGCACAACGTGGGCAGCGGATGCAGTTTTTCAACGCATCCGCTGCCCAGTCTATGTCCTGGGGAGGAGGGGGCAGAGTTACAGCCACGCATCCGCGGAAATGGCGGACGCGACGTACAAAAAAAAGGTTACATTGAACTTTTTTTGTGACGACGGGGGCTAAAGTTATGGTTAGGGTTGGGGCTAAAGTTAGGGTTAGAGTTGGGATTAGGGTTAGGGTTTGGATTAGGGTTGGGATTAGTGTTACGTTTGGGATTAGGGTTGGGATTAGGGTTAGGGTTGGGATTAGGGTTAGGGGTGTGTTGGATTTAGGGTTTTGATTAGGGTTATGGTTAGGGTTGAGATTAGGGCTGTTTTGGGGTTAGGGTTGTGATTATCGTTAGGGTTGTGATTAGGATTATGGATCGGGTTGAGATTAGGGTTAGGGCTGTGTTGGAGTTAGGGTTGGAGTTATAATTTGGGGGTTTCCACTGTTTAGGTACATCAGGGGGGTCTCCAAACACGACAGCCAATTTTGCGCTAAAAAAGTCAAATGGTACTCCCTCCCTTCTGAGCTCTGCCGTGCGCCCAAACAGTGGTTTACCCCCACATATGGGGCATCAGCGTACTCGGGATAAATTGGACAACAACTTTTGGGGTCCAATTTCTCCTGTTACCCTTGTGAAAATAAAAACTTGGGGGCTAAAAATCTTTTTTGTTGGAAAAAAATATTTTTTTTTATTTTCACTACTCTGCATTATAAATTTCTGTGAAGCACTTGAGCTTTCAAAGTTCTCACCACATATCTAGATAAGTTCCTTAGGGGGTCTAGTTTCCAAAATTTGGTCACTTGTGGGGGTTTCTACTGTTTAGGTACATTAGGGGTCTGCAAACGCAACATAACGCCCGCAGACAATTCTATCAAAGTCTGCATTCCAAAATGGCGCTCCTTCCCTTCCGAGCTCTGCCGTGCGCCCAAACAGTGGTTTACCCCCACATATGGGGTACCAGCATACTCAGGACAAATTGGACAACAACTTTTGGGGTCCAATTTCTCTTGTTACCCTTGTGAAAATAAAAATTTGGGGGCTAAAAAAATCTTTTTTGTGGGAAAAAAAATATTTTTTATTTTCACTACTCTGCATTATAAACTTCTGTGAAGCACTTGGGCATTCAAAGTTCTCACCACATATCTAGATAAGTTCCTTGGGGGGTCTATTTTCCAAAATGGGGTCACTTGTTGGGGGTTTCTACTGTTTAGGTACATTAGTGGTCTGCAAACGCAACATAACGCCCGCAGACAATTCTATCAAAGTCTGCATTCCAAAATGGCGCTCCTTCCCTTCCGAGCTCTGCCGTGCGCCCAAACAGTGGTTTACCCCCACATATGGGGTACCAGCATACTCAGGACAAATTGGACAACAACTTTTGGGGTCCAATTTCTCTTGTTACCCTTGTGAAAATAAAAACTTGGGGGCTAAAAAATCTTTATTGTTAAAAAATATATATTTTTTATTTTCACGACTCTGCATTATAAACTTCTGTGATGCACTTGGGCATTCAAAGTTCTCACTACACATCTAGATAAGTTCCATGGGGGGTCTAGTTTCCAAAATGGGGTCACTTTTTTGGGGGTTTCTGCTGTTTAGGCACATCAGGGGCTCTCCAAACGCGACATGGCGTCCGATCTCAATTCCAGTCAATTTTGCATTGAAAAGTCAAATGGCGCTCCTTTGCTTCCGAGCTCAGCCATGCGCCCAAACAGTGGTTTACCCCCACATATGGGGTGTCGGCGTACTCAAGACAAATTGTACAACAGCTTCTGGGGTCCATTTTCTCCTGTTACCCTTGGTAAAATAAAAATTTGGAGGCAAAAAGATCATTTTTGTAGAAAAAATGCGATTTTTTTATTTTCACGGCTCTACGTTATAAACTTCTGTGAAGCACCTGGGGGTTTAAAGTGCTCACCACACATCTAGATAAGTTCCTTAAGGGGTCTAGTTTCCAAAATGGTGTCATATGTGGGGGGTCTCTACTGTTTAGGCACATCAGCGGCTCTCCAAACGTGACATGGCGTCCGATCTCAATTCCAGCCAATTCTACATTGAAAAAGTAAAACGACACTCCTTCTCTTCCAAGCTCTGCGGTGCGCCCAAACAGTGGTTTACCCCCATATATGGGGTATCGACGTACTCAGGAGAAATTGTACAACAACTTTTGTGGTCTAATTTCTCCTGTTACCCTTGTGAAAATAAAAATTTGGGGGCAAAAAGATCATTTTTGTAGAAAAAATGAGATTTTTTTATTTTCACGGCTCTACGTTATAAACTTCTGTGAAGCACTTGGGGGTTCAAAGTGCTCACCACACATCTAGATAAGTTCCTTAAGGGGTCTAGTTTCCAAAATGGTATCACTTGTGGGGGGTTTCCACTGTTTAGGCACATCAGGGACTCTCCAAACGCGACATGGCATCCGATCTCAATTCCAGCCAATTCTGCATTGAAAAAGTCAAACGGTGCTCCTTCACTTCCAAGCTCTGCGGTGCGCCCAAACAGTGGTTTACCTCCACATATGGGGTATCGACGTACTCAGGAGAAATTGCACAACTTTTGTGGTCTAATTTCTCCTGTTACCCTTGTGAAAATAAGAATTTGTGGGCGAAAAAATCATTTTTGTGAAAACAAATGCGATTTTTTATTTTCACGGCTCTACGTTATAAACTTCTGTGAAGCACTTGGGGGTTCAAAGTGCTCACCACACATCTAGATAAGTTCCTTGGGGGGTCTAGTTTCCAAAATGGTGTCACTTGTGGGGGGTTTCCACTGTTTAGGCACATTAGGGGCTCTCCAAACGCGACATGGCGTCCGATCTCAATTCCAGCCAATTCTGCATTGAAACAGTCAAACGGTGCTCCTTCACTTCCAAGCTCTGCGGTGCGCCCAAACAGTGGTTTACCTCCACATATGGGGTATCGGCGTACTCAGGAAAAATTGCACAACAAAATTTGTGGTTAAATTTCTGTTTTTACACTTGTGAAAATTAAAAAAAATGGTTCTGAAGTAAAATGTTTGCAAAAAAAAGTAAAATGTTCATTTTTTTCTTCCACATTGTTTTAGTTCCTGTGAAGTACGTAAAGGGTTAATAAACTTCTTGAATGTGGTTTTGAGCAGCTTGAGGGGTGCAGTTTTTAGAATGGTGTCACACTTGGTTATTTTCTATCATATAGACCCCTCAAAATCACTTCAAAGGTGATGTGGTCCCTAAAAAAAACATGGTGTTGTAAAAATGAGAAATTGCTGGTCAACTTTTAACCCTTATAACTCCCTAACAAAAAAAAAAATTGTTTCCAAAATTGTGCTGATGTAAAGTAGACATGTGAGAAATGTTATTTATTAACTATTTTTTGTGACATATCTCTCTGATTTAAGGGCATAAAAATACAAAGTTTGAAAATTGCAAAATTTTAAAAATTTTCGCCATATTTCCATTTTTTTCATAAATAATCGCAAGTAATATCGAAGAAATGTTACCACTAACTTGAAGTACAACATGTCACGAAAAAACAATCTCAGAATCAGCGGGATCCGATAAAGCGTTCCAGAGTTATAACCTCATAAAGTGACACTGGTCAGAATTGTAAAAATTGGCTCGGTCATTAAGTACCAAATTGGCTCTGTCACTAAGGGGTTAACATAGATGTAAATTGTTGTACTAGAGAAACTTACCTCAGTGCTGGGCAGTGGATGGTCGCCGTCTTGATTGACGGGGCTGTTTCCTTTCTTACTTCTGTGGCATACACCAACAGCTATGGGACCCTTTATCGAATGGAACTAAGTGCATCATTCTGATCTTGGAATACATCATTGGATCTTCCCCTTGTCATTTTTCTATATCATCTACCCTTTGATCCTATTTCCAGGCCATCTGGACCATGCTTTCCCCAAGGATGATCAGGATGCCTTACTATTGGAACCAAAATCCCAGTATCTTTATTGTTCTCTACTCACCCTTAGATGGACTCATGATGTGGACCAGGATGACTGCAGAACTATAATGGGACTGTTCTCATGTGTCAAGGACTTAGTTTCTTCCCTTGCATCAAAAGACTATACATGACTGATCATAAATGACAATTTTATCTGTTCACATACAACCTTTCTACCGGGCTTCTGTTGCTCTAATTAAATTTACCTAGCTTTATTTCTTACCCTGCACTCTATTATTTCCATTGTCCAACTTAAATTTATTCACATCCTCAAGTTGCCCCTTATTTAAAACTCTTTTGGTATATAATCTTGTTAATGTTTTAATAAACTTCTCAATCTTAAACCTAGATATCCAACTCTTCACGAGTCACTTTATTACATTCTCTGCAATTATGCATATACTAGATGGCAGCCCGATTCTAAAGAATCGGGAGTCTAGAATCCATATATACTTTATTTATTCAAATGTAAGAATAATACAATTAATAAATAATAGTAAGAAAGAACAAAAAATGGCTGCACTCACCAGCTCTTGACAATTCTTGTTATTTAAGGTACAGTTACACAGGATCCATGAACATGCTTATGAGGGGAGTGATGAAAGACATCAGACAACAACTTTGCGTGTTGTGGCAAATGCCACAACAACGGTTCTTTGCTTAAGAACAATAATGTAAATAATAAATAATATGTATCAATAACTATGTATATTGGTATGTTCTTTCTTGGCACAAATTGCAGGAAGTAGTATTCTAGGCAATTATATATTAGATGGGCATTTCCTGAAGGAAATACTTGGTGCTTGAACAGCGCTACCAGCTTTACAGCAGCACTTTTCACACACGGGACTGGGGGGCGCGCTTACTTTTGCACCCGGGGCCGGGGGCGCGCTTACTTTTGCACCCGGGGGCGCACTTACTTTTGCACCCGGGGGCGCACTTACTTTTGCACCCGGGGGCGCACTTACTTTTGCACCCGGGGGTGCACTTACTTTTGCATCCGGGGGCGCACTTACTTTTGCATCCGGGGGCGCACTTACTTTTGCACCCAGGGGCGCACTTACTTTTGGGGCCGCACTTACTTTTGGTGGGCGGGGCTCCTCGGCCTCCGATTTGGTTGGTGGGGCCCCTCGTCCTCCGATTTGGTGGGTGGGGACCCTCGGCCTCCGATTTGGTGGGCGGGGACCGGCCTCCGATTTGGTGGGCGGGGACCCTCGACCTCCGATTTGGTGGGCGGGGACCCTCGACCTCCGATTTGGTGGGCGGGGACCATCGGCCTCCGATGTAGTGGGCTGGGACCCTCGGCCTCCGATGTGGTGGGCGGGGACCCTCGGCCTCCGATTTGGTGGGCGGGGACCCTCGGCCTCCGATTTGGTGGGCGGGGACCCTCGGCCTCCGATTTGGTGGGCGGGGACCCTCGGCCTCCGATTTGGTGGGCGGGGACCCTCGGCCTCCGATTTGGTGGGCGGGGACCCTCGGCCTCCGATGTGGTGGTCGGGGCCCCTCGGCCTCCGCTTTGGTGGGCGGGGCCGGGCCCCTCGGCCTCCGCTTTGGTGGGCGGGGCCGTTCGGCCTTCGATTTGGTGGGCGGGGCTCCTCGGCCTCCGATTTGGTGGGCGGGGCCCCTCGGCCTCCGATTTGGTTGGCGGGGCCCCTCGGCCTCCGATTTGGTTGGCGGGGCCCCTCGGCCTCCGATTTGGTGTGTGCTCTGCCTGGGGCCACTGTGCTCTGCCTGGGGCCCCATATGCTGCCTGGGGCCCCTGTGCTCTGCCTGGGGCCCCATATGCTGCCTGGGGCCCCTGTGCTCTGCCTGGGGCCCCTGTGCTCTGCCTGGGGCCCCATGTTCTGCCTGGGGCCACTGTGCTCTGCCTGGGGCCCCATAAGCTGCCTGGGGCCCCTGTGCTCTGCCTGGGGCCCCATAAGCTGCCTGGGGCCCCTGTGCTCTGCCTGGGACCACTGTGCTCTGCCTGGGGCCCCATATGCTGCCTGGGGCCCCTGTGCTCTGCCTGGGGCCACTGTGCTCTGCCTGGGGCCCCATATGCTGCCTGGGGCCACTGTGCTCTGCCTGGGGCCCCATATGCTGCCTGGGGCCCCTGTGCTCTGCCTGGGGCCCCTGTGCTCTGCCTGGGGCCCCATGTTCTGCCTGGGGCCCCATGTTCTGCCTGGGGCCCCTGTGCTCTGCCTGGGGCCCCATATGCTGCCTGGGGCCCCTGTGCTCTGCCTGGGGCCCCATATGCTGCCTGGGGCCCCTGTGCTCTGCCTGGGGCCCCTGTGCTCTGCCTGGGGCCCCATATGCTGCCTGGTGCCCCTGTGCTCTGCCTGGGGCCCCATATGCTGCCTGGGGCCCCTGTGCTCTGCCTGGGGCCCCTGTGCTCTGCCTGGGACCACTGTGCTCTGCCTGGGGCCCCATATGCTGCCTGGGGCCACTGTGCTCTGCCTGGGGCCCCATATGCTGCCTGGGGCCCCTGTGCTCTGCCTGGGTGTAGGACACTGGTGACGTCACTTAGCTCCGGACATTAGCTCCGGACATTAGCTCCGGACATTAGCTCCGGACATTAGCTCCGGACATTAGCTCCGGAAGTTGGCACAAATTGCAGGAAGTAGTATTCTAGGCAATTATATATTAGATGTATTGTTCATATTTTACAACTACTCATTAGTGATGAGTGAGTGTGCTCATTACTCAAGATTTCCGAGTATTTTGGGCGTGCTCGGAGATTATGTTTGAGTCAAAGCAGCTGTATGATTTGCGGCTGCTAGACAGCCTGAACTCATGCAGGGATTGCTTATTTGTTAGGGAATCCCCACATGTATTCAGGCTGTATGGCTGTATAGCAGCCGCAAATCATGCAGCTGCGGGGACTCAAACATAATCTCTGAGAACGCCCAAAATACTTGGAGAACACCTGAGCATGCTCGGAAATCTCGAGTAACCAGCACACTCACCCATCACTACTACTCATCATTTATTTGTAGATAATACTTCTATCTTTCTCCATATATTAATCACTTGTGTCATGCTCTTTCATTCACCTTATTTATTACTTCTTTCACTCACTTTCACATCACATGGCATCTTCTTCCTGAGGCATCTCACTACCATTGATTTTGTATCTCTGTATAGTGTGGACTGTGGGTTTTTACATAGCCATAGGTCAGTAGTTGGTGTGAAGATGCACAACTGTCTCTTCTCTATTTCTGTTCCCTTAGTGTGTTGGCTCTCTGGACTGTGCACATGCATCCACTATCAAACCCCACGCACTTCCGGGAGCACTCGATTTATGCATGCGTTCCAGTAAGCACCATCCCAGAATTGGATTTCCATCAGGGGAGTGACACGCGCCGCATGCTCCGGATAGCCCGGACAGCTGACAAGTCCATGACACCACATAAGCCCCTCCATCTCCTCTTTCTATTGGCTCTTAGCCCTTTAAAAGGCTTGACTCTCCTCACCCAGACACCCCCCGGAGGGAGCAAGGGTGAAACGTATGTCAGGGTGAGGGTGAATGCTCCATCAGTCCTGTTACCCGGTCCTAGTTCTTCTGTGCTCCTTTATATTCAGGCAGGGTCGGACTGGCCTGGCGGGGTATTGGGGAAATCCCTGGTGGGCCCTTGGCAGTGGGAAGGAGAGGAGGAGAAAAAGAAAAAATAAATCTGTGGTTTTTAGGGGCATGGGCCCTTTAAAAGCGCAGACACAGAAAGTGCAGGGGCGCGCGCATGCAGCGGTCATTACCTGAACGGCGGCCTCTCACATCCTGATCGATGGTGGCAAATGTGCACCCTGATCGATGGTGGCTGATGATGTGCGCCGCATGCGACAGGCGCACATCAGCCGCCGGTCTCTGCTGGGTCGGCGGCCATTTTACTATGTGAGCGCCGGACCTGCAGAGGAGGAGAACGCTGCCTGGCGCTGGAAGTTAAGAGGAATCTTCTGTCTCTGTCTGTCTCTCTGTCTGTCTGTGGAGCGCCCCAATGCGTAAGGGCAGTGGGGTTACTCGGTACCGGGTCCTTCTCAGTTCAGTGGATGTCACGGTGGCCCGGCCCGTGGCCCTTTGAGGGGCGCCCAATTAAAGGTGTAGTTTGTCTGGTGTTTGTGACGCCACCTGTGGTATTCGGTCAGGGTCACGACGCTGCTTAGGGGTCCGCTGGGGTGATGGAATGGCAGCTAGATGGTATACCTTCAAACAGGTGAAGTATGTCCCCAGGGCTTCCCAGATATGTAGGTGATGATGGTGGACGCTGTAAGGCGCAGTGAATAACGAGGACACAAAGGTTGCAGTCTCTTTACCTTTTACTGAAGACTTCAGCACCCACAGTCCAGAGCACTAGTCACAGGGCAGATGGAGTCCGGCCGGTCCGAAGGCACATCCAGAGTTCCCTTAATCAGGTGGAAATCAGTAGCCTTCCTACTAGCGCCTGTGTGTTGTAGTACTTCCCTGCTGAGCACCACGGGATAGTCCTCACAACTTTCGTGGATGTTTGATGTTCTCTCTCTGTCCCCCAGATGGTATGGATAGGACAACCCGTATGACGGGGTAGGCCTGGAGCTATTTTATAGGGACCCTAGCGTCGCCCCTCTCCCACAATTTGCCTCCGTGTCTTCGTAGGTATTAAGGTTGGACAGCCAACTTGGAATTAACTGCCCTGCCGATTTCTGAAGTAATACGTAGAGTTAATTACTCCCTCGGTGTTCTGGCCACCGGCTACGCGCCTCAGAAGGAGGCTGCCGATCTTGGGGCAGGTCTCCTCCAGGTATTATCTCCTTGTGCTGTGACTTCGTTTCTCACTCTCCACAATATACTTCGCTTAGTGTCCTTTCTTAGGATGCTACCGCAATGGGTGCAGACGCAGCTCCGTAACGCTCTATCTCGTGCTTGGCCTCTGTCAGGATCCCACCCCTGACAGGGACCCTCTGTCTGCAGCTCAGATGTTCCTCCTTCTCTCCCTGTCTGCCTGACAGGTCCTCTCTGGGTCGAACCCAGGTAGCTTCTCCCTCTCTTCCTATCCAACCCACCAGTTTTACCCGTGTGTGAGGAGTGCCCCAATAGATAGAAGCAAGGCTCCCCCTGGTGGACTGGAGTGTGAAGTGTAGTGTGTGACTTGTGATACCTGATCAGATGAACTCCTTTAGTACCATCAGATGTAATATCACTCCCCCTGGTGGAAGAGCGACATTACTGCAACGACCAGGACTCTGGGGCGCTGCATCTGTCTGTCTGTCTCTCTGTCTATCTCCATGAAGCCAAGATAAGAGTCCAGGATGGATATATGGGGGCAGGAAAAAAGGACCAGGATGGATACAAGGGGGGCAGCAGGATGGATATATGGGGGGCAGGACAAAGAACCAAGATGGATACATGTGAGGAGCCAGGATGCAGATATATTTGCGACCAGGATGGATATAAGGTAGAGCCAGGATGTATATATGTGTGTGTGTATGTGTGTATGTATATATATATATATGTATGTATATGTATGTATATGTATGTATATATATGTATATATATATATATATATATATATATATATATATATATATCAGGATCAATATACGGGGAGTCCGGATGGACTCATCGGGGGGCAGGACAAGGGAATAGGATGAATATATATGGGGTGCCAGGGTGCAGACATATGGGCGGCGACCGGGATGGATATAAGGTAGAGCCAGGATGCATATATATGGGGGGCCAGGATGGCTATACGGGGAGCCAGGATGCATATGTAAGTGGGACCAGGATGGATATATGGGGGGAGGCCAGGACAATGAACCAGGATGGATATATGGGGGGCAGGACAAGGGACATATGGGGGCCAGTATGGATAGCTGGGGGGCAGGATGGGTTTCTGGGGTGCCAGGCTGCACAAGGTACATAGGGGCCAGGGACATAGGGCCCAGGCTGGGGCATATTATAAAATAAAGGGGGCCAGGCTGGGCAATATTAAATAAATGGGGCCAGGATGAGGGACTTAATTACTGTTTGGGGGCCAGTATGAGGAGCATGCTATATTAGTTTATGGTGACAAGAGGGGAGCATAATTTCTTTAGGGTCCAATTAGGGACATTATTACTACTGTAATATAATTTACTTTTTAGGGGTCCAGTTACTGTGCAGGGCGGCACTATGTCGCTTTTTTTCTTCATGAATATTTCTTCTAGTGTAGAAGTCAGGGAAAAAGTGGGGAAAGTGATCTGGAAGCGATCAGCTATTGAAGACTGTGTTCTATTTTTTGCAGAGATGAGTCCAGGCTGGAAGAAGCAGGTCCGTATTTGCCACTAGGCACTTGAGGGCACGTGCCTAGGGCAGGACGATGCGGGGGGGGGGGGGGGGGCGGCACCTGAGCAGGTTTTTTCTGGTTTTTTTTTTTTTTTTTTTTTTAAGTATAGTCCGGGGTCACCTCCCAACCGACCGCCCCCTCGGCCGTAAGCCCGCCCGCCCGCCCGCCCGCCTGCCTGCCTGCCTCCTTGAAGACGTCATACTCACCCTACTCTAGCGATGCCTGGTCTCAGCACCTGTAGCTCTTTCTGTGTGAGCGGTCACGTGGTATCGCTCATTAAGGTGATCAATATGGACGCATATTCATGACCTTAATGAGCGGTACCACGTGACCGCTCACGCAGGAAGAAGGTGCTGCGCCGGGACAGAGATGGAGGGATGTTAGGCGCGGTATGGGAAAGGTGAGTATGACAGCCATGGAGGACGGGGGGAGGATGAAGGAGGACGGGGAGCCGAGCCATGCATACAGGAGGGGAGGGGAGATGAGCCATGCATACAGGATGGGGGGGTGAGATGAGCCATGCATACAGGATGGGAGGAGGGGGGGTGAGATGAGCCATGCATACAGGGTGGGAGGGGGGAGATGAACCATACATACAGAATGGGAGGAGGGGGGGTGAGATGAGCCATGCATACAGGATGGGGGGGAGATGCGCCATGCATACAGGACGGGAGGGGGGAAATGAGCCATGCATACAGGATGTGGGGTTGAGATGAGCCATGCCTACAGGATGGGAGGAGGGGGGTGAGATGAGCCATGCAAACAGGATGGGAGGGGGGTGAGATGAGCCATGCATACAGGATGGGAGAGGGGGTGATATGAGCCATGCATACAGGATGGGAGGAAGGGGATGAGATGAGCCATGCACACAGGATGGGAGGGGGGAGTGAGATGAGCCATGCACACAGGATGGGAAGGGGGGAGATGAGCCATGCATACAGGATGGGAGGGGGAGATGAGCCATGCATACAGGATGGGAGGGGGAGATGAGCCATGCATACAGGATGGGAGGGGGGAGATGAGCCATGCATACAAGATGGGAGGGGGGGCATTATACAGTATGGAGCATCATGTGTGGCCATTATACAGTATGGAGCATCATGTGGGGTCATTATACAGTAGTGAGCATCATGTGTGGCCAATATACAGTATAGAGCACTGTGTGGCCATTATACAGTATGGAGCATCATGTGTGGCCATTATACAGTATCGAGCACTGTGTGGCCATTATACAGTATTGAGCATCATGTAGGGCATTATACAGTATGGAGTACTGTGTGGCCATTATACAGTATGGAGCATCATGTGTGGCCATTATATAGTATAGAGCACTGTGTGGTCATTATACAGTATGGTGCACTGTGTGGTCATTATACAGTATGGTGCATCATGTGTGGCCATTATACAGTATGGAGCATCATGTGTGGCCATTATACAGTATGGAGCATCATGTGGGGCCATTATACAGTTTGGAGCACTGTGTGGTCATTATACAGTATGGTGCACTGTGTGGCCATTATGCAATATATAGAGCACTGTGTGGCCATTATGCAGTATTGAGCATCATGTGGGGTCGTTATACAGTATGGAGCACTGTGTGGCCATTATACAGTATAGAGCACTGTGTGGCCATTATACTGTACGCAGCATCGTGTGGGGCCATTATACAGTATTGAGCATCATGTGGGGTCATTATACAGTATGGAGCACTGTGTGGCCATGTTTTTTTTTGTTTATAATTATTGTTTATGAAACAGTGTAATCAGCAGTAGTAAATGGGTGTGGTTGGGGCGTGGATATGGGTGTGACTAGTTGTGAAATGTGTGTGGTCAGAGGCATGGCCTAAAATTTGCCAGATCGCGGCAAGTGCTGCAAATGCTGCAAATGTCCGCAAATCCCATAGGGAATGAATGAGGCCGAACGCAGTGTTGCCATAAGTGATCCGTTATGCAGCAGATGCAGAAAAACTGCCAGATCTGCTGCAAAAGGCTTCTTTCACATCAGCGATTTTTGACAAAGTCACTGCCAATATTGTTATACTCACCAAAGGGGGAGGCAGCACTAAAAGTGCCTAGGGCAGCATAAACTCTAAATATGGTCCTGGGAAGAAGTGATGGTGGTCTCTGCTGGCTGAAGAAAAGCAAAGAAGAAGGACTGCATCTAAAGACGTCACCGGTGAGTGAGTGTATTACATGTACATGCACACTATACACTATATACTGTGTACAGAGTTCCTGTGTGTAATGTCACTGGTGATCACTATATTACCTGTACACTGACACTATATACAGAACTCCTGTTCCCCTTGTAAAAATTAAAAAAAATTGCTGTTAAAAGTACATTTTTGTGGGTAAAATGCGGGACCAGACTGGCCATTGGGCAGTTCTGGCAAATGCCAGAAGGGCCAGTGGCAGTCGTGAGCCGCTTGCCAGCGCCGCCTCCCCCCCGCATTCAACTATACAGCCGTCTATGATGCCGGTACAGTTGAATGCAATGATGGAGGAGAGCGTCTACTAACGCTCCCTCTCCCATCATTCCCTGCTCTGCCTTGCGCTGACACTGTGGGTGAGAGATGACGTCATATCATCGCTCACCTGCTGTGTGTCGGCGGGCAGGCTGCAGCTGCTGAGACCGGAGCCGGGAGCAGCGCGGGCAAGAGGAAAGGTGAGGAGAGTGGTTTTTTTTGTTTTTTTTTTAAATATGTGAGTGATAACTGGATTGTGGGGCTACTGGGGGCTGTGCTGCATTACATTCTATGGGGGCTGTGCTGTGTTACATTCTATGGGGGCTGTGCTGCGTTACATTCTATGGGGGCTGTGCTGCGTTACATTCTATGGGGGCTGGGCTGCGTTACATTCTATGGGGGCTGGGCTGCGTTACATTCTATGGGGGCTGGGCTGCGTTACATTCTATGGGGGCTGGGCTGCGTTACATTCTATGGGGGCTGGGCTGCGTTACATTCTATGGGGGCTGGGCTGCGTTACATTCTATGGGGGCTGGGCTGCGTTACATTCTATGGGTGCTGGGCTGCGTTACATTCTATGGGGACTGGCTGCGTTACATTCTATGGGGCCTGGCTGCGTTACATTCTATGGGGGCTGGCTGCTTTACATTCTATGGGGGAGGGCTGCATAACATTCTGTGGGGTGCTGTATTATATTCTATGGAGGGGCTACATTACATTCTATGGGGGGCTGCATTATGCTCTATGAGGGGGCTACCATATATTATATATGCAGGGGCTGCATTATACTATATGAGGGGGCTGCATTATATTCTCTGGGGGGTTACATTATAATAATAATAATAATAATCTTTATTAATATAGCGCCAACATATTCCGCAGCGCTTTACAGTTTAACAGTTTCAAACACAACAGTCATAGGTAACAATGTTAACAATACAGTAATAAAGCAAAATAAGACAAAATAACCCTGCTCGTGAGAGCTTACAATCTACAATGAGGTGGGGAGATACAAAGTACAGGTGTGTATTTACAATGATGGTCCAGCCATCTTCAGGGGGTGGGGGGTAGATGGAGATAGTGAATGAGCTACACACACACACACACACACACACACACACACACACACACACACACACACACACACACACACAATGACTGATTAGGGAATGTGATAGGCCGCTCTGAACAAATGAGTTTTGAGCGAGCGCCTAAAACTATGCCAGTTGTGAATGGTCCTAATATCTTGGGGTAGAGCATTCCAGAGGATTGGCGCAGCACGGGAGAAGTCTTGGAGTTGGGAGGTACGGATTAGTGCAGAGGTTAGTCAAAAGTCGTTTGCAGAGCGCAGCGGTCGGCTAGGCCGATAGACAGAAATGAGGGAGGAGATGTAAGGGGGTGCTGCACTGTGGAGAGCTTTGTGGGTGAGAACAAGTACTTTGAATTGTATCCTGTAATGAATGGGCAGCCAGTGTAATGACTGGCGAAGAGCGGACACGTCCGAGTAACGATTAGCCAGATGGATGACCTTGGCTGCTGCATTAAGGCTAGACTGGAGAGGGGAAAGTCGCGTGAGGGGGAGGCCAATTAATAGAGTTGCAGTAGTCCAGACGGGAGTGGATTAGGGCGACAGTGAGTTTTTGTTGTCTCCATGGTGAGAAAAGGGCGGATTCTAGAGATGTTCTTTAGGTGTAAGCGGCACGAGCGGGCAAGAGATTGTATGTGGGAGGTGAAGGAGATATCGGAGTCAAACATAACACCCAGACAGCGCGCCTGCTGCCGGGGTGTTATTATGGTGCCACCCACAGAGAGGGAAATGTCAGATTTAGGGAGGTTAGTAGATGGCGGGAGCAGAAGTAGTTCAGTTTTGGAGAGGTTGAGTTTCAGATAGAGAGCGGACATGATGTTAGAGACTGCAGACAGACAGTCAGTGGCGTTCTGTAGTACAGCGGGGGTAAGGTCAGGGGCTGACGTGTATAGTTGTGTGTCATCAGCATAAAGATGGTACTGAAAGCCAAATCTGCTGATGGTCTGTCCAATTGGGGCCGTGTAGAGGGAGAAGAGAAGGGGGCCAAGGACTGAGCCCTGAGGTACCCCGACAGTGAGAGGAAGAGGAGATGAAGTGGAGCCGGAGAACAGAACACTGAAGGAGCGTTCAGAAAGATAGGAAGAGAACCAGGAGAGAGTAGTGTCCTTAATGCCTAGTGACTGGAGCCTAGAGAGTAGGAGATGGTGGTCAACAGTGTCGAAAGCTGCAGAAAGATCAAGGAGAATGAGCAGAGAGTGGTCACCGTTACATTTTGCTGTCAGAAGGTCATTGGTCACCTTGATGAGTGCAGTTTCTGTTGAATGTAGGGGGCGGAACCCGGACTGTGAAGGGTCTAGGAGGGAATGAGTGGAGAGGTAACGGGTAAGGCGGAAGTAGACTAGGTGCTCCAGGAGTTTTGAGATGAAGGGGAGATTGGAGACCGGTCTGTAGTTGTTTGCGCATGATGGGTCAAGGGTGGGTTTTTTTAGTAATGGAGTAATGATAGAGTGTTTGAAGGAGGAGGGGAAAATGCCAGAGGAGAGGGAGAGATTAAAGATTGTAGTTAGGTGAGTTGTGACGACCGGAGAGAGAGACTGGAGGAGGTGTGAGGGAATGGGGTCGGTGGTGCATGTAGTCGGACGAGAAGAGGAGAGGAGCTTGGAGACTTCTTCTTCTGTGATGGGATCGAATGTGGAGAGTGAGCCAGGGGAGATGCAGGGAGGAATGGGAGTTATTGCACTTGGTGTCTGGGAGCGGATTTCCTGACGGATATTGTCTATTTTCTCTATAAAGTGGGAGGCCAGGTCATCAGCACAAATGTCTGTGATAGGGTCTTGTGCTTTTGGCCTGAGGAGGGAGTGAAAGGTGTCAAAAAGTTTCTTGGGGTTGTTGGATAGTGATGAGATCAGAGTGGTGAAGTAGGTCTGTTTGGCAAGGTGAAGGGCAGAGTTATAGGTCCTTAACATAAATTTGAAGTGTATGAAGTCTTCTGGGGTGCGAGTTTTCCTCCATAAGCGTTCAGCACACCTAGAGCATCGCTGGAGAAATCGGGTTTGCGATGTGAGCCAGGGCTGTTTCACTCTGTGTTTGGAGGTTCTGAGGGTGAGGGGAGCTACTTGGTCTAGGGTGCTTCTAAGAGTGTCGTTGTAGTGATGTACCGCCAGATCAGGACAGGAAAAAGAGGAGATTGGGGACAGTGATGAGTGTAAGGAGTCTGAAAGTGTATGAGGGTTAATGGTATGTAGATTTCTGAATGTGCGGTAGGTAGGAGGGTGCTGGGGTGGGCGAGGAGTTGTGAGTGTGAAGGAGAGAATGTTGTGGTCAGAGAGGGGAAGTGGTGAGTTATCTAGGTAAGAGATTGAACGGAGTCGGGCAAAGACCAGGTCCAGGGTGTTACCGTCTTTGTGTGTTTCAGAGGTTGAGAGCTGTGAGAGGCCTAGGGAAGTGGTTAGTGATAGAAGCTGGGATGCAGATGTGGAAGTGGGGATGTTAATGGGAATATTGAAGTCTCCCAGGATAAGGGTTGGTAGTTCTGAGGACATGAAGTGCGGCAGCCAGGCTGAAAGTGGTCCAGGAAGTGGGTGAGCCTGGGGGCCGGTATATGACCGCTACTCTGAGGGAGAGGGGACGGAAGAGCCTGATGGTGTGGACCTCAAAAGAAGGGAATGAGAGTGATGGAACTGGGGTATAACCTGGAACGTGCATTGGGGGGACAAGAGTATGCCGACTCCACCACCAGGTCTGTTAGTGGGTCTTGGGGAATGGGAGAATTGTAAGCCACCATGGGAAATAGCAGCAGGGGAGACAGTGTCAGAGTCTTGGATCCAGGTTTCAGTGAGGGCCAACAGATTGAGAGAGTTGTTCAGAAAGTAGTTGTGCAGGAAAGGGAGCTTGTTACATACAGACCGTGGATTCCAAACGGCACAATTGAAAGGGAGAGGTGAGGGAGTGCAAGTAATATTAATAAGGTTAGTATGGTTTTGATATGAGGTAGGGTAGCGGTTGAGGTTGGGGGATGGGGGACCGGGGTTGGGGGATATGTCCCCCGAAATCAGTAGGAGTAACAAGATAAAAAGCAAGTAGTGTTATGAAATGTTTGAAGTTTTTTTGTGCAGTGTGTTTGGGTAAGATGGGCTGAGGTTTTTCAGGAAGGTGAGAAGTGCATGGGAGCTGTACATGGGAGATGGAAGCAGTGAGGAGCTGATGTGTATGAGTCGTGGTGGAGGGGGTATTGAGCAGTGAATGTGGATTGCAAGGGAGCACAGGAGGATAGGAATGAAGCACATGGATAGAAGGGAGAGCAGAGTGTGGTTTACCTGACTCCTGCCCTGACTAACTGCCATGAAATAACTGCTGTATCACGACGCTTATCTTCCATGACGCGTGCGTGCACCCCCACTTGCGTGCACCCCTAAGGATGGTTCTACATTTATAGTCCAGTGATGGGTCAGAAGAGATGGATTATGGGACCAGGGTGGGGATAATTTGGCAGCTGGGGCCAGCACACCAGGGGGTGATTAAATCATCAAACACATTGTGGCTGGCAACATCTATATGCTATAAACACCTTCAGCAAGATAATATCTAAAGTGGCCACAGTAATGGATATACATCAAACAGTGAGTAAAACGTACAATGCAACAAATGAATTATACCAATCATTAAGCAGGCACATTAAAATGTTGCTAGATGCTAGAGTGGCAGATGACAGACAGCAAGCAGAGGTGGGAAGTTATACCATTAAAGTCTATTGCAGCAGATGAGATGGATAAGACAGCAAGCAGAGGTGATGATGGCCTCTGTTGTCGGCACTGTCAGGAGGGGAGACTCAGGAGGAATGCTGGCCTGAAGTGATTACTGGAGCTTCCTGTTTATGTCTCTATCCTGACTCTCTCCTGTCCTCCATCCCAACAAAAGCTGCTTTTTCCTGTTTGCCCCACACAGCTGCTCTCCCTGCCGCATCTACCCTGCCTTGTAGTCAGGGCCGGTTTTAGACAAAGTGGGGCCCTAGGCAAAAATTTAAAGTGGGGGCCCTAAATGATAACATTGCACTGTGGCCCCCATATTTAGGGGCCTTATATCGGCCAACGGGTCTGCCACTATTAGCTGTATGCAGGGGCGTTGCTAGGGTCAGAAAAGATTGGGGGCCCAAGACAAAGAGTTGCCCCCAACCACCTCTTAATTTTTTTTTTAACTCTTCAGAGAAAACAGTGCTAACTCTCTGAGAACAGATAATATAGTTGATGTCACCTGCAGTCCTATGTAACACCAGAGATAGCAGTGATAACTCTCTGAGTACAGATAATTTAGTATATATCACATGCAGTCCTATGTAACACCACAGATAGACATAGCGTTTCAGAGTAAGACTATGTTCACATGCAGCATTTTTTTTCAGTAGCCAAAACCTTTTCTATTAGCAGTAAAAATGTTGCGTTCAAAACACCTGTTTTTCAGCTTTTTTTGTGGTGTTCTTCACACTTTTTTCAGCTTTTTTTTGGAGTGAGGATGTTTGTTTTGTCTACAGTATGTTTAAGGCCACGTTCACACGTTGAGTGTTTGGTCAGTATTTCAAATCAGTATATGTAAGCCAAAACCAGGAGGGGGAGAAATACAGAAGTAGTGACGTGTTTCTCAGGCTACGTGCACATGTTGCTGATTTTGCTGTGGATCTGCAGCAGTTTTCCATGCGGTGTACAGTACCATGTAAACGTATGGAAAACAAAATCCGCAGTACACATGCTGTGGAAAATACAGTGCGGAAACGCTGCGTTGTATTTTCTGCAGCATGTCAATTCTTTGTGCGGATTCTGCAGCGTTTTACACCTGCTCCATAATAGGAATCTGCAGGGGTAAAAACGCTGTTGAAAACCGCACAAAAACCGCGGTAATTCCATGATAAATCCGTGGTAATTTATAGTTGACCGATGCACAGTGACACCATCTGCAGCAAGTTGATGCTGCAGCTCTCTGGAGGTGGTCTGAGGATTGTCCTTGACTGATCTCACCATTCTTCTTCTCTGCCTTTCTGATGTTTTTCTTGGCCTGCCACTTCTGGCCTTAACAAGAACTGTACCTGTGTTCTTCCATTTCCTTACTATGTTCCTCACAGTGGAAATTGACAGGTTAAATCTCTGAGACAGCTTTTTGTATCCTTCCCCTGAACAACTATGTTGAATAATCTTTGTTTTCAGATCATTTGACAGTTGTTTTGAGGAGCCCATGATGCCACTCATCAGAGGAGATTCAAACAGGAGAACAACTTGCAAGTGGCCACTTTAAGTAGCTTTTCTCATGATTGCATACACCTGGCTATGAAGTTCAAAGCTCAATGATGATGCAAAACCAAAAAAAGTGCTTTAGTAAGTCAGTAAAAAGTAGGTAGGAGTATTTTAAACAAGAAAATAATAAGGGTGCCCATACTTATGCACCTGTCAAATTTTGTTTGAATGCAGATTGCACATTTTCTGTTAGCACAATAAACCTCATTTCAAGGCAGAAACATTACTGTGTCCAACAGTTATTAGATATATGAAACTGAAATAGCTGTTGCAAAAAAAACAATTTTTATAAAACATTAAGCTTAAGATTAATAGGGGTGCCCAAACTTTCATATAACTGTATATTAATATCAATAAACCACTGTCCCAAACTAGAATTTCAAGGTCCATAATTACAAAAAAATTTTTTTAATATAATTGTCCTACCAACTCAAAACATTGAGGGAGGAAAAAAAAATAAAAGCATGTACCAGCTCTAGCTAGACACAAACACAGAAAACCTGGATCATGAAAAAGGAAAAAAAGGAAAATAGGAGGGGTAAGTGCAAATACTAAAATAACCCTACTCCTTTCTATCTGTTGCCTACCTAACAGCGGGGGTTGGCACCCTACACAAACGAGATGGCGCCCCCACTCCACGGCGGCTAACCCTAAAAATATCCCTAATCACCCCAATCTCAAAGTGAGGAAAAAAGAAAAGACGAGTCAGGTATAAGGGTTTAAGGCATAGAAGCCACAATTGGATATGGAGGAAAAATAAAATTGGGAATAAAAATGAGAAATTCGGTGAGAACCAGGGGTGCCAACAGTTATATGCCTATTAATTTACTGAAAACACACCCTGCCTAGACAGTGGAGGTTGGCACCCTATAAGGGAACGACAGTGGCGCCCCCACTCCACGGCGGCTGGCCCTAGGTTTCCCTATCTCAGGCCATGTGTTCATTGAGACCTGTTGGTGTCTGTCCTCAGGCGATGAATCCACCTTGCTTCACACTGTAGCACCCTCTGGTCCCAATCTCCTCCCCTTTTTGACATCTCAACTTTGTCAATACCCATAACTCTTAACTGGGAATAATTTCCGTTATGAATAGTATTGATGTGTCTAGATAACGGAGTATCCCTCTTCAACTCAATATCTCTAAGGTGCTCACCTACTCTTCGACGCCATTCTCTGATAGTCTTTCCCACATACTCTGAGCCACAAATGCAATTGGCTTTATAGATCACTCCCTTTGTTCTACAGTTTATAAAGTGCCTTATTTCAAAGTTTTTTTTAGTGACGTTACTCTCAAAGAATTTCCCCTTTGTGATCACTGGGCAGGCCACACACCCACTGCATGTAAAACACCCTTTTGTCTCTTGTGTCAACCAAATTTCCTTTTTTGGTGGTACATAATGGCTAGACACTAACCTGTCTTTCAGAGATCTTCCCTTTTGGAAAGTAATCTTTGGGTAGGGTCCCACCAAATCCCCAATGTCCTCATCCATTCTCAGGATTGGCCAATGTTTCTTTAAAATTGATCGTACTTGATCTGCTCCGTTATTATAGGTGGTGATAAATCTACAGGTTTGAGGCTCTGACTGGGGTACTGAAGGTCTCAAAAGTTGTGTCCTATCTAGTTTTTTTTCGTCTCATTAAAAGCTTTCTTTATGACACCTTGTGGGTAACCCCTTTGATGGAATCGTTTGTGCAAGTCATCTGCCTGGTCCAAAAAATCAGCCTCCAGGGTACAATTCCATCTAAGATGTAAATATTGCCCTTTGGGAATGCCCCTTTTCAGAGGTGTTGGGTGGTGGCTTTCCCATCTGAGGAGGGCATTTGTTGAGGTGGGTTTACGATAGACTTTAGTGTTAAGCATACCCTCTGCATTTTTTTGGATTAACAAATCCAAGAAAGGAAGCTCGGCAGGATGACATTCAAATGTAAAAAAACAGGCCCAGGGAATTGTTATTCAGTTTTGTCACAAACTCCCTCAGGCTCGGCGCATCCCCATTTCATATTACCAGGACATCATCGATGTACCGTGCCCATAATGTAATTTTAGCAGAATCCTCTGCAAGGTCTTCCCCAAAGACACAATTCTCTTCCCACCAGCCCAGGAGCAAGTTTGCATACGAGGGCGCACAAGGGCTGCCCATTGCGGTGCCCCTGAGCTGGTGGTAAAAGGAGCCATCAAACAGGAAAAAGTTTGTTGTCAGACAGAAGTTTAACAGGTTTAGAACAAATTGGTAATGTACCCCAAATTGTCGGCCCCTTGTATTTAGGAAAGACTCAACCGCTTTTAATCCATCACAATGGTCAATGGACGAATAGAGGGCCTCCACATCGATGCTGCATAGGAGGGAATCTGTTTCCACTTGTAATCCCTCTATTCTTCTCAGCAAATCGGTTGAGTCCTTCACAAAAGAATTCAGGGACATGACAAAAGGTTTCAGGATTTCATCAATATAAATCCCTGCGTGGTGCCCTTTAAAGGGGACAAGCCCTTATGAATCTTTGGTAGGCAATAGAAAGTTGCCAAAGCAGGATGAATGGGGAGTATGAAATCATGCTCGTTTTTATCAATGACAGAATTGCTCAATCCCTCATTCAGAATTAATTTAAGCTGTTTCAAAAAATCAGGCAAGGGATTCGAAATCAATTTTTCATAGCTGTTTTTATCTTTCAAGATATTATAGCACATCTCTTGATAAGTTTTATGATCCATCACCACAATATTGCCCCCTTTGTCAGAAGGCTTTACCGTGAGATTTTTATCATTTTCAAGAGATTTCAGTGCATCCATTTCCATTTTTGTCAGATTTCGATAACCCCCCCCAATTTTTTGTTTTCCAGTTTCTCAAGATCTCTTGACACCATTTCTAGAAATACGTCAATCGTAGATTGGTCACCCTGCACAGGGGGCATTCTCTTGCTTTTAGATTTTAATTTCGTAAATGGGCCTTCTCCTGTAGTACCAGGGACTGGCTCCGATAAATCATATAGCAATCTTACATCTGATAAAAGGGAGTCAGGGATATCCATGTTCTGACAAAGCCGTTTATCCTCCCTAATAAAGTGTTTTTGCCACTTAAGTTTCCTTACAAAAAGGTGAAGATCTTTTAGACTGTCAAAAATGTGGAAGTCAGATGTTGGGACAAAATTTAAACCTTTATTGAGGAGTTTGGTTTCACTTTCGCTCAAGACCTTCGAGGACAGATTAATAATCTGAGATTCCTCTATGGGTTTTGACTGTTGTGATTCATTCGATTCCTCAAAGGGTATCCTTGGTCTAAAAAACGTACCCCAGTTGATCTCTCGTTTGGTCGCCCTCTCTGACCACCACGCCCCCTTTGTCTATTTTTCCCAGTCTTATGACGTGATTCAACGTCAGATATATCCTCAACAGACACGGATCTATCAGTCTCAAAATTTCGTGATGTACCTCTATTGGTGGGAAGCTGATAAGCCTTTTTATCTCTAAAATCTTGCAAGTCTCTTACGAAGTTCCGATGTTTTCATTCTTTTAAATTATACTGGCATCTTTCTACTGTATTTTGGAGAGTCAGTTCTTTAGCTACGAAATCTGTCTCCCCTGAAAATTTTTTGGTTATCTCAATTTGTTCTCTAAGTCTGTCGTTTGCACCTACAAGAGTTTTCTTTTCTTCCTCTAAAAGGATGTGCATAAATCTAAGGGAGCTAACAGTAGCTTCTTTCTCCTATTGTTCATTAAAGGACGAATTTCTATACCTGAACCCTGGTTGTAGAGTGATTCTCAAATGTCGCGGTACTATACCAGCTTTTATGTAACTCTCCAAGCTTTGAACTTCCCACCAGCTAGAGATTTGAGTTTTATATGCTTTTGTTAGTTCTTTAAAAGCATTACTGTGTGAGGGAGTATATTTTGGTTGAGAAAAACTTTTTTCAGAAAAGACCTCCTGGGCCTCTGAGATCCATGCATCCGTGTCTATGGTCTTTGCCAGAAAACTGGCCATACCCTTAAATAATAGTAATCTAAGAGAATTCTACCAATCTTCATACAGGGGCTGCAGAGGCAGGGGGCCCCCTTTCTAGGTGGGGGCCCCAGACGTCTGCCTGGTCTGCCTGTGCCAAACGCCGGCCCTGCTTGTAGTTGATGATATCACAATACCTTCCTCCACTGCTATTCTGTAGGAACTATTTAGTGACAGACCAATGGGTCCTTGATGGTATGCTGGAGTGTAGTGGTGTTATGTATTTACTGGGGATCTATTTTACACGTGGCAGCGTTAATAAGTTGGCAATATACCATGACCACTCTTAGATTATCTGCCATTTGATCTGTGATAGGATACAGGGGTCTTACTGATCTGGGGCTTTCGTTTTTGACCTTGCATTTGTTCACTGTAACGTCTCACCATTATGCTGCTTTATTTATATGTATTTTTAGATGTTCTGTAATAAAGATTGTGATTTTAATATTTATTCCATGATCCTGAGTCTTCATAAGTTCTCTATTGGTGCCTAGTATTTATTAGTGAAGCGATCCCATTATTTAATATGAGGGTGTTTTGTTTTGTTCTATTCTGTAATGGTGACTGGGGGTCCCATTTTCTTCATGGCCCTTGCTGCCAGAGATCCATCTTACTTCTGTGTGTAGAAGAGTATGTTTCCACGGTCAGTATTGGCAGTGGTTTTGGACGCACGGTTATTCCACATGTGTTCATTGAACCGTGCGGAATTGCCGCATCTCTGCAATATAAATAGACAATATGCGGTTTGGAAAGACGTGCCGCATGTCCGTTTACGCAGGGAAGCCGGAGGCATCCCTGCATGCATAGTGGAGATGAGATTTCATAAAATCCCATCCACTATGCTGTAACATCTGGACGCTGCAGATGTACGCAGCGTCCAACCCGCAGCGTTTCATGACCATGGAAACATACTGTACAAGTCGCATATATACACTATAAAACTAAGTACAGTGTGTATGTCTGCAATTCATTTATGGGAATAAGTGAATGTGAACACTTGTGACATTTCTAGTGATAGTCAGACATTAACCCCTTTCTGACATATGACGTACTATCCCGTCGAGGTGGGGTGGGCCCGTATGACCACCGACGGGATAGTACGTCATACGCGATCGGCCGATCACGGCCGGGTGTCAGCTGCATATCCGGCACTATGTGCCAGGAGCGGTCACGGACCGCCCCGGCACATTAACCCCCGGCACACCGCGATCAAACATGATCGCGGTGTACCGGCGGTATAGGGAAGCATTGCGCAGGGAGGGGGCTCCCTGCGGGCTTCCCTGAGACCCCCGGAGCAACGCGATGTGATCGCGTTGCTCCGAGGGTCTCCTACCTCCTTCCTCGCTGCAGGTCCCGGATCCAAGATGGCCGCGGCATCCGGGTCCTGCAGAGAGGGAGGTGGCTTACCGAGTGCCTGCTCAGAGCAAGCGCTTGGTAAGCGTCCTGCAGAGAGGGAGGTGGCTTACCGAGTGCCTGCTCAGAGCAAGCGCTTGGTAAGCCTGCAGTGCTGTGAGGCAGATCGGTGATCTGACAGAGTGCTGTGCACACTGTCAGATCACCGATCTGTAATGTCCCCCCCTGGGACAAAGTAAAAAAATAAAAAAAAAAACCCTAAATAAAGAAAAAAATATATATTATTCCCATAAATACATTTCTTTATCTAAATAAAAAAAAACAAAACAATAAAAGTACACATGTTTAGTATCGCCGCATCCGTAACGACCCAACCTATAAAACTGCCCCACTAGTTAACCCCTTCAGTAAACACTGTAAGAAAAAAAAAAAAAAACGAGGCAAAAAACAACGCTTTATAACCATACCGCGGAACAAAAAGTGGAATAACACGCGATAAAAAAGACAGATATAAATAACCATGGTACCGCTGAAAACATCATCTTGTCCTGCAAAAAACAAGCCACCATACAGCATCATCAGCAAAAAAATAAAAAAGTTATAGTCCTGAGAATAAAGCGATACCAAAATAATTATTTTTTCTATAAAATAGTTTTTATCGTATAAAAGCGCCAAAACATAAAAAAATGATATAAATGAGATATCGCTGTAATCGTACTGACCCGACGAATAAAACTGCTTTATCAATTTTACCAAACGCGGAACGGTATAAACGTCTCCCCCAAAAGAAATTCATGAATAGCTGGTTTTTGATCATTCTGCCTCACAAAAATCTGAATAAAAAGCGATCAAAAAATGTCACATGCCCGAAAATGTTACCAATAAAAACGTCAACTCGTCCCGCAAAAAACAAGACCTCACATGACTCTGGACTCAAATATGAAAAAATTATAGCTCTCAAAATGTGGTAACGCAAAAAATATTTTTTGCAATAACAAAGCGTCTTTCAGTGTGTGACGGCTGCCAATCATAAAAATCCGCTAAATAACCCGCTATAAAAGTAAATCAAACCCCCCTTCATCACCCCCTTAGTTAGGGAAAAATAAAAAAATAAAA
The DNA here is from genome assembly GCF_051348905.1 of Ranitomeya variabilis. Taxonomy (NCBI): domain Eukaryota; kingdom Metazoa; phylum Chordata; class Amphibia; order Anura; family Dendrobatidae; genus Ranitomeya; species Ranitomeya variabilis. Next base: position 673,204,626 of record NC_135232.1, on the reverse strand, counting down.
AAAAATGTATTTATTTCCATTTTCCCATCAGGGTTAGGGCTAGGGTTAGGGCTAGGGTTATTGCTAGGGTTAGGGCTAGGGTTGGGGCTAGGGTTGGGGCTAGGGTTAGGATTATTGCTAGGGTTAGGGCTAGGGTTGGGGCTAGGGTTGGGGCTAGGGTTGGGGCTAGGGTTAAGGCTACAGTTAGGGTTGGGGCTAAAGTTAGGGTTAGGGTTTGGATTACATTTACGGTTGGGAATAGGGTTGGGTGTGTCTGGGTTAGAGGTGTGGTTAAGGTTACGGTTGATCAAACGATCAAAAAATGTCACATGCCCGAAAATGTTACCAATAAAAACGTCAACTCGTCCCGCAAAAAAAAAGACCTCACATGACTCTGTGGACTCAAATATGAAAAAATTATAGCTCTCAAAATGTGGTAACGCAAAAAATATTTTTTGCAATAACAAAGCGTCTTTCAGTGTGTGACGGCTGCCAATCATAAAAATCCGCTAAATAACCCGCTATAAAAGTAAATCAAACCCCCCTTCATCACCCCCTTAGTTAGGGAAAAATAAAAAAATAAAAAAAATGTATTTATTTCCATTTTACCATTAGGGTTAGGGCTAGGGTTAGGGCTAGGGTTATTGCTAGGGTTATTGCTAGGGTTATTGCTAGGGTTCGGGCTAGGGTTGGGGCTAGGGTTAAGGCTACAGTTAGGGTTGGGGCTAAAGTTAGGGTTAGGATTACATTTACGGTTGGGAATAGGGTTGGGTGTGTCTGGGTTAGAGGTGTGGTTAGGGTTACTGTTGGGATTAGGGTAAGGGGTGTGTTTGGATTAGGGTATCAGTTATAACTGGGGGGTTTCCACTGTTTAGGCACATCAGGGGCTCTCCAAACGGGACATGGCATCCGATCTCAATTCCAGCCAATTCTGCGTTGAAAAAGTAAAACAGTGCTCCTTCAGAGCTCTTCCGTGTGCCCAAACAGGGGTTTACCCCAACATATGGGGTATCGGCGTACTCAGGACAAATTGGACAACATCTTTTGGGGTCCAATTTCTCCTGTTACCCTTGGGAAAATACAAAACTGGGGGCTAAAAAATAAGTTTTTGTGGGAAAAAAAAAGATTTTTTATTTTCACGGCTCTGCGTTGTAAACTGTAGTGAAACACTTGGGGGTTCAAAGTTCTCACAACACATCTAGATAAGTTCCTTGGGGGGTCTAGTTTCCAATATGAGGTCAATTGTGGGGGGTTTGTACTGTTTGGGTTCATCAGGGGCTCTGCAAATGCAATGTGATGCCTGCAGACCAATCCATTTAAGTCTACATTCCCAAATGGCACTCCTTCCCTTCCGAGCTCTGTCATGCGCCCAAACAGTGGTTCCCCCCCACATATGGGGTATCAGCGTACTCAGGACAAATTGGACAACAACTTTTGGGGTCCAATTTATCCTGATACCCTTGTGAAAATACAAAACTGGGGGCTAAAAAATAATTTTTGTGAAAAAAAAAAAGAATTTTTATTTTCACGGCTCTGCGTTATAAACTGTAGTGAAACACTTGGGGGTTCAAAGCTCTCAAAACGCATCTAGATAAGTTCCTTAGGGGGTCTACTTTCCAAAATGGTGTCACTTGTGGGGGTTTTTGATGTTTAGGCACATCAGGGGGCTCTCCAAACGCAACATGGCATCCCATCTTAATTCCAGTCAATTTTGCATTGAAAAGTAAAATAGCGCTCCTTCCCTTCCGAGCTCTGCTATGCGCCCAAACAGTGGTTTACCCCCACATATGGGGTATCGTCGTACTCAGGACAAATTGTACAACAACTTTTGTGGTCTAATTTCTTCTCTTACCCTTGGGGAAATAAAAAAATGGGGGCGAAAAGATAATTTTTGTAAAAAAATATGATTTTTTATTTTTACGGCTCTGCATTATAAACTTCTGTGAAGCACTTGTTGGGTCAAAGTGCTGAACACACATCTAGATAAGTTCCTTAAGGGGTCTACTTTCCAAAATGGTGTCACTTGTGGGGGGTTTCAATGTTTAGGCACATCATGGGCTCTCCAAACGCAACATGGCGTCCCATCTCAATTCCAGTCAATTTTGCATTGAAAAGTCAAATGGCGCTCCTTCCCTTCCGAGCTCTGCCCTGCGCCCAAACAATGGTTTACACCCACATATGTGGTATCAGCGTACTCAGTACAAATTGCACAACAATTTTGGGGGTCCAATTTCTTCTCTTACCCTTGGGAAAATAAAAAATTGGGGGCGAAAAGATCATTTTTGTGAAAAAATATGATTTTTTATTTTTACGGCTCTGCATTATAAACTTCTGTGAAGCACTTGTTGGGTCAAAGTGCTCACCACACATCTAGATAAGTTCCTTAGGGGGTCTACTTTCCAAAATGGTGTCACTTGTGGGGGGTTTCTATGTTTAGGCACATCAGAGGCTCTCCAAATGCAACATGGCGTCCCATCTCAATTCCAGTCAATTTTGCATTGAAAAGTCAAATGGCGCTCCTTTCCTTCCGAGCTCTGCCATGCGCCCAAATAGTGGTTTACCCCCACATATGGGGTATCAGCGTACTCAGGACAAATTGTACAACAACTTTTGGGGTCCATTTTTTCCTGTTACCCTTGGTAAAATAAAACAAATTGGAGCTGAAATAAA